>NC_062221.1:0-300000 GCF_902686445.1 Sciurus carolinensis | reverse complement strand
TTCTGTCTTCCCTGCACCTCCAAGGCCTGTCCCCATGGAGCAATGCAGGGAGGCCTTCTGAACCATCAGTCTCTGAGCTGCACTCTCAAGGATCAAAGATTTTAGGACTCGGTGATGTCTCGTTTATTCCTCTGTAGAGAAGAGGGGCTTACCAGGCAAAAGAACAGTGGTAGAGAAGCACACTTGAAATTGCCACCCAGTGTCCCCTGCAGGCGTCTGGGTCACTCTTTTCCATTAAATATGTGTTCTGCAGTTACAATACAAAACTGTCATTTGCATTTATAACTAGGAAAGTAACCAAATCATTTTAATGTCATTAGTGACAATTCCGTTAATGGAAGTCTCATATTACCATCCTCACAAATAAAGGAAACTTTATATATTGCATAAATCAGTAGCATGTCACTGGATTTAAAAGCAGCATGCTGGACTGGGATGTTGCTCAAGTGGTAGAGCACCGGCCCCAGCACTCAAGAAAAAAAGGCAACGCGCCTGCCAAGGTCGTGCAATAAAAATGGGTCCGTGAGACTTCTTATTTGTCCACAGTTGATGGAAGATAAGCAAAGCTGGCCCTGCCAAGACCGGATAACCCTGTGTCCCCTCAGAGCAACCTTTCTTTCAACGCTTTGTCCACTGTTCTCATGCCATCAAAACAAGAAAGTATGTGCTAATCTTTTCCCGTGAATCAGAATCCCCAGCCACCTTTCTCTGTACACCATTATTTCCGTGATGTTCTGCCTCCTTCTTCTGGGACAAGGGTGAGTTGGGAACAGTTTCCCTGCCTTTTAGAGTCTGAGGCTCCCCTTTTAGTGCAGGCCAGCAGATGAGCTGCTTCCATGTCTTGTTCAAACATTCCACATCCTTCTGGACTCCCTCACCTCGTTTATAGGACTTTTGATATTTTTTGTAGCTTGCGTGTGAACATAATTTTCTGCAGATACAGTCACTGTTCTGGCCAACATGACTCAAGTTTCTTGATTCTGAATAATGTGCCTTTACATCTATAACCAAACTTTTATTAAAACTTTTTGGATTATGAGTATGCTGATTTTTTTCAAGATTGGCTGATGCACATTTAGACTTAAGAATCATATCCTTTGGGGGGAACATGGCTCAGGGGCAGATGCTTGCCTAGCATACACAAGGCCCTGGGCTCGATCCCCAGTACTGGGTGGAGGTGGGGGGGAGGGTCATGGCCTTCATGTCTCAAAGCCAAATCAGGAACACCTGGTAAGAGAGCTGTGCACGTTGCCAGTGTACTTCATTCATCAGAAGTCTCCTGAAGTGTCTCACGAAATCTCGGCATGCTTCCCGCCGTTCCCGAGCTTGGGAAACTTAAAGCAGCAAATGAGGAAGTTGGTGGAGTTGCCATGAAAACGTACCTTGTTAGGGATCTGAAACATGGGCGTCTGATGTGAAGCTCACGCGGCCATTGAGTGTGACAGACACCGTGCAGGAGCCTCTGAGTCCATCGCCGCGTGTAGCCTTGAGGTCGTCGTTAGCGCCTTATCACGGCCTCATCTTCATCTCAAGTAGAAATCTAGAATCACCTACCAAGGATTAAGAGCCCACACTCGGAGAATGTTTAGCATAATACCAGGCTTTCAGAAGTACTCGTCAGGCGTCTGCTTTACTGAAAGTTGTGCAGACTGTTACTATCCCAGTTGTTCTGAAGAATCCCGTTATACTCCACTTAAGAGAGCTCAGAGAAGCTGGGTGTGGCAGCATATGACTGAGGCAGGAGAATGGCAAGTTGGGGGCCAGCCTGGACAATATAGCAAGATCCTGTCTCAATAAGTTTTAAAAGGGCTGGGATATAACTCAGTGCTTGCCAGCGTGCCAGGCCCTGGGTTCAATTCCCAGTACCACAAAAAAGAAAAGAGAGCAGGGAAAACATGGGTTGCTTCTGGGTGACAAGATTATAGGTATTTCTTTTCATTTTTGTCTATAATTAGAGTCTGAATGACTTTCATAATATTTAGGAAAAGTCGTAAAGTTTAAAGGAGAAAAGATTGGAATTTAAATATGTTTTAATACAACGTTTTCATCCACATTTTTAATTCTTGAAATGATAAACCTGTAGCTCTCCAGAAAACAGAGCTGTGCAAAACTACTTGATCCCGAAAGGACACCGGTAAGCAGGCTGAGGGTTTTATGCACAGACTTTCTCTAGGGTCCCTCTTTTCTGCAATTTCCCCCTCATTTTGGTAAAAGAAGCATGGGAATCTCAAAAATGAACTATTTCTCTTTTTCTAGTTTTGGATGTAAAATTTTATATCTAAACAGAGTTTTATCTGTGTTGTCTTTAATCTCCAAAGGAAAATGTGTGACACTACTTTGTAATTTTTCACAGGCCTCATGGTCAGGAAGTTCTGTCAGCCGCAGTTACAGTCCTCCCTCCCACTCTAATGTACTTACTCTTCTCTACTTATTTTTAAAAAATATGTCTTTTATTAAGTCTCTCCTTAACTTAGTAGGGTTTCCTCAACATCTAAAGTTTCCAGGATCATGGGCTACTCCATGTCTGTTCCCTCAACACACTGTAGGAAGTACATCCGTGGGAAGGTCTTCATACTGCATCGCCTCTAACCTAAATACGTCCACTTTGAGACCACCATGTGTTCAGACTTCAGTACTTTCCCAAGAACAAAGCAAATGAGCTCAACTCCATCATTGATGTGGTCAGTTCAGTGAGCTTTACAAACTTCCAAAGCAGTGTTTTAATTAGAAAAGCAGAATAAGTCCATTTTTCAGCTTTGCAAAACAGATGGAAACAGAGCTGGGTGCCGGCTCTGGAGGTGGAGGCAGAGGGCTGCATGTTCACGGCAGGCGCAGCAGCTGGGCATGACTATCTCAGAGACTAAGAGCAAGAAGAGCTGGGGTGCACCCCTCAGTTCCACCCCCAGTACCACACACACACACAAACAGGGGCTTTCTGGCACTAATTAGACCAGAGACCCTGTGCCTGCAGAGGAGAATGTAGACCCAACTCTTCATTATGTGGGCTTAGGAACCGACTTCTCAACAAGACTCCTAAAGCTTAAGTAAACTGAAGAATCAACAAATGGGAAGGTATCAAACTAATAAGCTTCTTCACAGCAAAGGAAACAACCAAGAGACGAAGAGAGAGCCTGCAGAGTGGGAGAAAATCTTTGCCACCTGTACCTCAGAGTATTAATCTCCAGGTTATATAAAGAACTCAAAAAAACTTAACAGCAAAAAACCAACCCAATCAGTAAATGGGCAAAGGAACTGAACAGTCACTTCACAGAAGAAGAAATATGAATGGCCAACAAATATATGAAAAGATGTTCAACATCTCTAGCAATTAGAGAAATGCAGATTAAAACTACACTGAGATTCCATCTCACTCTGGTCAGAATAGCAATTATCAAGAATACAAGTAACAATGTTGGTGAGGTTTTGGGAAAAATGGTATACAATACTGGTGGAAATGCAAGTTGGTGCAACCACTCTGGAGAGCAGTATGGAGATTCCTCAGAAAACTTTAAATGAAGCCACCATTTGACCCAGTTATCCCACTCCTCAGTTTATACTCAAAGGACTTAAAATCAACCTAATACAATGACACAGCCACGTCGGTGTTTATAGCAGCTCTATTCACAATAAGCTATGGAACCAACCAAACTAGGTACCCTTCAACAGATGAATGGATAAAGAAAATGTGATATAGTTACACAATGGAATATTACTCAGCCATAAACAAGAATGACTTTTTATGACTCCTGCCAGCAAATGGATGGAACTGGAGACATCATGCTAAGTGAAATAAGCCAATCCCATAAAACCAAGACTGAATGTTCTCTGTGATATGTGGATGCTAATACAAAATAAGGGTGGGGGGAGGGAACAATAGAAGTTTGTTGGACAAGGGGGAATGAAGGGAAGAGAGTGGGAATGGGAATAGGAAAGATGGTAGAATGAATCAAACATAACTTTCCTATGTTCATATATGAATACACGACCAATGAAACCGCACATCATGTACAACCAATCACAAAAACAGGATCCTAAGTCATGTACTTATATGTGTAACATGTCATGTATATCTAAAAAGAACAAAAAATAAATAAAATTACCTGTGGATATTAAATTGTCTAAAGCTTGTTTTGATCCTACTCATAACTTAGCTGGCTATCCTGTGTGTCTGTTTACAAACAAGAATTTCCCCTTTTCCTTTGAAAGAATAAACTCTAAAAGCAGAGATTTAGAAAAAGCGTCATGGCACTACAATATGTATTTCATGGTCTGATAGCTGAATCTTAATGGCTGTTTTATTTATTTATTTATTTATTTATTTATTTATTTATTTATTTATTTTGCGGTACTGGGGATCGAACTCAGGGCTTTGTGATTGCGAGGCAAGCACTATATCAGCTGAGCTATCTCCCCAGCCCTGTTTTATGTTTTGATAGCTTCTCTTTGCCCAGGAACTCTAATAATTCAGGTTTGCCTGATAACTATGAGTCCATAGGATTCTGCAAACCATAATATAAAAATATAGGAAAAGTAATCTTTTTTTAAGGAACTTCAAGTAAAAGGAACATAAAAAATACTGATGTATGCATTAATGTACTCCTAAAACTTGACTTTCATTCAGATTGTGACCTTCTACACCCAAGCAACTTCTTATGAGTTCTTTATGATGTTCGTGCAGATTGTGTTATTAGAAATGAGAACATGCTCGCCTCTTGTTCTCGAGCTTGATAAAACGGCGTTTCTCAGTGGTAAAGGACTCCCTGCCCAGCAGCCAGCTAGAGAGGACGCGGACAACGGACTTTGCCTTTTCTCACCAGCAGTATGAGGTCTTTTACCTCTTATTTTCATTTTTTCACTCTTTCTTACACAGAACTGTAATCTACCTACTTATATGTGGCATTATATTGATAGAAAAGCAACAATTTGACACCTTTTCTACCTTTTTAAAGCACGATACAGAGTCAGTGTTGTTACATGTTTAAGTGCTGGTAGTTCACGTGTGTGTCCAGCAGAGGGCGGAGTTGGGCTCTTAGAATCGGTGTGCTCGCAGGCCATCCATCCTCGGGAACAGTCTGATCCACAGCTCATCCGGCTGCAGGAGAGTCTCCTGGGCTGCTCTGCAGAGGGGTGCTCTGGTCTGGTCTGCCTGCAATGCGCCCCTAAACTTCATCCTCCAGAACTACAGCTGCAGTGCGCGGTGTTGACTGGAGCTGAGGAAGTCGCAGAGGAAAGCTGGAGTCACTGCAGGACAGCAGGGAGTATGGAGCCCGCCGGGCCGGCAGAACTGATCCTGCCTTTCCATCGCCGGGGTTCCCTGAGGTGGCAGAGGTGTGTCGGGAAAAGCAAACGGAGTTCTTTTACCTGCGTGCCAATGTTGTGACTCAGAGATCCACTCAGCAGTGGGTGCCTGTGGTTTTAGAGGAATGTGCTTAGTTCACAGATGGAAGGTCTTCTCAGCTAACTCAGACCAAGAACAGATTAAAATTCAGAGAAGGAGGGGAAGTCCAGGAAGTCTGAGTTTCTGTGGGGCAAGGAGAGGTGGTTGGGATATGATTTCCTGGCACAGTCTGAAAGCCTATGCCTTTATTCCAAACAAATCAGAAATCCTTACAAAGCCCAAATGAGTAAGTACTGCAACATGGTTGCTAAAGAAAAGCCCAGGGAGGCTGCAGTTTTTTTAAATACCTGGGGGGGGGGGGGGGAACCAGCCAAAGGGTAAAACTTTTCAAAAGGGTGAATGTGATCTCCTTGTGGTAGGAGCACCAAGGTCTTAAGAAGCTGCTTTGAGGACCTAGTCTTAGGACTCTTGCCCTTTGATTCTGCAGGGGCCTAAGACATGCCCAGTAAGTCATTCTCTCCTGAGTTAAGGCCTGAATGACCTCACATGCTACCAAGTGTAACAATGTAATGAAATTACCTTTGTAAAATTGCATACTGTATTTCACAAAATGAATTTTTGTGACAGCTCTGCAAATTATCATGTATCTAAAAGTTAAGCATTACTTTAGGATAAGCATGTAGATTGACTGCAACAAAGCAATTGCTGTGTTTCATGAGTTGGGATATGTTGAAATAGAAGTAGAGTCCTCTTCCCAGAAACCACAGCAATCCTCAGATGCAAATAGAGTCTTATGGAAAGGAAGAAGAGAAGAATCAATGCTGAGACTGTCAGATGTCTTCTATACCCATACAGTGTTTTGGGCCAGCTGCAGAATCTGTTCAGAGAACTATAGTAGTTTTATAATACTATATTATACACTATGAAGTACATAATACTTTACAAGGGACCTAGATAGATTTCTCATTCACTTCCCACATTAGTGATTAAAAATGACTGCATAATTATATTCATCACAGAACTGTTCAGTGAGAATTTGAAAACAAAACTTGATCTGCGTCCCTCCAGTGCAAGTTGTCTCAGTAAACAATGTTTTCTTGCCTCGAAAACATGGTAGGGCCTCCAGAGTCTGATTTGTAGATTTCTACCCTCCCAGCTGAGTCACCAACCAGGAATACTGTGTGCTTTATTTTGTTTCATTTTACTTGTGAAAGCAATAGGATTTACATTTTCTTTTTAAAATGTTGACTTACAATATTAGGAATGCCTTTTCTAATCACACAACATAGGGTGCTCTTCCCTACACCCGCCTGGCTCTGCCTGTGCCCCGAGTTGAAGATTCATTGTTCTAGAGCTTGCTCTCACCAAATACCTTTCTGATTATAATTTGGCTTTGCATAAAGTTTCCCATAGACAGAAAATGTCTAACCAGCAAATGAATTTGAGGCCTGCTTCTAGTTATGGTTCCCACTGCAAGTTAGTTAATTGGCATTCATTAGCCCTTAGGGTCCCATTTGGTCTGTGTGCCAGCCTTTAAGTTTCTGAGTTGATGAAGCTGAAGACCACATTCCAGAACAAGGCCTCTGCCCTACATCTTGCCAGGACTAATGCTGGCCAGTCTTAAATGGCCAGTCATTCTTAAAACTGCCCTCGCCAGGCTCCTTTTCATCAAATTGTATGATTAAGTCCTTTAAAAAAGAGGCGTAAGATAGCAGATAGAATTCCCCTTACCTGTCCGGAGCCTAGATCCTCTGCATGTGTACCTGGCAAGATGGCGCACAGCCCTGGAAATGGTGAGTTTCATCTGAGGGATGCTGGAGAAGTTCTTTCCAGGAGAGTGCTTGTGGTAGGGAAGGCCCCATGACTGCATGTGAGCTTTGAGTAAATATTTACCCTAAAATCTCTGAAATCATCTATAGAGGGAGGGAAGACTTGGGAAGACTCCCTCCCCCCACCCCAAAAAGCAGACTGAATTTACCTTCAAGGCTGCAGTTTCTGTCTAGAATGCTCAATGAAGAATCTTCTAGTGATGCAAACATCAAGGGCCAAACCTTTGTAGGGATGGAGCTGTTTTTTAAAAGTACCTTTACATATATTTTTGGTTGTTAATGGACCTTTATTTTATTCATTTATTTATATACGGTTCTGAGAATCCAACCCAGTACCTCACACATGCTAGGCAAGTGCTCCACCACTGAGTCACACCCCAGGCAAGAGCTGTTTTGTTTTTAACTATAGGAGACCTCAAACTACACAAAAGTAGATAGAAGCTAGGCACAGTGGCACACATCTGTAATTCCAACCGTTTGGGAGGGTGAGTCAGGAGGATTCCAAGTTCAAGGCCAGCTTGGGCAACTTAGTGAAACCCTTTGAGAAATAAAAACAAAAATAACTGGGCGTCCGACTCGTGGTAGAGTGTCGCCCACCATGCCCAAGGCCTGGGTTCAGTTTATACTGTGGTGGGCACTCAGTCCATCGCTCGGCTTCAGGGACATCAGCCTGTGGCCAGAGTGGTTCATCACAGTCCCCACTCACTTTGCTCGTGCTGCCCTTGCTAACTTGGAATCAAGTCCCAGACGTCATCGCTGCGGTGGAGGTTCCGAGTTGAGGTGTGAGCACTCAGCCTGGTAACGTGAAAGCCTGTGGTAAGGAGGCTCACGCCTCCCAGACCACAGTTCCCCGCAGCGAGTGACGGCTTCGCTGGTGTGCAATGAGGTGCGCTGCCTGTCTCGTCCAGTTGCACTTGTTCTTTTGGGCATGGGATCCGTGTTTTTATCCAAGGTCTTGTTCGCAGGGAGTCAGTAGGTCCGAGGAGTCAAGGAAAGGCGTGCAGGGCAGGTCCTCACCTGGGTTGACTCTGTGACCATGTGAGTGAAGGCCCTGATTCTAAGACTGCAGCACCCACACTTGAGTCAGACCCACACTTCCCTGGATGGAAAGGTGGTCATTCCTTAGGAGTGGACATTCCTGTCGCCATTTGGAAGTGGATGGATGGTGGATGTTGGTCAAGTTAAGACATGACCTGAGGGAATTTGGGAGTCTGGTTTCCAGTTAGGAGAAACAGGATCAGATGGCCCTTGAGAGAGGAAAGAGGAGTGTCCCTGTCCTGCTGTGACTGCCTGGGAGTGAGGCAGAGAGAATCCAGGATCTGGCCTCAAAATTCTTATAGAAACCACCTCTAGTGAGAATTCCAAGTTGTGTTATGTGCTGTGTTTTCCTTCTTTTATCTCTGAACCTGCAACAGAATCATGTATTTCATACCAGTCATGGTGTGAAATGGGGTAGAGGGGTGAGGCGCTGGGTTCAAACCCTAGCAGAAGGGAGGGAGGAAAGAAGGCAAGTCCATTCATGGGAGAGTAGTGCCCACTGCAGCTGGCCCTGAGGTTACATGACAGTGTTTGCTCAGTTCACTACCAGGAGCCACGCAGTGGTCATGATGGTCCTGTGGGACAGGTGAATGTTCCGAAGGGTTCTGAAGAGTTATTTGGGAGGAAAACCATAAAAGACTGGACTGGTTGTTGTACCATTGGTAGGATAAAAGTAAAAGAAAGGTGCTTTCATGATAATCTCCACAATTCATGCGTCCTGAGCTTACCAAGTTAAAAAAGCATTCGTGTCTACATAGATGAGTGTGAGGTGGACAGAATTTCTAGAGGAATATATAAGAAATTGCTCTGGTTTCCTCTGAGGTGGAAGTAGGGAGGGTAACCAAGATATGTGCTTTTCACTTCTTATCTTTCTATAAATTAAAAAGAAGTTTACGAAGTACTAAGCCAGACATAGCGAGTGGCACATACCTGTAATCTCAGAGACTTGGGAGGCTGAGGCAGGAGGATCACAAATTCAGGGTCTGTCTCTGCGACTTAAAAAATAAAAACAGGGACTGAGGTTGTGGTTCAGTGGTGGAGCACTTGCCTAGCATGTGTGAGGCACTGGGTTTGATTCACAGCACCACATATAAATAAGTGAATAAAAATAAGGTCTATCAACATCTAAAAATTATTTTTTAAAAAAACAGTATATGTACTACTTTTATAACAAGTTACTTATACACACATACACACACACACACACACAGTATGTAACATTAGCATAACCTGGTTTATGCCTCATTAGGAATCAAATAGATAACCCCAGAGTGGTTTATATATGTCAAGTTAGTTCTAAATTTTTCTTCTAGAAATTTCCTGGTTTTTTTTTTTTTTTTTTTACAATTTTAAACAGACCATCTCTCTTATTGAGCTATAAGCTGTGAGATGATTTTAGTATTCTCCCAGGTCTGCATCATGAGTAACAGTATTGACTCCTTGCACATAACATAGAGAAGGATTCTCACCCCTGATTGCACACCCAGGAGACTGGTCCTAAGGCTCAAGTGGGCTCCTCTGACCACAACTTTTTTTCATTTTAAAAACTCCTCAGGTGCCAGGCAGGGTGGCACACACCTATAATCCCAGCTACTGGGGAGGTTGGGCAGGTACATCACATGTTTGAAGCCAGCCTCAGCAACTTCATAACACCGTGTCTCAAAATAGAAAATAAAAAGGACTTGGGATGTAGCTCAATGGTAGAGTGACTCTTGGTTCAATACCCAGTGCCAAAAAAGTAAGAAAGACTCCTCAAGCTGGGTTTGGTGGCATATGCTTGTAATCCTAGTAACTCAGGAGGCTGAGGCAGAAGGATCACAAGTTTCAGGCCAGCCACAGCAACTTAGTGAGACCCTGTCTCAAAACAAAAAATAAAAAGGGCTGGGAATGAGGCTGAGTGGTTAAGGGACCCGGGGTTCAATCTCTGGTGCCCCAAACAAGACAAAAAAACCACGCAGGTGATTATGAGGTGTGGGCAGAATTGAGGTCAGGCATTACAGGAAGAACTGGGGAGGAAGGTACAGGGAGGGGCTCGGCCTGCCTGTGCAAGGTAAGCAGATGCTAGTCGATTGGTCCGCCCCAGAGATTCCCCACAAAAAGCAACAGCACAACTGACCATACACTGCGACTTGCCAAGGAGGCATGGATGCATGAGATTTAAAATGTGCTTGTTCTGCATTAGTCTTCCACTTAATTCCAGTCTGTCTCCTAAGTCTTTATTCCTTCCAGTGTTTTGAGATTCGTGAAAACACCACACTGGCAGGAAAAAGAAGGGAGAAGAGGGTAGAGGCTGTGCTGAAGTGTGCGTCTTTAGAGTGGGTTTTAGGACTGTGTTGGAGTTGGGATTAATTTGTTTCAAAGGGTCAGGAAAATATTTGAACAGAGTTAATGTGAACTTTATATGAAAAAGGCAGGTGAGGCCTCTGGTTCTGTTGTTCATGCTCTTCATGTTGCTTCACCAGTACAACAAAAAAGAAGTGGGAGTGGAGGTTCTCCCTTCTTGACATATGAAAGGAAACCATGGCTACAGGGGCCAGGTCTGAACTAGAAAGGGGATCCACCTTTCAGGGTAGACTAAAACAGGCGCTCTTCACCTGCGGGCTAAGAGGGCTTCAAGGTGTGCCTGGACCTCCTGAAATTGCACACAGAATTGCATGTGCATCTTTTTGTTGGAGTGATGATCCAAGGCTTCCACATCGAAATGGAGTAAAGACTCTCAGTCTTTTTTTTTTTTTTTTTTTTTTTAAGGCATCTAGAGGCAGGGGTGGAATGTATAAAAATTATTTAAGTTGGTAAGATAGAAAAAGCGGCTGTGTTGGTTTAGTTATACCTCTGGAGGGATGCAGATTCAGGAAAAGCTAAGAATAAGACTATCTTAAGTTTATACTCTAGGCTGATCCATACCACAGAGACAACCTATAACAAAAAACAAAATTCCTCAACAAACCTAGGGATGGGAGAATCCAAGTTCCAGAGTTACCACCTTATTAGATTCAAAAAAATACAGTTTCCAACAACAAAGTCACAACTTACAAAGAAATGGTGAAGAATAGCCCATTCAGAGGAAACAAAATAATCCAAAAGAAATTGTCCTTGAAAAAGACCTGATAATGCATCTAATAGCAAAGATTTTAAAACAACCATCCTAAAGATGGACTAAAAAAAGATGTGAAAGTCAAGATAATGATGTATGAGTAATATGGAAATGTCAATAAAGGGATAAAAATATTTTTAAAAAGTTCTGGAGCCAAAAAGTACAAAAACTGAAATAAGAAATTTACTAGATGTATACAAAGGCATATGTGAACAGGTAGAAGAAAAACTTGAAAGGACAATGGAAATTATCAAATCTGAGGAACAGGGGGGAAAAAGTTTGGCATGAAGTGTGTGAATAGTCTAAGGGCATGGACCGAGCAGGACAATGGAAATTATCAAATCTGAGGAACAGGGGGAAAAAGTTTGGCATGAAGTGTGTGAATAGTCTAAGGGCATGGACCGAGCTCGCACTGCAGAGGTTTCACAGTCCAGAGACGCTAGCAGAGGACATTTGAAGTAATGGCCAGAAACTCCTTTTGGAAAATATAAATTCATGGAAATCAGGCAACACACTCTTAAACCATCAGTAGATCAAAGAAAAAATAACAAAGGACATTAGAAAATTCTTAAAGACAAATGAACACGAAAACATAAGATATCATAATTTATGAAACAGAGAAAGCAGTGCTAAGGAGGAAATTTACAGTGATAAAAACTCACATTACAAAATAAGAAATATATCAACAATCTTACTTTGCAACTTACAAAGTTGCAGAAGTTTAAAAGAACAAACTAAACCCAAAGCTGTCAGAATAAAGATTAAAGCAGAAGGAAATAGAGAATAGAGAAATACTAGAAAAACCAAAAGTTGTTTCTTCAAAAGTATCAACAAATTGACAAATCTTTCAATAGATAATGGATTAAGAGAGAGAAAAACCTACATTATTAAAATTAGAAACGAAAATGGCAATATTACTAACAATTCTGCAGAAATAAAAAGGATTATAAGAGAGTACTGCAAGGAATTGTACTCCAATAAATTGGATAACGTAAATGACATGGACAAATATCTTTAAAATGCAGCCTATCAAGACTAAGCCACAAAGAAACAAAATTTGAATATACCTATAGCAAGTAAGGAGATTGAATCTGTTATCAAATCAAAATCTCCCACCAAAGCAAAGGCTTGGACTTGGTAGTTTCACCAGTGACTTCTCACAGACATTTAAGGAACTAACATCAATCCTTTTCAGAATGAGAAAAAAGAAAGAAAAGGAGGGAATGCTCCCTAATGAACATTGATGTAAAATGTCTTCAACCAAATACTAGAAAACTGAGTACTGCAGTAAATCCCCCTACGTTAGTTGCGGGCCTAGGGATGTAGTTCAGTGATAGAGCATGCACTTGGCATGTTCAAGTCCCTGGTTTCAATACCCAGCACTGATAAAAACTTAAAAATTAAAAAATCAGTTGCATTTATATGAACTAATGATGAACAAACTTGAAAGTAAATTAAAAGTAATTCAATTTATAAGTGAATGAAAAATAATAAAATGTTTAGGAATTAACTAAGGAGGTAAACAATCTAAAAACCACAAAAAAATTTCTGAGAGAAAATAAAGAAGCCATAAGTAAATGAAAAGATGACCCATGTTTGTAGACTGGAAGACCTAAGATTGTTAAAAGGTCAATACTATCCTAATTGATCTACAGATTTAGTGTGGTTCCTGTCAAAATTGCAATATTTTTTGCAAAAATATTAAACCAATCCTAATATTCATGTGGAATCTCTAGGGATGCCAAGCAGCCAAAACAATCCTGGAAAAGAACAAAGGTAGAAGACATACTTCCTGATTTCAAAACTTACTATTAAACAATAACAATTAATACAGTGTGTTAATGACATAAAGACAGCACACAGACTAGAAGAGAATCCAGAAATGACCCTTACATATATGGTCAAACGATTTTTAAAAATTTTCTTTTTTTTCTGTTATTAGATACATACTTTTTGAAATTTTTTTTACTTTTAGTTGTCAATGGGCCTTTATTTTATTTATTTATATTTGGTGCTGAGCATTGAACCCAGCGCCTCACACATGTTAGGCAAGCGCTCCCCACTGCACTGAGCTACAACCCCAGTTCCGTCAAATGAATTTTGATAAGGGAATCCTTATCACTCAATGTGAAAAAGATGTTCTTTTCAACAAATAGTTCTGGGGAAACTAGATGTAAAAATTAAGTTGAAACCCTATCTAACACCATATACAAAATTTAACTCAAGGCAGGCACGGTGATGCACGCCTGTAATCCCAGCAACTCAGGAGGCTAAGGCAGGAGTATTGCAAGTTCAATACGAGCCTTAGCAACTTAGTGAGGCCCTAAGCAATATAGCGAGAACCTGTCTCAAAATGAAAAATGAAAAGGGCTGGGGATATGGCTCAGTGGTTAGGCACCCCTGGGTTCAATCCCTGATACAAAAAAAAAAAAAAAAAAAAAGGCAATTCAAAATGCATGTCTACCCTTAATGTAGCATCTTAAACTCCGAAACTCTTAGGGCAAACTATCACAACAATGAAATTGGCAATTCTCATGGCACCAAAGGCATAGATAACTGAAGAAAAAAATAGACAAGGCAATTCACAAAATGGGAGAATACATCTGTAAGTCATAGATTTAGTGAAGGATTAATATGCAGAAAAACAGAACTCCTAAAGCCCAAGAACAAACATGCAAACAACCCAACCAGGCGAAGGACTTGGGTAGACATTTCTACAAGGATCCCATGGCCACTAAGCACGTGGAAAGATGCTCAGCATCACCAGTCACTGGGGAAATCCGGATCAAAACGAGTGAAATGCCATCTGACACCCTTATTGTGGCTGCTCTCAAAAACAGTAGGACACAGGTGCTGAGGGTGCGGAGCGGGGGACGCCGAGCACCTGGGACGCGTGACCGTGGACAGCTGCTGTGGAAGGCCGAGCGGCAGCACCTCGGAGAACTGAGTGGTATGGCTGGGGGTGCAGCAGCACGAACCCCCAAAGGTGAAAGCAAGGCCTCAAAAAGGTGTTCGTGCACCCACAATCACAGCAGCATGATCTGCAGTAGCTGGACGGGGAACAACCCCGCGACTGCGGATGAGCGAGCGAGCAGGAGCATAGCGTGGCGTAACTCAACCCGATATCACCCAGCCTTGAGAAGTGAGGAGGTCCGCCTCAGGAGACCACCCGCCGACCCTCAAGGACCTCTTGCCCGTCGCGACACCGTGCCCGCCAGCGTGAGGTCCTGAAAGCCCGCATGATCAGAGAGGCAGGAAGTAGCACCCGGGCTGCCAGCTGCTGGGAAGAGGCAGTGGAGAGTTGCTGGTGGGAACATAGTTCCAATGTGAGATCTGGAGATGGACAGGGGGTAACTGTATAAATGTGCAGATGCCAGTGGACTGTACACCTAAAAAGGGTAAAGATACTGATTTTTGTTACACACATTTTACCATAATGTAAAACTATTGAAAAAAAAAATCAGGGTTCCAGATGAGACAGTCGGAGACGGAGACCTGCTGGCTTTTCAGGGAAGGAGGGGTGACACCGGTCCACTTCCAGTTGATGGTACGGCTGAGAGACATGATTGCTATCATTCCTTAATTAGCTTATTTTCAGAATAAACATAGCCTTGGGAGAGGACAATTCTGTTCTTTCTAAAGTGAACACAATTTTGCTTGTTTTATAAATGATATGAAATCTGAGAGGGAAACAAGAATGCTCACGAATTAGAAAAATTTGAATCTCCACAGGTTATTGCTGACCTGTTTCTAAACCTGCATGTAAGTGAGACCTTCCAAATGAATGAACAAGTCTGTTCTTCAAACTGAGAGTATTTTCCTTTGCTCTCTGCTCCCGAAACCTAATCAGGGAATTGAAGTCTTTCAGCTTCTGTATTTCACATTCCCAAATCAGGGTGTTGGAATTGTCACCCTTGCCCTTCACCTCTAGGGCACCAGGGGGCGCACATCTTGACTCTCACTTTCTCTGGGACACAAATCCCATTTTTCTCCATTGCAGGTTTTCTCCAACACTTGGAGATACTTAGAGGAACAATTTAACTTTTAACCTTCCTGGAGATTATTGACTTTCTAGATGGCTACCAACATACCCACCAGAGACAGAAAGTAATGATTGCTGGCGGCAGGCCCCATTGTCATTGTGCACATTAAACAATGTTCCTGGTAAAGAGTCTTTGTGAAGTGTTAGTTCAGGGTCTTTTGTTGTTCTTGCTAACTTTTCATTGTTCTTAGGTTAAAGGCAGCCTGAAATTCTATTCATTACTCTAGGCTTAAAAGCTTATAACTCGAGGTAGTAGAAGTGAAACTGCTTTCTAAAGGGAAAGATACTCCCTATAAATGCTTGGAAGAAAATTCCAGGCCCTGCCTAGGAGGTAGTTGGTAAATGGT
Source organism: Sciurus carolinensis (assembly GCF_902686445.1). Classification (NCBI taxonomy): domain Eukaryota; kingdom Metazoa; phylum Chordata; class Mammalia; order Rodentia; family Sciuridae; genus Sciurus; species Sciurus carolinensis. The sequence goes on along the minus strand of NC_062221.1, from coordinate 284,312 downwards.
CAACGATCCAGGAGCACATTTTTTAACAGAGGAAAGTTAAATTTTTGATTCTTTTGTGCGTGGTTCTCACATTTTCTTTCTTAGGATTTCTCTGCTTTATGCTTTCCCTTTATGAAAATGTTCATTCTCATGGCCTTATCCAAAAGAACCACACAAGTAGCTATCCACCCCTTATAAATATATTGCAACTATTTAGAAATCTAGAGATTGAATTTAAAAATAAAATGCAACTTTTTTATTTGGTTACTATTAAAAACCATGTCTCAACAATCGATGAATAAATGCTTCTAAGAGGAAATAGCAAAGCATAAACATAAAGATAGTATCAGTAGTTTTCAAATTTTGTGGGATTGTTTTTATCTGGGTTTTTTTTTGTTGTTGTTGTTTTTGTTTTTGTTTTTGTTTTTGGTGGTTGTTGTATGTTTGTTTTGATTTTTTGCTCCTTTGACTACTGGTTAGATTTAAAGGGAAAAGTAGGCTGCCTGACACTAGAATAGCAATCTGTGAATTCAACTCAGAGCCCTACTGCCTAGAGGTCTTTGTTCAACCTTTTCCCGACATTTTCTTTGTGAGCAAACTTGGAATCCAGATTCCTAGGAAGACAGTTTTGTGAGTGTTGACGAGACTCCATAGCTAACCACATCCCAAACAAAACAGAAAAGTAGGGAATTTGTACCTCCCTGTTTATAGAAGGTACAAGTTCCTCAGAGAGTTTAAATAAGTTGATAGATTTAAAAATTCAAGATATGCATCATAGCCGGGCAAGGTGGCACACGCCTATAATTCCAGCAATTGAGGAAGCTGAGGCAGGAGGATCCCAAATTCAAAGTCAGCCTCAGCAATTCAGTGAGGCCTGAAGCAAGTTAGCAAATCCTGCCTCAAAATAAAAACTAAAAAGGGCTGGGTAGGTGGTTCAGTGGTAAAGCACCTCTCAGCTTAATCCCTGGTACCACAAAAAAAGAAGAAGAAGGAGGAGGAGGAGGAGGAGGAAAGGAAGAAGAAGGAAAGACAAAGAGAAGTGGGATCACAACATAGGAATTGTCCAGGGAGACTTCGGGAATGAAGTACTGTGGAAATTACAAACTGAGGACTGAACATGGAAGGAAGCCACAGTACAAGAAACTGACTCAGAAAATGCAGGGCTGGGCTGTGGCTCAGTGGTAGAGCACTTGCCTAGCATGAGTGAGGCACTGGGTTTGATTCTCAGCACTGCATACAAAAAAATAATTTTAAAAAAGTCCATTGATAACTAGAAACTTTTTTAAAAAATGCAAATATTTTGTTTTCTTTCACCCCTTGCATCCTTTTCCCTACCAGATTTTTCAATCACTTTAAATTTTATGCTGGGAAATAGAATTCTGCCTTCCTTCCCTTTTCTTTCTTCCCGTTTAAAGCTCTGAAGGACGAGCTTCGCAGCCCCGGTTTGGCGGTGGACTGGCTGCTGAAGTGCACAGACCTGGAGCAGTGGGAGGGACAGAGTCCGCTGGAGCCCGTTTTGTGGAAGCCTGAGAGACATGGTGAGGTCTCAGATGTTCTGCTAGGGCCTCTTAAGCACGGGATCGGCTTCATGCTTTGAAGAATTGCCTGGGCTGCGTGGAGATGGACTGCTAGCAAGGACACTGGTTAGGGCCTGAGTCAACCTCCAGGCAAGAAGGGCGGAGCGGAGTGGAGGGTGGGGAAGGCGAGAAACAGACACTGGGAGTATGTCCCGGAGGGGGCTGGACTGGCCTGGCTAAGAGGTGACATGTGGAGCCTGAAGACGGGGAGGATCCAACCGTCAGGCCCAAGGTTCGGCCTGGGCAATATGAAGCATGCTTTCACCACAACTGGGGCAATAAAGGCGGAGCTTGGGTGAAGGATGTGTGACAAGAGTTCATTTTAAACAACGTTGATTTTGAGATTCCCTTTCAACAATCCAAAACGCAGATGTCCAATGGGGCAATTTAACATGAGAGTCTGAGCCAGCCAGGTGGTGGGCACCTGTGATTTCAGTTACTTGGGAGGCTGAGGCTGAGGCCAGAGGATCACAAATTCAACAACAAAAATATACACACACACACACACCCCCCCACACACACACCTATACCCTAGGAAGGTCTGGGAAAGAAAATATAAGAAGAATGTGATCTTTTTGTGGAAATTATGTATCTATGGAGATAGATTAAATAATTTACTTAAAAATATATATCAAGTGCCTGTTATGTATTGGCGAATGTTTTGGGTACTGATGCTAGAGCAGTGAATTAGATATATTAGATCACAACCGTTGAGAGAAAATGAAGGCAGATATTGAGGATCAGGATTGTGAGGGGTGGAGCTGGCTTATGGTTTCACACAAGGAAGTCGGGAGGCCTTGCTGAGAAGGCCACTTAAGCAGATTCCCAAAAGGAGGATTCAGGAGGGGAGGGTTCCAGGCAGCGTCAAGACAAACTCCCAGGTGAGAACACTCCTGAGTCTGGAGAGCTTGCAGCCAGGAACCAGTGAGGTCCTGTGGTCCTAGGCCTCCGTCTTAAGGGGTCAGATGGACACCAAGGGGCCATCAAAGAAGAGGAAGAACCAGCCAAGTGGTAGGTAGGAATGTGGGAAATGTGGTGCCACTGCAGCCCCAGAGGAAGCGGCCCAAGAAGACTCAGCTGATGCTGAGATGGCGAGCAAGGTGCAGACAGAAGGCACCCTGACCGCAAGACGCCGGCGCGGGTCTGAGAACAGAGGTCCACAAGAACAGAATCCAGTGGCCACTTTCCGCCCAAAGCCGAGGCAGGCTGCTCCCACAGGGCGGGTCTCAGTGCCCGTCCACAGCAGGAGCGCCTCTTGGGGTTTTCTTGACTCTTCTGGGCACTCAAGTAAGGCATCTGGCCATTCGCACTGACTGCACCACGACTGGCCCACGAGCGCATCTTCGTGAAAGTCCAGAGCAGATTTCTAAGGCCCTCGGGACAAGCCACTCGATCCTTTGTTGTGACTTCTCCAGGTGGACGGCAGGGCTACAGGCGAAGCGCTGCCGTAGGAGGCGGGCCGCTGCGCCCAGGCGCGCTAGGTGTCCGCAGAGCAGCCCTGGCTGTGCCAGCGCGCCCTCCTGCCTTCACTTCCAACAGTAAGGTGACTCCACCCCTGAGAAGAGATGGGCGAGAGCGCTCACGTCACAGAGGTGACCGTCCAGCAGCCGCGGGGCGGCATGGGGCGAGCAGACCAGGGCCCGGGAGCCGCTGAGTCCTGTGGGGTAGCGAACCGGGGCGCAGCCGCCGCGGGGTGGCGTGGGGCGAGCGACCCGCGGCCCGGAAACCCCGACCCTTCAGGCACACAGCTACTCTCTCCCCACTCAGGCCCACCGCCTAGGAGATGATGACAATTGGCAGCACAAAAGTAAAATGGATCCACGGGGTTCGTGACTCTTCCGCAAGTCCTGCTGGTCAGAGGGCTGGATTATTTATGATGAGCCACAACCGGCTTCATACAGCTTTGACCGAGCCGTCAAGATCGCAAACCTGACACCCATGCTGTCCCCTCCACCTCCCTCTAGCCCCTCTTCCTCCCAAACCGTGCTCGTAATCGAGTGGACACAACCAACTTGGGTGGAGTTCATCAGGGAAAACTCCCTGCAACTAAGGAGAGAAGTCTCTTAATCACATGGATTAGAACTAAGGAGAGAAGTCTCCTGGCACAGGGATTAGAACTAAGGACAGAGGTCTCTTGGCACAGGGATTAGAACTAAGGAGAGAGGTCTCTTGGCACAGGGATTAGAACTAAGGACAGAGGTCTCTTGGCACAGGGATTAGAACTAAGGAGAGAAGTCTCTTAATCACATGGATTAGAACTAAGGAGAGAGTCTCTTAATCACATGGATTAGAACTAAGGAGAGAAGTCTCTTGGCACAGGGATTAGAACTAAGGAGAGAGGTCTCTTGGCACAGGGATTAGAACTAAGGAGAGAGTCTCCTGGCACAGGGATTAGAACTAAGGAGAGAAGTCTCCTGGCACAGGGATTAGAACTAAGGAGAGTAGTCTCTTGGCACAGAGATTAGAACTAAGGAGAGAGGTCTCTTGGCACAGGGATTAGAACTAAGGAGCGAAGTCTCCTGGCACAGGGATTAGAACTAAGGAGAGAAGTCTCCTGGCACAGGGATTAGAACTAAGGAGAGAGGTCTCTTGGCACAGGGATTAGAACTAAGGAGAGAGGTCTCTTGGCACAGGGATTAGAACTAAGGAGAGAGGTCTCTTGGCACAGGGATTAGAACTAAGGAGAGAGGTCTCTTGGCACAGGGATTAGAACTAAGGAGAGAGGTCTCTTGGCACAGGGATTAGAACTAAGGAGAGAGGTCTCTTGGCACAGGGATTAGAACTAAGGAGAGAGGTCTCTTGGCACAGGGATTAGAACTAAGGAGAGAAGTCTCTTGGCACAGGGATTAGAACTAAGGAGAGAGGTCTCTTGGCACAGGGATTAGAACTAAGGAGAGAAGTCTCTTGGCACAGGGATTAGAACTAAGGAGAGAAGTCTCTTGGCACAGGGATTAGAACTAAGGAGAGAGGTCTCTTGGCACAGGGATTAGAACTAAGGAGAGAGGTCTCTTGGCACAGGGATTAGAACTAAGGAGAGAGGTCTCTTGGCACAGGGATTAAAACTAAGGAGAAAGTCTCTTGGCACAGGGACTAGAACTACGGAGAGAAGTCTCTTGGCACAGGGATTAGAACTAAGGAGAGAGGTCTCTTGGCACAGGGATGAGAACTAAGGAGAGAAGTCTCTTGGCACAGGGACTAGAACTAAGGAGAGAAGTCTCTTGGCACAGGGATTAGAACTAAGGAGAGTAGTCTCTTGGCACAGGGATTAGAACTAAGGAGAGAAGTCTCTTGGCACAGGGATTAGAACTAAGGAGAGAAGTCTCTTGGCACAGGGATTAGAACTAAGGAGAGAAGTCTCCTGGCACAGGGATTAGAACTAAGGAGAGAGGTCTCCTGGCACAGGGATTAGAACTAAGGAGAGAAGTCTCCTGGCACAGGGATTAGAACTAAGGAGAGAAGTCTCTTGGCACAGAGATTAGAACTAAGGAGAGAGGTCTCTTGGCACAGGGATTAGAACTAAGGAGAGAAGTCTCTTGGCACAGGGATTAGAACTAAGGAGAGAGGTCTCTTGGCACAGGGATTAGAACTAAGGAGAGAAGTCTCTTGGCACAGGGATTAGAACTAAGGAGAGAGTCTCTTGGCACAGGGATTAGAACTAAGGAGAGAAGTGGATTAGAACTAAGGCGAGGGGTCTCTTGGCACAGGGATTAGAGAAGAGACCTGGTCGTGAACTGGGCTCATGTCCAGGTCTGCCCTTCCTTCGCCAGGGCAAGGTAGAGATTGCAGTAAGCCTGTTTCTTCCTTAGTTAAGGGGTGATGATGATGCTCTGCAGGAGTTACAGGCATTCGTTCCTGTGATCTTCACAGTAGTCCCTAGGTCAGTACTATAACTAAGCTATTTTACAGATGAGGACCCCAAAGCACACAGGTTAGACCAAGGACCCGGTCTGTCCTCGATCACAGAGCTGGCAAGTGGCGAGCCAGGGTTCGACCCCAGGGAGTGGAGCTCATGATGCAGAGGTGCAGCTGCCGTGTGCGCCTCACCTGGGTGAACACCTGACCATAGTGCTCGCGTGGCCTAGCTGAAAGGTGTCCTGGCCAACCAGATTCATGCTCTCCAAGAAAATTTTTTTTGAGAAGCACAGGAATAAGCTGCCATTGGAAGTGGCACTGGAACTGAAAAGTGCAGTCTGGCCTCAGCCTCCTTGGCTGCTGAGTCATCTGTGAACCGAATCCACAGGAAAGAAGAGAAGAGAAAACAGGGCCGGTGCACCATGAAGAAACGGAGGGGAGGGCCTCTGAGGGAGAGACCAGCTCACTGCTGCTCCTGCCTCCCAGACCCATCCCTGGGTTTCTACATCCAATGTAGACTGTGCATCCCTCCAAAAAAGAGAAAACAAGATGCAGTTGTTATTGCCACCACAAAAACAAACAAAAATATCTACTTAACCTAGCTTGAACGATGTTCTGTTCCTTATAAAACAGTAACAAAATAAACGACCTTAATAAAAAATGCACAAAGGATTTGAAGAGACATTTCTTCGAAAAAGATGCACAAATAACCAACAGGTATACTAAAAGATGCTCAGCGTCACTAATTGTCAGGGAAATGCAAATCAAAACCACAGTGAAATATGGCCTCACACCTCAAGGCCAGTGGTAGAGCATTTGTCGAGCATGCACAAGGCGCTGGGTCGATCCAGCACTGCAAAAACAACAACAACAACAAAAACAACAACAACCCTCTCATCTCTTAGGATGGCTACTATTAAAAAAGAGAGGTGGGGTAGGGAGAATGGAGGTTGTATAGAGATTGGTATCCTGTTGAAGGCAAGGTCAGTGGGTCAGCGGCTTTGGAAAACATGAAGATTCATCAAAACTTAAAAATTGAGCTACAATAAGATCCAGCAATCTCACTTTGGGGTAAAAATCCAGAAGAACTGAAACCAGAATCTTGAGGAGTCATCAGCACCGCCATGTTCATTGTGACGCCATTCACAATAGCCGAGATATGGGCTCCACACACGGGTCCCCTGACAGAGGAGTGGGAAGCAGAATGGAGTGTTAGTGAGCTTTGGAAAGGGAGGTAACGCAATATGCCGCAGCAGGGACCAGCCTCACAACACGGTCAGTGAAACCAGTCAGCCCCAGAGGACAGACAGTGAGGCCCCTGGAGTCGTTGGATTCGTCCTGGAAGTAGAACGGTGTCTGCAGGTGCCAGGCAGAGAACGAGGAACTGTTATTAATAGGCATACGGTTTCAGTTTTGCAAGGTGTGCAAGAGTTCTGGAGCTTACCGCACAGGAGTGTGCATGTGCTTAATACTAGTGATACAAGGGTGAGGATGGTGCTGGGTGACTGGGAAGGCTGAGGCAGGGGCATCCCAAGTTCAAGGCCAGCCTCAGCTACTTAGTGAGAAGCTTCTCTAAAGAAACAATGTGGGGGGGACTGGGGGCTTGGGGTGTAGCGTGGAGGGGAGCACCCCAGGCTCAACCTCCATACTACCAGAAGAGCGATGGTGAAGATGGTAAACTTTAAGTTGTGTGCACTTTATCACAATTATAAAGATCACAAGCAAACAAAGTCAACCAACCAACAAAACCAATAGGAAGAAAGAAAGAGAGAGAAAATCCATCCCACACACTTTGCCAGCCTTGTTGAGAACACGGCGATTCTGCATCACTGAGCGTAACTGAGTCGGGGAGGGCCGGATGAGGACAACCGGGTGAAGTCGTGACAGGTCTGTGGCGCTTCCTGGGCACACCAGGCAGAATGTCCAGACATGGCTGCGCCACAGGACTGAGGCTGGCTGTCTGCACCCACGAAGGCGCGGAAAGGTGGCAGGTCACCTGTCGGCAGGCCTGGTCAGGCAGAACGGGGCTCAGGTGAGGACAGAGGAGCCATGGGGTTCTAGTTTAGGACAGTGGACGTGCTGTTGCCCTGACCAGGGAAAGAAAACGGGAGCCTGCTGGCGGCAGAGACCCATGCGGGGGTGATGGATTCAGGCGTGGGGTGTGCAGAGACCCTTGTTGGCAGCTGGTTGGTGCCTGGACTTGTGAAAGAAGATGAGAACCCCCTGTGCCTCCCGTCCAGCCTGTCCTCCGTGGCCCTGATCCTCCGAGAAGTGTTTCCTGGTGGTGGTCACAGTGCACGGCATGTGCAGAGGCCCTGAGAGCACTTGGGGAGGGGAATTAACTTAACTGAGGTGTTTCCAAACCCATTTGACTGTCCTGCCCGTTTTTTCATGAAACATCTATAATTCTCTGAGGATTAATACATTGGAGAATTGTTCTCCGGTCTATGCAAATATTTCTTGAACAAAAGTAACAGAAGAAATTGGTGAGAAGATTGCTAGATCTGTGGGTATTCAGCGTGTTCCCTTTGTTACCAGAAGCCAGGCCTGACCTGGGAACCGAGGACACTAACCCCTGTGTGTGGACAGTGGCGGTGGAGGCTGCTGGGGTTTGGATCAAGGACAGTTGGCTCTTGGCTTCTCTCTGCACTGCGTGTGCCAGTGAAGCCGTGGCCTGTCCCTCCCCAGTGCTCTCTTACCCTCCACACTGGCTTCTTGTCCTTGCTTTTCCATTTGCATAACTAATGCATACAACACAGAGTTCCTGCAATTTTAAAGACAGCTGGCCAGCACATCTTGGATGCTGATGTCAGGAAACATCTGGAAGAGGGCTAAAGTTTCTGCAGGCCCAACTGAGAACAATAGAAACACATTAATATGGAACATTCAGTATGGGGGGGCTTGTGTAAATTAAAATGGCTGCCAGGCCAATTTATAAGATCTTTGTGTAAAACCCTATTGTATTTTGGGCATTAATACCACTAAGCAATTGAGCGAAAGGCCAGCTAAAACTGAAACTTTGCTGCTTTCTTTTGGACTTATCATTGAGGCTCTCCTTTGCTTAAAAGTTTTCCAGAGTTTCCTGCCAACTAACCAAGATACTCTTTACTGAAAAAATCTTGAAATATTTATTTATTTTATAACATTAAATTGATCTCTCTCCTTCCTCCTTATTCTCCCTCTCAAAATATAAAGTATTTATTTATTCTTAGCAGAAGAATAGTCAAAGTTTATTGAAAGATAATACAAGAGATAGAAGGAGCTGGGCGTGGCTTGGTAGGATCAAGAGTTCAAAGCCAGCCTCAGCAACACCAAGGTGCTAAGCAACTCAGTGAGACCCTGTCTCTAAATAAAACACAAAATAGGGCTGGGGATGTGGCTCAGTGGTTGAGTGCCCCTAGGTTCAATCTCTGGTGCCAAAAACCAGAACGAGGTAGAAGGGAAGTGGGTTGTCCCCGGTGACCTAGAAGAGACCTCTGCACATGTATCTCTGCTGTCTCTGAGAGCAGAGGTGGTGGTGGAAATGACCAAGTGTGAACGTGGCGTAATGGCGAGGAATCAGCTTTAGGTCCGAATTCTGGCCCCTCCTCTTAACTACCTTGGGTAAATTTTGTAGTATGACTACACTGTAAAACTGTAGCAGCTATTTCTTCCTGCTTGGATTGTCACACGCAGTGAGCAGCTAAGATGAGTTCGGAGAGCTTAGTGAGATCCTGGCCTACACTAGCTACACCAGCTTTGTGCTTTGCTGATACGCAAGAAGCAAGGAGAAATCCCTGCTGCGGGATCTAGTTTTCAATCCGACTCCAAGACATTAAGCGTTTGATCTCAGTTCCCTGTCCTGGAGTACGGCTTAGAAAGAGGATTCCCCAAGAGTTCTGAGATTCTCCTCCTATTTCATGTTCTTTTGTAGAAACTGAAAATGGGCCCTTGTCTCACGTGTGGCACCATGACGGGGTCTCATATTGTCCTCTAGTGTTAGGGTCCTGGTCTCGACACCTGCCCTTTAATTCCAGATACAACACCTGCCTTCCGCCGAGAAGGCTTGCTGGGTCTTCTTCTGCCTCCAGAGTTCTGGGTTCCCGGATGGTCTGCTCTGGTGTTGGTCAGTTCCTTCGTCCAGGCCACCTGGGCCCTGTCCATCTGGCGCTCATGCCTTTGGTTGGGCTCTGTGGAGCTCTTGGTCATCACGAGTTCCTCCTCCTGCTGCTTCTGCTCTTCCTTTCTGGACCCCAGTTTATTGGGATGCTGGACCTTCTGGTGGATTCTCTGCTTCCTTTTCTTTCCTGCTGTCCTTTCTGTTATCTTTTCGCTTTATTTTCTTGGAGCCTTCCTCAACTTTCCTTTTAAACCTCTGTTCAGTTTCTAAAATCTATTTTAATATTTCAAATTTCTAAGAGTTTCCTTTTGTACTTTAGTGATTTTTTTATAGCATTTTGTTCTTAAAATATCTTTTCATTTCTCTGAGGATTTTACTAGCTTTTTTTTTTTTTTTTTTTTCTGATGCATCTGATTTCCTGCAGGGTCTCAATCTCTGTTTTCCCTCTAGTTGTTTTCTGGGTTGGTGTTGTTTCTCTGTCTGTCTTCCCTGGCAGGCCATTTTTCAGAGTCTGATGATTCTGGTCCCCACTGATCTGTTGGAGCTGATGGGAAGCTCTGTGTCCTGGATGAGTCTTTCTTTAGGGTGATCTGCCCAGACCATTTATACGGACTTGGGCAGGGAGTGTGCTACTGTCTTCAGGCCATTTTTCTTGGTCTGATCAAGTTTTCTAGGGAGGAAACATCTATTCTCCTTCTTAGAGGGATTGGTTAGGAGGCCGGATGTCAACTGAGTACACGGCACTTGGTTATGTCGCCTTTTCTCCAGGTCCGTCTGCTTTCAGCCTCAGTAGTGCCTAATGCTCCTAGTTCCGCCTTAGAGGCCCTTTTTCCTGCTGCAGAAGACTCCACTCCTCTGCATGAAGGCGGCTCCTGAGCCGTGCATGGGAGGGGCGCCAGCTTGCTCCTGATGGCCCCTTTGGCCTTCTCAGCCTGTTCAGTGAGGTACAGTGGTCCTGTATTTCAAGTTACAAAGTTTTGTCGCTATCAGTGTTTCCTCTCCCTTTTAATTTTTCAAAATCACTTTATTTTAATGGAGATTTGGAGATAAACACATTTGTTCAAACAGCCATCTTTGCTTTTTTAAAAATTTTGTTTGTTTTTATTTTCACAGATTACATTTTGATCCATTGTGCACTCATGGTTGTGCACGATGTAGAGTCACACCATTCGTGTAATCGTAATGTACATAGGGTGACGATGTCTGCCTCAGGCCACCACCTCTGCTTCCCCTGCCCCTCCCCTCCTCATTTCCGTCTGTACAATCCAGAGTTCCTCCATTCTTCTCTTACCCCCCCACACCCCCTTTATGTATCATCATCTACTTATCAGAGAAAACATTCAGCCTCTGGTTTTGGGGGATTGGCTTATTTCACTTGGATTATCCCCAAAGGGGAAGCCACCATCTTTAGGTGGGGCAACTCCCATCCTATTTAAAAAAAAATAGTTGTAATGTAATGATTTATTCTGAAAAATTATATTTTCTGTGCCAGAAACGCAAACCAGAGAACTCTGATGAGGTCAACTAATGTGTGTTAGGACAGTGTAAATGCACCCATTGATTTCTAACTGGTTTTTAGTATTTCGGACATTGTGACTGCTGTGTGGCAAACGTCTCTGTTTGCTGGCAGACCCTTCTGTGTGCTCGTGGATGTAAACAACATGTGTGCCCCAGATGGGCACTGTGGTCGGGCGCCCCCTCTGGGACAGGCTTCTTCAGAACACACAGGCTTCCAAACGCAAGTCCTGAGCCTGCTCCCTTCAGCTCAGGAGAGAAGTCTCTGAGCGACTAAAACCCCTGTAAGGACAGAACATCCTCCTTCAGCGTCTGTTCTGCACGGGGACGTTAGCCCGCTTCTTGTTGTGGAGTGACGTGGGGTGGAGTAGGATACGGGGTGGGGTGGAGGCAGCGGAGAGGCAAGGGTCTCGGTGATAGCATCCAGAGCACCGTGCAGGTTCAGCCTTGATTCCGTGTGCCAGGATGCCCACACTGACCCCTCCCAGCAGCAGTTTCAAGATGGGCACCTCAGTGGCCGGACTTGGGAGGATCGGTGGCAGGTCTCGTGGGAAACAGAACCAACAGCGCTTTCCATCTCAGAAACGCCACAGTCGCCTGGCAAGGCACAACCACGGTCGCGGGGCCGGGGCTGTGCTCCTGGTAGAGTGCTCGCCCAGGTCGGCGCCCTGAGCCCCATCCCCAACACCAGAAAGGAAAAAGGAAAGTCACAGTTCCTTAAATAGGTCTGTGACTTGCACTGTGGGGGGAGATCGACCTGCTAGTTATGGAATGGATGGAATGTTTGATGCTGGTTTTTTTTTAAGTTTGCTACTAGGGATTGAAACTGGAGCACTTTGCTATTGGGCTGCATCCCCACCCCCTAGTTTTATTTTATTTTGAGACAGGGTCTTGCTAAGTTGCTGAGCTTGGCCTCAAACTTGCAATCCTCCTGCCTCAACCTCCTGAGTTGCTGGGGTTACAGGCATGTGCCTCTGCGACCAGCTCTCATTTTTTATTTCAAGAACAATATCAAGGAATGTTTTTCTGATCAATGAAAGCACCACATTAACAGTTATTTCTTAGCTTCTATTTGCTAGAAGCTTTACATATGTGGTCTCATTTAGTCTCCCCAAATAATTCTTCAGATATTCCTACAACCATTTGACATGAGAAAAGGTGAAGCTCTCTAAGGTTGAGTAACTTATCTAGGCCACAAGGTTGGTTTCAACTAAAGACGAATTTACAGGATTTTTAGAATTTTTCTCCAAAGTGCTGGCTCTTTGCATAGAGCCAGCCTGCCGTGCCAAGACAATGTCTATGCATCTGTGGGCTGTTTGAATGTAGGGGCTATTTCACACATGCCAAGAGGAAAAATACATGTTTATTCTTGCAGATGCACGGCAAATAGTCTATTGAAACACAAACATATACGATTACACGGCAGAGGCCCTCACCCCAGCAAGCCGCCTCCTGTCACCGGGCACAGACGAACACGGAGAGCAGAAGGGGTCGCCGAGGCAGCCCGGGCTTCTGCTTAGCACTCCCTGCGGGGGAGGAGCTGCACAGGACCTGTCAGGGCACGTGACACAGGCCTGGTGCTGGTGCTCACCTGACGTGGTCGCCGTCGCAGAAGCTCCCCTCGGTCGACTGCCTGACGTGTGCCAGGCACTGTTTGTTTTTAAATTTACTTCTTCTTTTGAATAGTCTACACATGTCTGAGAATCATGAAGAGTAACTAAGATCAGGACCCCGTCCCTGTCCCAGCCTCGTCCCCAGCTCCGCTTCCCGGTGCTCTCCATGGTCAGCAGTTCTGCTTGGTCACTTCCACAGGTACCAGGGACTTTGAATGTCATGTCGTTTAAGTCTCCTGATGATTGCTCCATTTTAACTTAATTTAATTAAACAGTTTTTGATCTTTCCTTGGGATTTGAGGCAAGAAATGGAAACTAGTATATGTGCCAATCTGCATTTTCATTCCAGTTTTTAAATCCATTTTACAGATTTCAAAACTGAACTCAGTAGCTGCTCAAATAGCTACTTAGTAGTGGAGCCAATATTCATTCACTGACTTCATATTTTTGAGGCTGGACTTTGAGGATGCGTGGTGAGCCTGCAACAGGTCCTTCCTCTCAGCCTAGTGAAAATGGTTTAGAGGCCACGGGATAAGCGGCGATGAGCTGTGGTTCTGCTGAAGTAGGCGGCATTGGCCCAACTCTGAGAGCTCCGGAAGGCTGCTTGAAAAAGTGACCTCCAGGCCAGAGGTCAAGAGCAAGAGTGAGCCAGGCGAAGGCAGGAGGGGGAGGGTGGCCAGGAGGCATCTTAGCCTCCGGTGCTAAGGAGCTTCTCCAAGGCTGGCACTGGAGTGGCAGTGTGCCCAGAGGTGGTCTGGGCAGCAGGTGGGGGTGGGCAGCAACTGAAACACTAGTTGATTTGTTTGTTTGTTTGTTTGTTTTAAGAAACGGGCGAAGAGTCGGGTGCTGTGAATCACACCAATAATCCCAGTTATTTGAGGCAGGAGGATGGCAAGTTTCAGGTCAACCTGCACATCACAGTGGGACCCTGGCTCAAAATAAAATAAAAGGGGCTGAGGGTGTAGCTCAGTGGTAGGAACGTCCTTGGGTTCAATCCCTAGTACTGCAAAAATGAACGCGCGAGAGAGAAATGGGTGAGGAAGGGAATCACAGAGGTATTGGGCGGCCTTCCTCGGCTGTTACCATAGTGCAGGACCTCAGGCAGTGGGAGCCTCCACAGCCCCAGCTCACACCTCGGCTGTTCCCATAATGCAGGACCTCAGGCCGCTGGGAACCTCCACAGCCCCCAACTCACACCATGGCTATTCCCATAGTGCAGGACCACAGGCGCTGGGAGCCTCCACAGCCCCCAGCTAACACCTCGGCTGTTCCCATAGTGCAGGACCTCAGGTGCTGGGAGCCTCCACAGCCCCAGCTCTTCCCATAGTGCAGGACCTCAGGCGCTGGGAGTCTCGACAGCCCCAGCTCACACCTCGGCTGTTCGCATAGTGCAGGACCACAGGCGCTGGGAGCCTCGACAGCCCCAGCTCACACCTTGGCTGTTCCCATAGTGCAGGACCACAGGCGCTGGGCACCTCGGCAGACCCAGCTCACTCTTCGGCAGTTCCCATAGTGCAGGGCCTCAGGCGCTGGGAGCCTCCATAGCCCCAACTCACACCTTGTCTGTTCCCATAGTGCAGGACATCAGGTGTTGGGAGCCTCCACAGCCCCCAGTTCACACCTCAGGTGTACCCATAGTGCAGGACCTCAGGCGCTGGGCTACTCGACAGCCCCAGCTCACACCTCGGCTGTTCCCATAGTGCAGGGCCTCAGGTTTTGGGAGCCTCCACAGCCCCAACTCACACCTCGCTGTTCCCTGAGTGCAGGACCTCAGGCGCTGGGAGCCTCGACATTCCCAGCTCACACCTTGGCTGATTCCATAGTGCAGGACGATAGGTGCTGGGAACCTCGACAGCCCCAGCTCACACTTCGGCTGTTCCCTAAGTGGAGGACCAGAGGCGCTGGGAGCCTCCAACCCAAGCTCACACATCGGCTGTTCCCATAATGCAGGAACACAGGCGCTGGGAGCTTCGACAGCTATAGCTCCTCCCATAGTGCAGGACCACAGGCGCTGGAAACCTCGACAGCCCCAGCTCACACCTCAGCAGTTCCCATAGTGCAGGACCACAGGCGCTGGTATCCTGGACAGCCCCAGGTCGCACTTCAGCTGTTCCCATAATGCAAGACCTAGGCGCTGGGAGCCTCTTCGGGCCCCAGCTCACACCTCGACTGTTCCCATAGTGCAGGACCACAGGCGCTGGGAGCCTCGACAGCCCCAGGTCACACCTCGGCTGTTCCCATAGTGCAGGACCTCAGGCCACTGGGAGCCTCCACAGCCCCAGCTCACACCTCGGCTGTTCCAATAGTGCAGGTCCTCAGGCGCGTGGAGCCTCTTCAGCTCCAGCTAACACCTCGGCTGTTCCCATAGTGCAGGACCACAGGCGCTGGGAGCCTGGACAGCCCCAGGTCGCACTTCGGCTGTTCCCATAATGCAAGACCTAGGCGCTGGGAGCCTCTTCGGGCCCCAGCTCACACCTCGACTGTTCCCATAGTGCAGGACCACAGGCGCTGGGAGCCTCGACAGTCCCAGGTCACACCTCGGCTGTTCCCATAGTGCAGGACCTCAGGCCGCTGGGAGCCTCGACAGCCCAAGGTCACACCTCGCCTTTCCGAGAGTGCAGGACCACAGGAGCTGGGAGCCTCCACAGCCCTAGCTCACACTTCGGGTCTTCCCATATTGCAGGACCACAGGCGCTGGGAGAATCAACATCCCACATCTCAAATCTCAGCTGTTCCCATAGTCCAGGACCACAGGCGTTGGGAACCTCCACAGCCCCAGCTCACACCTCAGCTGTTCCCATAGTCCAGGACCTCATCAGCTGGGAGCCTCCACAGCCCCCAGTTCACACCTCGTCAATTCCCATAGAGCACGACTTCAGGTGCTGGGAGCCTCAAAAGCCCCAACTCTTTCCATACTGCAGGACATCAGGCGCTCGGAGCCTCGACAGCCCCCACCTCTTTCCATAGTGCAGGACCCCAGGCGCTGGGAGCCTCCACAGCCCGCAGCTCACACTCGGCTGTTCCCATAGTGCAGGACCTCAGGCGCTGGGAGCCTCCACAGACCCAGCTCACACCTCGGCTGTTCCCATAGTGCAGGACCTCAGGCGCTGGGAGCCTCGACAGCCCCAGCTCACACCTCGGCTCTTCCCATAGTGCAGGACCTCAGGCGCTGGGAGTCTTGACAGCCCGCAGCTCTTCCCATAGTCCTGGACCAGAGGCGGTGGGAGCCTTGACCGCTCCCAGCTCTTCCCATAGTGCAGGGCCTCAGGCGCTGGGAGCCTCCACAGTCCCAACTCACACCTCGGCTGTTCCCATAGTGCAGGGCCACAGGCGCTGGGAGCCTCCACAGCCCCAAGCTCACACCTCGACTGTTCCCATAGTGTAGGACCACAGGCGCTGGGCACCTCGACAGACCCAGCTCACTCTTCGGCAGTTCCCATAGTGCAGGGCCTCAGGCGCTGGGAGCCTCCATAGCCCCAACTCACACCTCGGCTGTTCCCTGAGTGCAGGACCTCAGGCGCTGGGAACCTCGACAGCCCCCAGCTCACACCTCAGCTGTTCCCATAGTGTAGGACCACAGGCGCTGGGTACCTCGACAGCCCCAGCTCACTCTTCCGCAATTCCCATAGTGCAGGGCCTCAGGCGTTGGGAGCCTCCACAGACCCAGCTCACACCTCGGCTGTTCCCATAGTGCAGGACATCAGGTGTTGGGAGCCTCCACAGCCCCCAGTTCACACCTCAGGTGTACCCATAGTGCAGGACCTCAGGCGCTGGGAGCCTCGACAGCCCCAGCTCACACCTCGGCTGTTCCCATAGTGCAGGGCCTCAGGTTTTGGGAGCCTCCACAGCCCCAACTCACACCTCGGCTGTTCCCTGAGTGCAGGACCTCAGGTGCTGGGTACCTCGACAGCCCCCAGCTCACACCTCGGCTGTTCCCATAGTGTAGGACCACAGGCGCTGGGTACCTCGACAGCCCCAGCTCACTCTTCCGCAATTCCCATAGTGCAGGGCCTCAGGCGTTGGGAGCCTCCACAGACCCAGCTCACACCTCGGCTGTTCCCATAGTGCAGGACATCAGGTGTTGGGAGCCTCCACAGCCCCCAGTTCACACCTCAGGTGTACCCATAGTGCAGGACCTCAGGCGCTGGGCTACTTGACAGCCCCAGCTCACACCTCGGCTGTTCCCTCAGTGCAGGACCTCAGGCGCTGGGAGCCTCCACAGCCCGCAGCTCTCACTCGGCTGTTCCCATAGTGCAGGACCACAGGTGCTCGGAGCCTCCACAGCCCCAGCTCACACCTCGGCTGTTCCCATATTGCAGGACCCCAGACGCTGGGAGCCTCCACAGACCCAGCTCACACCTCGGCTGTTCCCATAGTGCAGGACCTCAGGCGCTGGGAGCCTCCACAGACCCAGCTCACACCTCGGCTGTTCCCATAGTGCAGGACCTCAGGCTCTGGGAGCCTCGACAGACCCAGCTCACACCTCGGCTGTTCCCATAGTGCAGGACCTCAGGCGCTGGGAGCCTCCACAGACCCAGCTCACACCTCGGCTCTTTCCATAGTGCAGGACCTCAGGCGCTGGGAGCCTCCACAGACCCAGCTCACACCTTGGCTCTTCCCATAGTGCAGGACCTCAGGCGCTGGGAGTCTTGACAGCCCGCAGCTCTTCCCATAGTCCTGGACCAGAGGCAGTGGGAGCCTTGACCGCCCCCAGCTCTTCCCATAGTGCAGGACCACAGGTGTTGGGAGACTCCATAGCCCCCAGCTCAACCTCGGCTGTTCCCATAGTGCAGGGCCTCAGGCGCTGGGAGCCTCCACAGCCCCAGCTCACACCTCGGCTGTTCCCTAGTGCAGGGCCTCAGGCGCTGGGAGCCTCCACAGTCCCAACTCACACCTCGACTGTTCCCATAGTGCAGGGCCACAGGCGGTGGGCACCTCGACAGACCCAGCTCACTCTTCGGCAGTTCCCATAGTGCAGGGCCTCAGGTGCTGGGAGCCTCCATAGCCCCAACTCTCACCTTGTCTGTTCCCATAGTGCAGGACATCAGGTGTTGGGAGCCTCCACAGCCCCCAGTTCACACCTCAGGTGTACCCATAGTGCAGGACCTCAGGCGCTGGGAGCCTCGACAGCCCCAGCTCACACCTCGGCTGTTCCCATAGTGCAGGACCACATGCGCTGGGAGCCTCGACAGCCCCAGCTCAGAACTCGGTTGTTCCCATAGTGTAGGACCTCAGGCGCTGGGAGCCTTGACAGCCCCCACCTCTTTCCATAGTGCAGGACCCCAGGCCTGGGAGCCTCGACAGCCCCAGCATACACCTTGGCTGTTCCCATAGTGCAGGGCCTTAGGTTTTGGGAGCCTCCACAGCCCTAACTCACACCTCGGCTGTTCCCATAGTGCAGGACCACAGGCGCTGGGAACCTCCACAGACCCCAGCTCACACCTCGGCTGTTCCCATAGTGTAGGACCACAGGCGCTGGGCACCTTGACAGCCCCAGCTCACTCTTTGGCAATTCCCATAGTGCAGGGCCTCAGGCGCTGGGAACCACCATAGCCCCAACTCTCACCTTGGCTGTTTCCATAGTGCAGGACCTCAGGCGCTGGGAGCCTCCAAAGCTCCCAGCTCACACCTCGGCTGTTCCCATAGTGCAGGACCTCAGGTGCTGGGAGCCTCCACAGCCCCAGCTCACACCTCGGCTGGTCCCGTAGAGCAGGACCTCAGGCGCTGGGAGAATCAACCTCCCGCAGCTCAAATCTCAGCTGTTCCCATACGCAGGACCAGAGGTGTTGGGAACTCGACAGCCCCAGCTCACACCTCGGCTGTTCCCATAGTGCAGGACCTCAGGTGCTGGGAGCCTCAACAGCCCCAGCTCACACCTCAGCTCTTCCCATAGTGCAGGACCTCAGGCGCTGGGAGCCTCCACAGCGCCAGCTCACACCTCGGCTCTTCCCATAGTTCAGGACCTCAGGCGCTGGGAGCCTCCACAGCCCCAGCTCACACCTCGGCTCTTCCCATAGTTCAGGACCTCAGGCGCTGGGAGAATCAACATCCCGCAGCTCAAATCTCAGCTGTTCCCATAGTGCAGGACCACAGGCGCTGGGAGCCTCGACAGCTCCAGCTCTTCCCATAGTGCCTGGCCACAGGTTCTGGGAACCTCGAGAGCCCCAGCTCACACCTTGGCTGTTCCCACAGTGCAGGACCTCAGGTACTGGTATCCTCGACAGCCCCAGCTCACACTTCGGCTGTTGCCATGGTGCAGGACCACAGGCGCTGGGAGCCTCTACAGCCCCAGCTCTTCCCATAGTGCAGGGCCACAGGTTCTGGGAACCTCGAGAGCCCCAGCTCACACCTTGGCTGTTCCCACAGTGCTGGACCTCAGGCGCTGGAATACTCGACAGCCCCAGCTCACACCTCGGCTGTTCCCACAGTGCAGGACCACAGGCGCTAGGTACCTCGACAGCCCCAGCTTACACCTCGGCTGTTCCCATAGTGCAGGACCACAGGTGCTGGGAGCCTCCAGAGCCCCTAGCTCACACCTCGGCTGTTTCCACAGTGCAGGACCTCAGGCGCTGGGAGCCTCGACAGCCCCAGCTCACACCTCGGCTGTTCCCTAAGTGCAGGACCACAGGCGCTGGGTACCTCGACAGCCCCAGCTTACACCTCGGCTGTTCCCATAGTGCAGGACCACAGGTGCTGGGAGCCTCCAGAGCCCCTAGCTCACACCTCGGCTGTTTCCACAGTGCAGGACCTCAGGCGCTGGGAGCCTCGACAGCCCCAGCTCACACCTCGGCTGTTCCCTAAGTGCAGGACCTCAGGCGCTGGGAGCCTTGACATCCCCAGCTCACACCTCGGCTGTTCCCATAGTGCAGGACCACAGGCACTGGGAGCCTCGACAGCCCCCAGCTCACACCAGACAGCGCCAGCCGCGGACCAGCCCACCTCCACTCTGCCTCGAGTGCTCCTTGGTGCCACCTTCCACTGGTCCTCTGCCCAGCCGCTGGCTCCTCTGTGACCCAGTCCTGCCGGAGGAAGTTACGGCAGTTGTGGGAGCCTGCACTTACTCCCGGGGCCTGAATGACACTGGAAATAAACCACTGCTGAAACGAGCACGTTACCAGTGAGGCGTGAATTCACACCACTCATCATTTATGCCACGCCACCTGGGACGGACTCATTGACCTCTCAGAGCTGAATGATCAGGGACACCCAGGAAGTTAGCCTGCAAAATGAAGCTGAAGGTACAGAGACCAGGAACAGGGTTCTGGATCTCCCACCCCAGCTTCTCCGTCCCGGGATACAGAGCCGGAGCTCAGCTGCGTCACTGTTCTTGGCTTGGCCAGGTGTTAATTTCTGGCATGTTGGGCACAGGGACACCCTCACGTAATCTGAGTGATAGGGGATGCTGATGCAGGAGAATGGCAAGTTTGAGGCCAGCCTCAGCAGCTAAGTAAGACCCTTAGCAACTGAGTGAGACTCAGTCTCAAGACTAAACAAATAAATAAATAAATAAAAGCCTGGGGATGTAGCTCAGTGGTGAAGTGCCCTGGGTTTAATCCCCAGCACAAACAAAACAAAACAAGAAAAACCCAACGGTGGTTTATTTAGACTAAAAATAAGTTATTTCAATCAAAACAAGCCTCAAGTTTAAATTGTGTGCCAAAAGTTGGAATGCATTAAATCGAAGAAATGTGTAGAAGGTGGAATCTGTAGGTGGAAGAAGGACGAATGGAAACTGTAAAAACGATGTCCAAGTTTCAGGCTTCGATAAGCAGTTGAGTGTCCCAGCATTCCCAAGAGAGGGGTGTCAGATGAAAGCAGGTGGCAGGTGAGGGAGGGGCGCTGGAGTAGAGGTGTCTGTGGGCCCATTAGGACCCGTGGTGGGCTGGGCTGGAAAGAGCGCCCTTGTCAGCATGTGGAAGGCAGTGGAAGCCCTGGATGGAGGACTCTGACCCCAGCACTGACGGGAGCACAGCAGAGCCCCAGGCAGGACACTGAGAGCCCTGCTAGGGGATCCCTAGGGCCGCTGATCTGCAGAGGCCCTTCTGCCGGTGTATGCTGGGAAAAGACGCTTTCAGCCAAGTGGAACTGCTCCTGTGGTGGACGCTGAGGTTGCTGTGGGACGGTGCCCTCTGTGTTTGCGTCTCAGGATTGTCCAGGTGGCGGTGGAGGATGACCGTGGCAGTAAGCCTCAGGCTGGACCCCATCTTTCAGGTTGCTCTGCCCCTGACTCTTGCAGATCTCAGCGGGTGAAAGATGGTGTGTTCCCAAGCCCACGGTCTTCCCTGCTCTTCACTCTCTTTCTCTCTCTCCTTTTCACGTTGGTGGAGATCCAACCCAGGCCCTCCTCATGCATGCAGAGCATGCGGCACCCTACCACTGAGCTGTGCCCCCAGCCCCGTCTGTCCTTCAGAGTCAGTGGTATGTAGCAGAAAGGGCAGGAGCCTTGAAAGCAGCACCTGGCTTAGGTGAGGGCTGACGGTGGCCCTGGGCAGATACTCCATCTGCCTGATCTCTGATTTGTCGTTTTTTTCATTGTAAATCTGGGCTGATCTCTCCCTGGCAAGCTTGCTGTTAGGACTGGGGACAGTAGGCCAAGACCTACACAATCCGGGCATTGGTGCAGACTGTGACCCCAGTGCCTCAGAAGGAAAGTTCAAGGCCAGCCTGTCTGAAAAGTGAGAAATGAAAAGGGCCGAGGAGGTGGCTCAGTGGAAAAGCACCCCTGGGTTCAGTCCCCAGTTCAAAAAACTGAAGGAGATTTTACACACCCTTCCTCCCTCCCTCTGACCATGTGATGCCTTGAGACTTTGCCAGCAAGAAATCTATCACAAGATTTGGGCCCCAGAATTGTGAGCAAAACAAACTTTTTTCTGTGTAAAGTTGTCCAGCCTTATGTACTTCATTATAGCTATGAAAAATGGACTGATACAGCTGTGATTATAATCAACAGGTCACTCACTCTAATGGATTTTCTTTTCTCTTTTTTCTGCAAAAGAACACAGCATGGTTTGTTAAAGATTATGTGAATCTTTGTGAGAATGAGACTGTGTTTTCAAATTGCTGGAGTGATGGGAAATGATTAAGAGTTCTTTTTCAAACCAGAGATGCTAAAATCCTTAAATTGTCAGGAAACATTCATACCATATTTGATTGATGAAGGATCAATGCTGAGATTTTGGGGTTCTTTTTCTTCTCTTGTTGGAGGACCAGGATTCCTGTTCTGGACATAAATAGATCTTTATCTAAAGCATAGGTTGGCAGACACACATTTTTCTTCTATTCTTTCTTTTCTCCACCACTGGTACTAGGGATTGAAGCCAGGGGTGCTTAACCACTGAACCACATCCACGGGCCTTTCTGTTTTTCATTTTAGGACAGTCTCCCTAAGTTGCTTAGGGTCTTGCTAAGTTTCTGAGGCTGGACTTGACTTGCCATCCTCCGGCCTCAGCCTCCCATCGCTGGGATTACAGGTGAGCACCACCCCCAGCTTCCCTCCTTTTTCTTCAGGTTTCTATGGTTTCTTCTTTTCCTCTGGTGTTAGACTCCCCTCAGAGGAGTCAGACTTGGACAGCAGGACTGGTCAGTGTCCTACCACAATCCCTGCAGACGAAAAGGACTTGCACATGGACATTTCGGGCCCTGATACCACCTCAGCCCCACTCCTGTGTCTCCAATCAAGTGCTACCACTTCCACCTCAGGGCAGCACTGCGGTTCACGGCACCATCGCAGCCCCCAGATCCTGACATCCCCTTCTCTCTTCTGCATTGTTATTCTCCTGGCAAAACGAGCTCCGAGTCACGAGAGAACGGGTGGCTGAACCCCGTGACCAGGGGCCCTGGTGGCTCCTGTCCTTCTGTCTGCCTCTTTCAGACCGGCTGCCCTCGTGGGTACCAGACGACTGGGACCGAGGCTGCACCCTGACCTCCCCTGTGAGTCTACAGGGACACTGCCCAGTGTCCTACCCCTGAGCTACACGCCACCCAGGAACACGAGCAGAACGCTGGACTAGAAGGCAGGGCACGTGACCCCACTCATGTTTATTCTGCCGAGCCAAAGCAAAATGTGCAGACTGTTCCTAGGAAATCAGTCCTCACACCAGAGCGAGCGACTTTCCAGGGGGTATATCAGCACAGAGTTGTTGGTTTTTTTTTCCAAAGAATTAGTTCCCAGATTTTCAGCTTGTTCTCCCTGAAATCTAGTCTTTATTTCCACCTTCCATTTCAAAAGCGCCTGTGCGCCCCTTCCCATCCTGAATCTTACCGTCGTACCCTTGAAAACCTCTGAGGGAAACCTCTGGGGAGAGGGAAGCAGAACTGACCTGCAGCATCGGCTTTGGGAAAACCGCCGTTCGTTATCAGGTAAGCCTGGGAGGCTGGTCCTCGGCTGAGGGTGACCTGTGGCTGAGAGCTGGGTGTCTGGCCAGCGCTGGGCAGCTCTGCACTCAGGGGTGTTGGAGAGTGGACAGGTGCAGGGCCTGGGCATCCCCAGCCCCCATCAGCCTCGGGAAGGCAGGGTGCCCAGACCCACGGCAGCAGAGGAGGGGACCTCAGCCTTGGAAGGCAGGGTGCCCAGAGACCCACGGCAGCAGAGGAGGGGACCTCAGCCTTGGAAGGCAGGGTGCCCAGAGACCCACGGCAGCAGAGGAGGGGACCTCAGCCTTGGAAGGCGGGGTGTCCGGAGACCCACGGCAGCAGAGGAGGGGACCTCAGCCTTGGAAGGCGGGGTGCCCGGAGACCCACGGCAGCAGAGGAGGGGACCTCAGCCTTGGAAGGCGGGGTGCCCAGACCCACGGCAGCAGAGGAGGGGACCTCAGCCTTGGAAGGCGGGGTGCCCGGAGACCCACGGCAGCAGAGGAGGGGACCTCAGCCTTGGAAGGCGGGGTGCCCGGAGACCCACGGCAGCAGAGGAGGGGACCTCAGCCTTGGAAGGCGGGGTGCCCGGAGACCCACGGCAGCAGAGGAGGGGACCTCAGCCTCGGGAGGGCAGGGTGTCCAGAGACCCATGGCAGCAGAGGAGGGGACCTCAGCCTTGGAAGGCGGGGTGCCCAGACCCACGGCAGCAGAGGAAGGGACCTCAGCCTCGGGAGGGCAGTGTGTCCAGAGACCCATGGCAGCAGAGGAAGGGACCCTCAAACACTGAACATGGTCTGCTGTCTATTTTCCATTATTCTCGAGATAGAGTCCTTGGAACCTTCGAGATGCCATTAGCTTTAAAGAGTGCTCTCAGAGCAGCACAGGTAGTGCCAGGCGCTGAAGCCTCCAGGGTTCGGTGACACCCGAGCACACGTGGATTCCTCCCCTCCGGTGTTTGGCAGGCCAGTGGGCCCCTCCAAACGGAGCAGCGTGGACAGCCTGGCAACCCTCTACCTAGCTGGCCGCTTCTGGAGTTGCTGGATTCTGTGAGCGCAGTGCACACCACACGCATGTTATCAAGGGCTGCCCGAACTCCTTCCATTCCTGTTTCAGGAGGAGCTTGAAATTTCAGTCACACTCTATTGTATTATTGGAAATTTAATATTGAGAAATTGTACTTAAGAATTGCTGTTAACATTTTTTAAAGTATTTTTTTAGTTGTCGATGACTGTTTTTCTTTAACCTGTTTGTATGTGGTGCTGAGTGTGGAACCCAGGGCCTCACACGTGCCTGGCCGGTGCTCTGCCACTGTCCTGTGACTCCAACCCTGTCCTGCACATTTTTAATAGACACATCCACTACATTAGCTCTGCGTCCTGACCTCTCGCTTTTAGTAATCTGTCTCACAAGACGCGTTCCATGATTTCTTGGTGATTTCATTTTGTTCCTCACATTGTATTTTGACTTATTTATCTGAATCATTTAATGAATTGATTTAGGCCTTTCCCACAGACTGTGTTTAGCCAAGTAGTCTCACAGTGAGGGCTGCCTTTCCAATCACTTCAGATGGAAAATATTTCCTATAGATATTGAGTAATTGAAAGAGCTAAATCTGCTGCTTTGAGCTTCTGACAAAAACGTTATTTCAAATGTGTTAAGCCAGGCACAGGGACTCACACCTGTAATCCCAGCAACTTGGGAGGTGGAGGCAGGAGGATTGCAAGTTTAAGGCCAGCCTCAACAACTTAGCAAGACCCTTGCATTTAGCAAGACCGTGTCTCAAAGTAAAAATAAGAGACTGAAGATATGGCTTAGTGGCAAAGGGCTACTGGGCTCAGTCCACAGTATTACCTGACCCCCCCCACAAAAATACAAGTTTTAAAATAAAAGCATTTTTTGAAAATAGTGGATTGGCAAAAGCATATTGAAATGAATGTTTCTTATTCTGCCAGTTCTTACATATTAAGAGTAAATGTGATACCTTTAACTGAAAGAGAACAAATAAGTTTTTAGTGAATTCCCCAAATTTGTGGCAGTGAATGGGAACTAAACCCTTTTGCAAGTTAGATTGCTCCTCTTAAACAACTTGCCATAAAATTGAAGGAATCCTTGATTTCAGTTGTTAGCTGATGGATTGTTAAAGCAAATTTTTAGACATAGAGTACAAAATGGTGAACAATTTAATCATAGATAATTACTTAAGGTCAGTTACACTCAAATAATTTAGCTAAGATTGCATTTACATAAAGTGTCTTCCATTCCTATTCTAGTATTTATATGAAGATTTCTTAGTGATAACAAATATAAAAATGAAAAGTAGTAATAAAATCGATGCTATCAATGGGGACATATGAACTAACTGAAAAGAAAATAGGTGCATCCATCTTATGAAGAATTGTACTTCACTGGAACAATGGTGCACGCCCATAGTTCCAGTGACTCAGGAGGCTGAGACAGGAGGATTGCAAGTTCAAGACCAGCCTCAGCAACTTGGTGAGCCTGTCTCAAAATAAAAAACTAAGAAAAAAATTAAAAGAGCTGGGGATGTAACTCAGTGGTAAAGCACCCGCATTTGATCCCAGTACCAAAAACCAAAACAAAACAAACAAAAAGAAAGAATCGAACTTCTAACACAGTTTTTCTATGTTTAGTGGTTAGTTGTTAGTTTTTCATGTGTATTTTATTTTGGTAAATCACACTGATAGTAAGTATGATAATAACGTCCTCGAAGCTCTGCCCTCCTTCCCCAACGTCCTCTCCTTTGGGCGCAGGGCGGGCTGCTCGGCCTCGCCTGCCGGAGGTGAGGCCAGGGGGCTCGGCGTGGAGGCGCGGGCCACCTCCTCCGCGCCCTCTTCCTTCGACTCCGCCCTTGCCAGCCGGCGGTCCAGTGAGAAGGATCCTCGAGGCCAAGGTGGCCGTGGCGAGGAGGAAAGGGCCGGGCGGTGGCCGTGGCGAGGAGGAAAGGGCCGAGTGGAGGGACCTCGGCGCCGACCGGGCCAGCGCGCCGCGCTGCTGGGGCTCCTTTTACCGATGCAGGTGGACCGCGCGGCCTCTCTGGTCCGTGAGCTGCTGGTGTCCAGCTCGGCTAAAATGCACGAAGTCACGGGGAAGCTCGAA
Source organism: Sciurus carolinensis (assembly GCF_902686445.1). Classification (NCBI taxonomy): domain Eukaryota; kingdom Metazoa; phylum Chordata; class Mammalia; order Rodentia; family Sciuridae; genus Sciurus; species Sciurus carolinensis. Next base: position 258,207 of record NC_062221.1, on the reverse strand, counting down.
GCCCGTCTCCATGAGAGTAAGGACGGGACGGCGGCTCCCGGGCCTGGGGCGCAGGGCCCGCTGGAGAGCCGGGCCGGGGCCGCCCCAGTGCCGCGGACCGCAGAGTGGCCTCTGGTGGAGCGACTGCGTGGACGGCGGCGCGTCGCACACTTAGCAGTGGCTGCCGGACAGTCTGGGGTGTTCCCGGTCAGAGGGGCAGTGACGGCCGAGGGTGGGCAGCTCTCCCGGGCGCGCACTGCACCCTGCACGCAGCCAGGGGAAGGTGGTGCTCCCCCGCACCCGGGCGACGGCTGCGCATCGGAAATAAAGAGACGCGTTACCCGCGCAGGACGTGGATCCACGGACGTTCTTATTGCTGAGAAGTAAACCGAATGAACAAGCCTTTAAGTATGAAAATACAGACTACTGGGATCAAAGCATGTGGGAGGGGTGGAATAAAAACACGAGTTTAAGGAGGAAAGGGAACGATAACGAAGTTTCTGACTGCTAAAAGAAGAGCTTGGCCGAGGGTGGGGCACACACCCATAGTCCCGGCAGTGTGACTATGCTATTTAGAGAGACCCTGTCTCAAAATAAAACATAAAAGGTCTGTGGATGTGGTGAAGTGCCCTTGGGTTCAATCCCCAGTACCAACAAATAAATAAATGACTTTTAAAAAGAACTTGTTTCTATACACCTATAATCTCAGGTACTCAGGAGGCTGAGGTCTGGGAACATCATGAGACCCCATCTCAAAAGAAAAAAAAAAAAGACTTGTTTGTATGATTTTTATTTTTGTCACATTTTATTTTTCTGGTACTGGGGATTGAACCCAGGGGTGCTCTCTCGCTGAACAAGTTGCCTCACCTTAGTGAGCCTTCATTTTCCCCAGCTAAGAAATAAGAGTTCTCTGGGCTGGTGAGGTGCCCTGCCAGGAGGATGGCAGGTGCAAGTCCAGGCTGGGAAACTTAGTGAGGCCCTGGTGTGTGCAAGGTCCTGGTCCTTTTTAGTTTTTATTTAGAGACAGGTTCTCCCTAAGTTGCTTAGGGCCTCTCTTGGTTGCAGAGTCTCACTTCAAACTTGGAATCCTCCTGCCTCAGTCTCCCAAGCCGCCAGGATTATAGGTGTGCACCACAATGCCCAGCTGTATAGTTTTTAAATGGATGATAGTGGACATCAAATTGTTTGACAGGTTGGGTATTTTATTTTATTTTATTTCATTGTTACCAGGGATTGAACCCAGGGGCACTAACCACTGAGCAACATTTCCCAGTACTTTTTATTTTTATTTTGAGACAGGTTCTCATTAAGTTGCTTAGAGCCCACTAAGTTGCTGAGGCTAGTAGCCTCCATCATGTGATATTCCTGCCTCAGCCTCCCAAGCCACTGGAATTACAGACATGCTGGGTTGGATATTTTAAATGAAAACATTTATTTAAAAATGCCCATATTCATAATATGCTGGAAATCACAACCTTTGCAATCATGTAAACATATGATGAAATGTTTCAGACGTCAACTAAAACTTTTGCAAAGGAGTTCCTGGTTTAAAAAAAAATTCTCAGGGGGCATGGCGGGGGGTGAAGATTCTTCCAGAGGATCTTCAAACCCTGAGAGCCTCTGAGGAGCCTTTGAAGACCAAAGCCAAACCTCTTCGAAAGGCTCCCGAATCCCGGTCTGGAGGAAGGAGGAGGCCTTTCTGGTCTGCCTGTGCGTCCTCGAAGTTGCCCTCCAGGCCCAGCAGGAGCCTGGGCCTCAGTATCTGCGGCGCGGCGCCGACGGCGTCTTCCCGGGGCCAGGCTGAGAGCTGGGCCTGGGAGCTGGACATCTGCTGGGCACTGTGTGGCTTGGGCTGGAGGGACCGAGGCCCGCGCAGGGCTCTGGGTGAGAGTGCTGCTCGGCCCAGGTGTCCTCCAGGAGGGCAGGCGCGGATGCCGCCAGGGTCCCGAGCTGCCTGCTGCCCTGCGCTCCTCACTCAGGCCGCCGGCCGCAAGCGCCGACCGGGCACGTCCTCCCTGCCTGCCAGGCTTCTGTCCTCCGGAGAGTGCGCGGCTGCCTGTCCTGCTGCCACAGCAGGAGGTCAAGAGCACAGCCTCTGTGACTCCTTGTCTGCTCCCTGACCTGGACTCTCCTCACCTCTGGGAGCCTCACTGTTCTCACCCAAAACATAGGAGTCAGGTGGGCGTGGGGGTGCCCTGGCAGGAGGAGTCAAGTTCAAGGCCAGCCTGGGCCACTGCCTGAGGCCCTACATGTGCAAGGTCCCGGGTTCAATCCCTAGTACGGGAAGGAGGAGGACGAGGAGGCGGAAGAAGAAGACAGGAAGGAAGGAGGGAGGAAGGAAGGAAGGATGGAAGGGGAAATGCGAGAGTGGAAGAGTAAATAATTCTTTATTTTTGCAGTACTGAGATGGAACCCAGTGTCACTCTACCGCTGAGCTACCCCAGCGCTTTTTAACTTTGAGTCAGGGTCCCACTAACTTGCTGAGCCTGGCCTTGAACTCGTGATCCCCGCCTCAGCTTCCCAAGCTGCTGTGATTAGGTGTGCGCCACTGCGCCCAGGAGAACAGGTCATTCTGACGGCTCCCGCGGAGTACGTCGCGGTGCTGGGCACGTCACGGTGCTGGGCACGTCACGGTGCTGGCCGGGCAGCCCGCACGGCCCCCGCGGAGTACGTCGCGGCGCCGGGGAGCCGTGGCTGCCCTAGAGCCCCTGGTAGGTAGGGGCGGGCACACACCCAGAGCAGAGCTTCGGAATGGCTTCAGGCAGACCCAGCGATCGCGATGGACGTGTCCTGTGCGTCAGAGCCGTGGCTGCTGACAGTCGCCACGGAGGCGGTGGGGCTGATGGGGGTCCTGGTGACTGGGGGCACGGGAGGGGAGGGGGTGGAGATGGGGAGGGGGGTTGAGGGTGGTACAGACGTGACAGTGACTGGGTGAAAAGACGTGCACATCAACACACTGATCACACCGTCTGCTGATCCTGATGATTCCACAGCACTTAGCGCAGCACTTAGCACAGCCCTTGAACAGAGCCGGTGCTCGCTGATGGTCTGACAAGAGTATCTGGCAAATAGTTACAGATGTGTCTGACGTCTCAGGCAAAAGCTCTCACTCAAGAGAAGATCTCAGGTTTAATTTCTCTTAGCGGGACGGGCTTTCCAAGAGATCTGTAAAAATGTCATCGCCAAAGTCTTTTTAATGGTTGCCGCTCATCCTGAACTCCAGGGAAGATAAAGCTGCGGATGTCACAGGAGAGCCTTCTGTCAAAAGCAGACCGAAGGCCGCCGGAGCAACTCTGCTGGAAAGGGAAGGTGCTTTGCTCTGGGCCTGGGTTCTGGTTCCCGCAGGGCCTCACTGAGTCGGCTCTGTCGGGAAAAGAGCTAAAGGGCCAGGTGAACACAAAAGATATAAGAGGCACTCGTATGGCCGTTTCCAGGTTCAGACAGAGGGGTAAAGGAGACACGGTTTTTCCCTTTGGTGTGTTCTGCACACTGGATGCCAGTTCAGTTTCAAGTAAGAGACGGTCAGTCATCTCACACTGGCCGAGGCACATGCCTGTGATCTCAGGTGCTCTGGAGCTGAGGCAGGAGGATCCCAAGTTCAAGGCCAGCCTGGGCAACTTAGGGAGACCCTATCTCAAAAATAAAAAGGAGAAGAGCTGGGAATGATGTAGCTCAGTAATAGAGCACCTCTGGGTTCCACCCTAGTGCTGCAAAAAAAAAAAAAAAAAAATCAGCTTACATAGTAATAGGAAATTATTGGTTCTGTATTTATAGAGCTGTGGGCTTTAGGAATAGTTGCGTCTGCAACTCAAATGATATCTTCGAAGATTTGTCCCTTTCTGTCCTTACTGTCCTCCTACCTCTGATCTATTCCGCACGTAGGCTTCTGGCCTGTGGGAGTGTGACTTTGTCATCATAGTCAGACCGCTACTTTCCTTGCTTGCCACCATATTGGAAAAAAGCTAAATTACTGGTGATTCCAGGTACGGAGTCTCAGGCAGGACTCTGATGGGTCAGTCTGGGTCATGGTCTGCCCTTAAGGACGGGGTCACTGGAATGGGCTCCCAGAGGAAGAGAAGTGTCCTGTCGTCAGACCTGGGGAACTGTGCCGGACACTAAGCCTTAGCAGTTCACTGGCCTGTCCACCAACGCCTGCCACAGTCCGCAGGGCACTGAGACGGGCAGATGCGCCCCAGAGCAGAGCCGCTCCTGCATCCCTCAGGAAGAGCCTGAGACGCTCAGGGTGGAGCAGGCTGAGGAGTCTGTGCTTCTTTGCCCGTATTCTGCTGTGGGCTGTGGAAACCTGCCTCGCCTGCCTCGCCATGCTTCCAAAGGCTTGGACTCCATTCTTCCCCTGACATCCTGCAGGTTTGGAAGGGGCGATTGTGATGCCTTTCAGAGTTTGGGAACTACTGATTTGCATTCAGAAATTCTCCTTTGTTGGTGTTAAATATATGCTTTGACCTTTCTGATGGTGTATACTGTACGTACAAAAAACGTGCATATCCCGAGAGTAGTGTGAATTCGCTCAGGCCAAACACACCACGGAACTAGCGCCCAGACTGAGGCAGAACATTTCCAGTGTCCACAGGCATGCCCTCCTGTAGTCACTGCTCTCCTGCCACGTGGGTTTGGCTTTCCTGCCTTTGTAATTTACATACATGTAATTGTACAGTATATACTCAAGGATCTGTCTTTTTTTTTTTTTAGTACTAGGTATTGAACCCAGGGCACTTTACCATTGAGCTACATCCCCAGCCCTTTTTATTTTTTAGTTTGAGACAGGGTCTTGCTTTCTTAAAGCCTCACTAAATTGTTGAGGCTGGTCTTGAACTTGCAGTCCTCCTGTGTCAGCCTCCCCAGTCACTGGGATTACAGGTATGTGCCCCTACTCTTGAAGAGTATCTGGGTGTTCCCAATTTGGAACTTTTACTTCTGTGACTATGAAAATTCCATGTTGAGTTTATACCTAGGAGTAGAAGTTCATGGCTTTAAAATTTATTATTATTAAGAATGCCTTTTATGAATTGCCTTTGACGTTTAATGATAGCTTTTAGAATGTTCCATAAGTTTCTTAACATTCTGAGTGTATTACATAATCTGAAGGGTGTTACTTCACATCTAGTCAGAACAAGGCAGGAATGAAGGAGCAGGGGACAGAGAGCAGGGGACAGACTTTGCCCCAGGAAAAATTCACAGTCTTTACTGAATTCCTAGGCCTGAGCCAGTGATCAGTTCAGGAAGGCACTAAGACGGGGCCAGGTTCCCAGGAGCTGGGATCCTGGAACACCAGAGCAAGTGTTGCTGTAACAGAATACCTGAGGCTGGCTAATCTACAAAGTAAAGAGGTTTATTTAGGCTCATGGTTAAGTCTAAGAGCGTGGCACTGACAGCTGTGCAGCTTCTGGTGAGCGGGTAATGCTGCTTGGCCTCGTGGTGGAAAGTGAGTGGGGTGTAGGGCCTACAGAGAAAGTGGAACATGAGGGTGGGCTCGCTCTCTACCAGCCTTTCGTTGCTGTAACTGAGTCAGTCCCACCAGAACCCACGGCCTCGAGAAAAGCAGCAGTCTGTACGCGAGGGCTGCACCCGCAGGACCAAAGGCCTCTCGCTAGTTCTCACCTTCCGTGGCTGCACTGAGGAACCAGGCTCAACGTGAATTCTGATTGAATCACAAACCACCTTCAAGGAGCTTTCAGGTCACTGGCGAAAGAGAATACTCAGCTGTTTCAGGGGCTCGTTCTGAGCTCACCTAACATAGGAGACCTGGAGCACCATCAGGCCCTCCGCCAGTCAGAGTGCACCGGAGGCTGATGGGTTCTGACTGGTCTGACCCGCCATGGACCCTTCAAACGGCCAGTTCTCCAGTCTTTGAGACGCACTTGAGATTGATGCTCTTGGTGTTTGGATTAATTCCCACCGTGAGCCCTTCGCTTGGGAGGGTCAGAGCTATCACAGTGAAGAACGCCAGGGAGAAGATTCTGAAATGACGGCCTACCAAACTGCCCGCCTCCAGTGAATGATAACCGTATTGCAGCCTGAGCGGGGGGCCAGCTTGGGGAGTGGGGTGGTGTCACCGTTGAAGGTCTGAAGGATGCAGAAGACGGGGAGGAGCCTGCCTGCCCCTGTTGAACCCACCAGTCTGGATCGCAGAGAGTGATTACAGATACCTCAAGCTCAAACAAGTCGCAACCGTGATCACAGTCACCAGGACCACAGCCACTTTTTCTTTGCCTCAGGGTACAAGGTGTGAGGCCAGTGATTTGGCGATTGAGGTATTTTCCATTCCAATTCGAAAAAAAGGACCAGAAACAGTTTGCACTCATGTGAAAGGGGCACTATTTTTAATTTTGCTGAGGGCTAGGGTGACTCTTTTCCCCTCTTATACATGGTTCAGATATGAATCTGGACCCTGGGGTCATCAGAGAATTTCATGCTGATCTTTTACATCAGTGATATTGTGCTGATCAGTCAGGATGAGCAAGTGGTGACTAGCGCTCTGAAGGCTTTGGTGAGGGACGTGGATATCAAAGCTGAGGACACAAGCCTTCTGAAGAGCCTGGGACCTGCCAGTAAATTTCTGTACAATGTATAAGTTTTTGGTGCCCCGAAGTGTTTCGGGAAAGCGTCCCCAGGGTAAGACAGAGCACTGCATCATGTGGACCTACTGCAAAAAAGCAAGCGCACGGGGTCTCTGGGTCCTGGAGGCAACCTGCTCTGACCTGGCATGTGACTGTGGCCTGGGTTCCAGGGACACGCACGTTGTTCTCTGAGCAAGAAAGGGCTCGACAGTAATCGCAGGTTCTGAGACAGCCTTGTCCCTTGACCATAGTGCCTGCCAGAGCCCACAGCTTTGGAGGTGAGAAAAGACAGAAGGTGGGACTTACAGCAAGCCTCCGTGGGAAAAAGGGCAGGGCAGGCCCTGAAACTGCTGGAGCAGGGCCACGCTATCTCGCAGCGGAGTCTGACCTTTAAAACCAGCTCTGGGCGCACTTCCCGGTCCCAGGAGAGATGGAGCACGTGGCCGCGGGGACCAGGAGAGCTTGCACTTGGAATCGCCTGGTATGAGCTGGGCCGTTGGCTCCACCACAGGGAAGACCCGCCAAGTCGGAGAACACTGCATGCTGGATGGAAGCAGAGCACCTGGGATTAGCCAGCGCAGGACGAGGCGGCAAGGACGACCACCGATGCTCCAGTCCCCTCACTGCCTGCGAGAGCCCAGAGGAGGCGAAGGCACCAGCTTGGCTTGTGGACTGGCCAACCCGATCGATGGGTGCGAGTCGAAGAGGACAGCGAGCTGGCTCGGAAGGGGAGGAGAGTGGAAGGATGGGGCCTGTCCAGGACAGGGAAAGGCCAGGCACGGCGTGGGCACCTCAGTCCCAGGTACTTGGGAGGCCAGTGCGAAAGGAGTATTTGAACTAGGAATTTGAGATCAGCCTAGGAGACCGGGTCTCATAAAAAAAGGGGATGAGGAAATGTGCATTGACCTGGAAGATTGGAGACATCAGGCTGAAGCAGAGGCGTGTGGGTGGGCGGATGGGAGCAGGCATGAGGTGTGAAGATCTGTACCACACGTTGCCACCACCCGGAGCGTCACCATGACAAGGCAGTGAGCACCGTGCACAGAACAGAAACTGAGCACCAGCTATCATAGGCGATGCTGCGCAGGGAGCAGTACGTCCATTCAGTCAGAGACCCTGAAATGATGCCGTGTCACCAACAGAAGTTTGGGTCCAGGAACGAAGGCTGGAGCAGGTGTGGCCCCCCTCTTGCACTCTTGCTGTAGTGAAGGCACCACTGGACCATGGCCTGTCAAGGCCACTTAGGTACTTGAGTCTCCTGTGTCCAGGGACCCGCAGACCTGAAGAGCAGGGTCACTCTTGCTGGGAGGTGTTGAGGCCGCCAGGTACAGGGCGGCAGGGAGGAATGCGCTCAGCCAGGAAGTCCGCTCGTGTGCCTCTGGGACCCTCTCCCAGCTACCGCTGGGAGGCACCCCAATCTGGAGTGACTCGGGGTCCTGGGGCTTGTGCACATCCGCACCTGCAGAGGGGCCAGCAGGGAGGGAGAGGAGGACGGTGGCTTCCAGAGCAGCTGCGGTCACAGGGACTCTGGTTGGGCCCCTCGGGAGGCGAGCCCACAGGAACCTTGGAAGGCCGTGTGGGCGATGCTGCCCCCTGTCCAGCAGAGAGTCTGCCTGAGGACACAGCGAGTGACAGACGGAAACCAGGGCAAAGTCTTAGCGGTACATTATGATCACCCACGCGAGTGGGAGCTGGGGACACATCAGACGTGCACCCCATGACTGGGTCAGTTTCTCCCCAGCCCCGTCCCTTTCTTCCCTCCCCTCCCCACCCCCATCCTCTGCTGTCCTCCCTTCTATTTTCACAAGATCTAGGTTTTTAGGGTCTTTCTTTTTTTTTTTTTTTTCAATTTCCCCCCTCCTTTTGCTCTCTAGATTTCACATAAGAGAAAACATCCAAACCTTGACTTTCTGAGTTTGGCTTATTTCACCTAAACTGATGATCTCCATTTCCATCCATCTTCCTGCAAATGAAAAATGTCATCATTTCCTTTACCCATTCGCCCGCCGTCTGTTTGCACCTGTGAAACGCATAGCACTGGACACCCGAGGGCTGCCGCTCCTCAGCCTGTGTGGTGCTAGAGCCGAGCCCGGCGGCCCGAGGACACCTCTGAATCCAGGGGTTGTGTGGAGCTCCCCCGGCTGGGCCAGGGCTCCCCAGAGCGGTCCACGGGCCTTCCCTGCCCGTCCTCCTTCCTGGACCTCACCCGCGTTTCTCCTTCTCCTCTCTGACCCACTGCGTGCCTCGCTCTTTTTGTGTGTTGCTTGTTTTCATGTCACGCTCTCTCGGTCTTGGTGTCTGCTTCCTGGTGAGCCTGGACTGACCCACACACCATGATTTTCCAAGGAATCATGTTTTTCTTCATTTTTTTCTTTCATGAATAGTTCATGCTCTGAAGATTGAACAGATACCTACTTATAAATAGGGTATGAATTTGGATATTGGTTGTTGTGATCAAACGTTCCTGGAGGGGTGGTACAGAGTGGTTCAGCTTTGTCTAGAACTTGTAGCGGAGAAGCAGAGCTCTAGCTTGCTCTGTCTGTCTTCAGAAGGACAAGTCCACCTTCAAGGTTTTCCTGGGATATTCTTGTTTCCTTTCTTTCCCCTCTCAATGGACAATAGTAACTGGAACTCTGTCTCCTTTAGATCACAGAACTGTAAGTTCAAATGAAATGACATTTTCAGAAGAACGGAGGTTTCTGACTTGAGTGAGGCCCTTTCAAGTTCAGGTGCGTATGTGATAATAGAAAGACAGAGCTCTCTTCTTCCCAGCCTGACTACACCTGCTCCCTGGCTGCAGATTAATGTGAGTGAGGCAGGAATAAACTTGGTTGGGATTTTCCTTGATGGGACTTTGTGGCCACCAGAAAGGTTCCCAGGCAAGGAAAACACCTATATGTGGTGTTCCTATTACTTTTCCCATAAAAACAGAACTCCTGGCAGAGGAAATAGAGGAGACTGTCTGAAGAGGAACCTGGACTCTGCACAAAGACCTTTGGTGTTCGGGGTAAAAAGGACCAGGTCTCTTCCATGCCAACTGCTTGCTCTGGAGGCTGCACCGTTAGTCATGTGGCAAAGCTGCCTGGAGAGTCCAGGGGAGGATTCATCAGCAGAGATGCCAGTTACCACCAGATTATGCTCATCTTTCCATTCTGAGACTTCTCGGCAGGCTCTTAGTGGGGGGTTCCAACACTAACACAAAAAAAGTTTTGAAACCCAGGTGGGCTTCTTGGAATGGAGTGTCTGAGGGAGCTCTTATGGAGGAACCAATACAGTTACTGCCCCAAAATAACAGAGAATTTGTCGGAAGGGCCTCCTTCTGCTGGCGGTACTTCTTTTATTCTGAGAATGAGATCCATCACTTCTAATTTGACCTGGGTGGTGATATGAAGCTGCGCACGTCAACACTAAGGCACTGGGTGTGCCCACCCGAGTGCTGAGGGAAGTGATAGCTTTCTCACCTGAGAATGAGAAACATTATTTTTAAAATTGATTTTTAATTTGTTCTAATTTGTTGTACATGACAGTTGAAGGCATTTATACATTTTGATAGATCACACATACATGGAGTGTAAGATCTCATTTTTCTGATTGTACATATTGTAGACAGAGATGCAAGATGGCAGGTTATAGGGAGGCTGCATTCCTTGCTGCTCTGTGACTCGGGTTCAAGCAGAGGAAATACTGTTTCTCTGAGAGGCAGTCATTGCTGCCCACCGATCCCCTGCTGTTTACCTGATTTGTCCACCGTGATCACCTGCCCTCTGCCAGCATGTTGCCTGCCTTTTGAGTGTGGGTCACTTATCATCTACCATTTACCTGCTTGCCCACCTCTTACCTGCCCATCACCACTGCCTAACATCCACCCACCGACTGTCTGTCATTAGCCTGCAAACCACCTGCCAACCACCTGCCAACCACCAGCCAATTGCCTGCTGCTTGCCATTACCTGGAAGTCCATTGTCACAGCGCCCAGAGCTTTGCTTACACACAGTGGCAGCCATCTGGGGACAACAGTCAGAGCCTGAAGGTTTGTAGCCCAAGTGCCGCCACCTCGGCTGTGGCCATCTCAGTCTGTCCACAGGCCAGGGCCTGGAGATATGCGGTGGTACCTGCAGGTCTGGTGGCACCTGAGGTCTTCCTGCTTGGCGTGGTAGTGGCCACCATCTGGCTGCCTCTGCAGGGTTGCTCCTCTGTGTGAGCGCGTGCCTGGTGGTCTCTCTGCAAGTTGAAAGGGCTTTGAGATCCTGGGGCTGCAGCAAGACGGGGCCTGGGGAGCTGAAGCCCAGGCCCATCAGATGGCAGCTGAGTTCATGTGGGCCAGTCTGGGTCTGGCCAGCCTGAGGAAAGCCGGAGACTAGGGGCAGTTACCAGGGGGAGCAGGTTGGAGAAACTGGAGAAAACTGGACTCTGCAGCTCAGTGAGTCCTGAAGTGTGCAGGGATGGAAGGGGGCGGCTGCAATGGGTGGGAAGAGGGAGACTGGGAGAGCGTGTGAGGGCATCTTGCTACGGGCTCTTCCACCCAACCAGTCCAGCACCCACTGGACCAAAGCTAACACCAAACTTCAGACAACCCTACCTATCCATGGAGAAGGGAAGCTGAGAAAATTGTTTAAGCCAACAGAAGAAATCATCCAATTTTCCATTGAGCCTTTCCTCCTTTTTTTCTTTTTTGCCCTCTCTCTCACATCTCTACCATCTCTGAATCCAAATATTTTTCATGTATCAATTTATTGAGGAATGGGATGTCTAAACAGTATATGACAGCTTTGTTGTGTATTCTTGTATTTTTACCTTTTTAAAAAAATCTGTGTATATTTTTTAGCTCACCTATCTGTCTCCCTGGATTCTCCTTCTCACTTCTCTCATACTAACAACCTCTATTGATTCCTCCCTCACTCTTACTATAAATTTTTACCTCTCTCTTCTCTCCCTCTCCCTCATAAACATTACATCTTACACTACTTCTGTTCCCTCATTGTCCATCATTTGAAATGGTAAACCCTTTTAGCAAACTTACTCTTTATATTGTAGACAATAATTGAACACGTCATTTCTGTCTATTGTGACAAAACTGAAAATGCCTTAATAGCAGCCATTTGGTTTAAGGCGGTGTATCGTTTGCATTGGGTGCTGTTAATATTGGTCTCCCCCTTAAAGGTGAGGTGCTGGGACACTAAAGACCACAGGGTAGAATCTGTCTGCCTCAGCTCCATCTGCTGGATGAGAAGACTCACAAACAACATGAAACACAAGGAACAAAGTGCCTCAAACAAACCAAGATGTTCCAGTAAGGGAATCCACAGACAACCCAGTGGAAGAAATGTCAGAGGAGGAGTCTAGAAAAAACACAGTTAGATTGATCTTTGAAATAAAGGGTGGTATTGGAGAGAAAATACAGGAAGTGAAAGATCACTTCAATAAAGAGGCAGAGATTATAAAAAGGAATCAAGCAGAAATCCTTGAAATGAAGGAAACAATAAACCAAATTAAAAATTCAATGGAAAGCATCACCAACAGACTAGACCACTTGGAATACAGAACCTCAGACAATGAAGACAAAATATATACTCGATTTTTTTTTTTTTTTTTTTTTTTTTTTTTTTGGTGGTGCTGGGGATTGAACTCAGGGCCTTGTGCATGTGAGGCAAGCACTCTACCAACTGAGCTACATGCCCAGTCCAAGGATATTTGCTCTTGAAAATAAAGTTGACTGCACAGAGAAAATGGTAAGGAACCATGCACAGAACTTCCAAGAAATATGGGATAACGTGAAAAGACCAAATTCAAGATCTATTGGAGTAGACGAAGGTGTGGAGATACAAACCAAAGGAATGCACAATTTTTCAATGACATTATGTCAGGAAACTTCCCAAATCTAAAGAATGAAATGGAAAATCAATTACAAGAGGCTTAGAGGACTCCAAATGTACAAATTACAGCAGACCTACACCATGGCACATTATAATGAGAATGACTAACATAGAATTTTAAAGGCTGTGAGGGAAAAACATCAAATTACATATAGGGGGAAACCTATTTGAATCCCAGCTGATTTCTCAACCCAGACCCTCAGTGCCAGGAGGTCCTGGAATAACATATATCAAACTCTGAAAGAAAATGAATGCCAACCAAGAAACCTATATCTAGCAAAATTGAGCTTCAGATTTGAAGATGAAATAGAAAACCTTCCATGATAAACAAAAGTTAAAAGAATTCACAACTAGAAAGTCTGCATTACAGAACATTCTCAGAAAAATATTCCATGAGCAGGAAATGAAAAAATAAAAATAAAAATAAAAACCAGCAAAGGGAGGAACTACACTAAAGGAAAGGTCAATCAAAGGAGAAACTAAGTCAAGTCAAAAACCAAAAATAAACCAAGATGACCGGGGATACAAATCATATCTCAATAATAACCCTGAATGTTAGTGACCTAAACTCATCAATCAAAAGACAGAGACTGGCAGATTGAATTAAAAACGAAAACAAAAACAAAACAAGATCCAATAATATGCTACCTTCAAGAGACTCACCTCCTAGGAAAAGACATCCACAGACTGAAGATGAAGGATGGGAAAACATCTCACTCATGTGGACTGTGCAAACAAGCAGGGTCTCCATCCTCACATCAGACAAAGTGGACTTCAAACTAAGTTAGTCAGGAGGGATAAAGGACATTTCACACTGCTTAAGGGAAACATACACCAACAAGACATAACAATTGTAAATACTTATGCCCCAATCGAGCATCCCTGTATATCAAATTCTTCTCAATTTCAAGAATCAAATAGACCACAACCCAGTAATACTGGGTGACTTTAACATGCCTCTCTGACCACTGGGTAGAGCCTCCAAATAAAAACTAAACCAAGAAACTATAGAATTAAGTAATACGATTAATGATTTAGACTTAATGGACATATAGAGAGTATTTTATCCATTATCAGCAAATACCCTTTCTTCTCAGCAGCACATGGATCCTTCTCTAAAACAGACCATATGTCATGCCACAAAGCAATTCTCAGCATATACAGAAAAACAGAAATACTACCCTGCATTCTATCAGACTGTAAAGGAATGAAACTAGAAACCAACAGTAAAATAAAAAATAATAGCTACTCCAAAACCTGGAGACTAAATAGCATGCTATTGAATGAGGACTGGATAAAAGAAAAAATCAAGGAGGAAATAAAAAAATACTTAGAGGTAAATGAGAACAACATATCAAAATCTCTGGGATGCTGTAAAGGCGGTGCTAAGAGGAAAGTCCATGGCATTAGCTCATACATTAAAAGAATAAAACGTCAACAAATAAATGACCTACCATTACATCTCAAGGCACTAGAAAAAGAAAATCAACAGCAAAAGGGGAAGACAGGAAATAATTAAAACCAGAGCTGAAATCAATGAAATTGAAACAAAAGAAACAAGTGAAAAAATTGACAAAACAAAAATTTGGTTCTTTGAGAAAATAAATAAAATTGATAAAACTTTAGCTACACTGACGGAGTGAAAACTCAAATTACTAAAATTCATGATGAAAAAGGGAATTTTACGACAGACACCACTGAAATACAGAAGATAATTAGAAACTATTTTGAAAATTTATACTCAAATAAAATAGAAAAACTTGAAGGCATTGACAAATCTCTAGATATCTATGATCTATGCAAACTGATGCAGGAGGACATACACAATTTAAACAGATCAATTTCAAGCAATGAAATAGAAGTTGCCATCAAAAGCCTACCAACCAAGAAAAGCCCAGAACCAAATGGATTCTCAGCCAAGTTCTACAAGACCTTCAAGGAAGAATTAACACCAATGCTCCTCAAATTATTCCATGAAATAGAAAAGGAGGGAGCCCTTCCAAACTCGTTCTATGAGGCTAGTATCACCCTTATACCAAAACCAGATAGACACATCAAGGAAAGAAAACTTCAGACCAATATCCCTGATGAACATAGATGTAAAAATTCTCAATAAAATTCTGGCAAATCACATACAAAAATATATTTAAAAGATAGTGCACCCTGATCAAGTGATGTTCATCCCAGGAGTATGAGGTTGGTTCAACATATGGAAATCAATAAACGTAATTCATCACATCAATAGACTTAAAGACAAGAATCATACGATGATCTCAGTAGACACAGAAAAAGCATTTGACAAAATATAGCACCTCTTCATGTTCACAACACTAGAAAGACTAGGGATAGTAGGAGCATACCTCAACACTGTAAAGGCCATCTACACTAAGCCCACGGCCAACATCACTGTAAATGGAGAAAAACTGAAAGCATTCCCCCTAAAAACTGGAACAAGGCAGGGATGCCCTCTTTCACCACTTCTATTCAACATTGTCCTCGAAACTCTAGCCAGAGCAATTAGACAAACCAAAGAAATTAAAGGGATACGAAAAGGAAAAGAAGAACTCAAACTATCACTATTTGCTGACAACATGTTTCTATATTTAGAAGATCCAAAAAATTCCACCAGAAAACTTCCAGAACTCATAAATGAATTCAGCAAAGTAGCAGGATATAAATTAATTACTCATAAATCAAATGCATTTCTATACATAAGTGACGAATCCACTGCAAGGGAAATGAGGAAAACTACCCCATTCACAATAGCCTCAACAAAAATAAAATACTTGGGAATTAATTTAACAAAAGAGATGAAAGACCTCTACAATGAAAACTACAGAACACTAACAAAAGAAATTGAAGAAGACTTTAGAAGATGGAAAGATCTCCTATGCTCTTGGATAGGCAGAATTAATATTGTCAAAATGGCCATACTACCAAAAGTGTTATTCAGATTCAATGCAATTTCTATTAAAATCCCAATTACATTCTTCCTAGAAATAGAAAAGGCAATCATGAAATTCATTTGGAAGAGTAAAAGATCCAGAATAGTTAAGGTAATCCTTAGTAAGAAGAGTGAAGCAGGAGGCATCACAATACCAGACCTTAAACTATACTACAGAGCAATAGTAACAAAAACAGCATGGTATTGTCACCAAAATAGACAGGTAGACCAGTGGTGCAAAATAGAAGACACAGAGACAAACCCACATAAATACAGCCATCTCACATGAGACAAAGGTGTCAAAAATATACACTGGAAAAAAGATAGCCTCTTCAACAAATGGTGCTGGGAAAACTGGAAATCCGTGCAGTAGAATGAGACAGACATTATTACCCTATATACATGTATGAATTTTTTTAAAACAATAAAAAAATAAACATTAGACAACTTGTTCTTTCTTTGCTGAAAGTACAAGTCATCATGTTTAACTGGAAACAAAGGAAGTCTTTTACATTTATAAGAGAAACAGATGATTAAAAATCTAGAGGCCTTTTCCCTGAAAGCCCTTAAGCAGCTAGGTTTTGGATTCCGGTCGGCTAGCAGACTCCGAGTCACTCTCGCTGCCGATGCTCGACTCCAGGCCGGTAGCGTGCATCAGGGAAGAGCTCTAGTGATGCTTTCATCACCAGCAGCACTGACAGCAGGTACAGCTGGGCACGCAGTACCAGGATGTAGTCCCATACTCAGGAGGCTGACAGAAGAGCACTGTGCCTAGGAGTCTCAGTCAAACAGGGGTACATAGAAAAAACCAATTTGTAAAAATAAGTTGGTGGGTAAATCAGGGATCTTCTCATTCAGTTTTTCTCTGTCATTGTATTTGATGTTTTAATTATTTTCAAATATTTTCTGATTCTTTTCCTTCCTGTGAATCAGGAAATAATGGGAGGTGAAAGGAAATATATAGAATGACCTATAAGATTTCTCTTGCCTCAACTGTGTGCATTAGTCAGCTTTTTGTCACTGTGACAAAATACCTGAGAAAAACAACTTAAAGGAGGAGAGATTTATTTTGGCTCACAGTTTCAGAGGTTTCAGGGGTTTCAGTTCATGATTGGCAGCTCCGTTGCTCTGGGCTGTGGTACGGGAGAACATCATGGCAGAGAGCATAAAGGAAGAGAGCTGTTCCCCTCACGGCAGGTGGGGAGCGGAGGGGGAGGGAGGGCCGAGCACAGGGTGAACCTTTCCAGGACACACCTCCTGGAGTAGTGACCTACTCCCTGCAACGAGGCCTCCTCCCACAGTGCTCCCAGGATGTCATCAAAGCTCCCAGGATGTCATCAAATCAGGACCAACCCTCTGAGGAGGCCAGGGCCCTCAGCTCCCATCATCCCCAAAAGCCCCGTCTCTGGACACTGCTGTCCTGGGACCAGCCCCTCCACACACGAGCTTTGGGGCCTTGAAGATCTCAACTACTGCACTTTTTCCAGAAGAGGGGAGACGATGAGTCAGGAGAACTGTGACATGTAGCCGCCTGCCCTGTGCTGCGCCGTCCTGAAGCTGCTGGGAGCCCTTCCTCCGCCTCCAGAAGGCCCTGGCCAGAGTGTTGGGGAGGTGGGTCTCAGGGTTTGGCGCACAGGGCTTTGCCAGGTGCCTGGCCACCACAGGAACGTGTATGTGTTTTTTTAACAGAAGACATTCTGAGTTCCTAATGACCAAACATTTTAGGGATACAACCTTAAAACAAGGCCTGCCTGTTGTCTGTTAACAGCGATGAGTCACATCACAGAAGCATCCTTCAGTACAGGCAGTGCGCTGACAACCAGGGTCTGTTAGCATTTTAAGTGCCTCTGACACATTCGGGTTTTCGTTTATTTAATGAGAGGGAGGAGACAACTCAGGTCAGGTTAGGGGCCTCTGTGCACGGAATGGCCACTAGATGACAAAGCTCTGTGAAGAGACCCTGTCCAGCGGTGGAGGAAAATGACTTTGAGAATGGCCCCCTCTCAGGAGGAGAGGGAACTGTGTGCTCACAGAGGAGGCAGTAACTAGGACTGACTCAGTTCAGAAGTTACAAGAGAACGGGCATTGGAGAGCCCGGGGGCCCTGGAGCCCTCGGTCCTGGCTCTTTCATTACAAGCTGAGGGCCTTTGGCAAGACACGTTTCTCTGAAGCTTGGGTCTTCTCTGTGGAGAAGGTCCTATGAAGGCCGTCGGCCCATTCTCAGGGGTGCTGTAGGCCTCTGTGCGACTACACCGTGACCTTGTCTTGTCCGATTTAAAACCTCACACGTTACTTACATGCTGGTAACAGTTGTGTTCTCACGGCTTTTAATTACCACTACCAGGTGGTGACGTCTTCAGTCGTGTGATCAAATCAGGACTGACTGTGCCAAACAGGTGATTAATTATGCCACGTGAGAATGAATCCACCTTCTCTTTAAGATCGTCTTGAAACAGGTGTTTTTAGAGGAACACTTTGTCATTTTTTCAGCAGGTGTGAGCTGGGCTCCTGCCCACCGTGTCTGCTCTCCTGGGAGCCACATGTCCCTCCTGGCCCCTCTTTGCTGACCATTTTGGTTTAGCAGGTCCTCTCCTCTTTTCTTTGGCTCCAAACCACAAGTTGACCTCTCTTGATCAGGCATGGAAGGTGGGCTCCCTGGAGTCAGGACGGTGCCCAGAGAGACAACGGCAGAGCTTGTGCTCTCTGGGCTCCTGACAGGGAGAACCAGAGGGCGGGAGGGGAGTGTCTCCTGCAGCTGGTGCAGCCTGACCCGGGACCCGGGAGAGGGAGGAGTCGTGGCTTCCTAAACCAACAGGTGCTTCATCAGGCGGCCGCCTCTTCCAAGCCAGCCTGAAAGACTGCTCCTGGGTACACGTACCTTCAAAAACAGGAATCTAGCCTGGCGGGCAGCACGTGCAGGAATCCTGACCACTGGGAGACTGAGGCAGGAGGATCATCAGTTTGAGGCCAGCTTGGGCAACTAGCAAGAACTTGTCTCAAAACTACAAAAGAAATAAGTCAATAAAAAGGGCTGGGGATGTAGCTCAGTGGTAGGGCACACCTGGGTTCAATCTCTAGTATGGCCAGAAAACCCCCAAAAAGCAAAAAAACATACATTTTGCCCATCTACTTGGGAGGCTGAAGGAGGCTCTCCTGATCTCAGGAATTTGAGGTCAGTCTTGGGGGAAAAAAAAGAAGGATGTTTTATTATGTGACACATTTATTCAGATCTAAGTATATGGAGGGAAACGTACTGATGGGTGGGGTGGGGTGGGGTATTATGTCACGACCCCACGTTCCCCGTGTGCGCGTGTGTGGTACTAGGGATTGGACGTGGGGCACTCCACACTGGGCTGCATTCCCAGCCTTTTTAATTTCATTTTGAGATGGGGTCTCACTTAGCTGCCCTGCTGGCTTCCAGCTTTTGATCGTCCTACCCACTCCCGAGTTGCCGGAATCATAGGCGAGCCTCACCAGCCTGGCTCCCAGTGTTTTTGGACAAAATTATTATGGTGTTCATAGATGTTTGTTTCTGAATTTTTTCATCAAATATTTTTAAAAGTATCTTTTTTTGTGTTGCTACATTACCTTCATAGTTTCCGAGAGCTATCAAAAACTTTACTGGAACCAGGTGTGGTGGCATATGTGTGGTGGCTGAGGCAGGAGGATCACAAATTCAAGGTCAGCTTTAGGAATTTAGCAAGGCCTCCCCCCCTCCCCCAAAAAACAAAACAAAACAAAAAAAACACGCCCAGGGCGCAGTAGCCCACACCTCTGGTCCCAGTGGCTCAGGCAGGAGGACCTCAAGATCAAAGTCAACCTCAGCAACTTAGTGAGGCCCTAAGCAACTTAGCAAGTCCATCTCAAAATAAAAATGAAAAGGGTTGGGGACCTGGTCAGTGGTTAATCACCCCTAGGTTCAATCTCTGGTACCAACAGAACAAAAACCAAAAACGCAAAAGCAAAAAATAGGCGGGGATGTAGCTCAGTGGTGAAGTGCCCCTGGGTTAAATTCCCAAATCCCTAGTGCCATAAAAAGACCAAAAACCAATCAACTTCATTGGACATACTGTTACATGTAGTCAGTCATTCTTTGGGGCTTTTTTTGGTTTTGTTTTGATTTTCAAGGGTTTTTTCCTCCTTTCCTTTTTCTTTTTTTAAATTTTGAGACAGGGTTTCCCTATGTTGCCCAGCCTGGTCCTGAAGTCCTGGGTTCAAGTCTCAGCCTCCTGAGTAGCTGGGGCAACAGGCACGTGTACCATTGTGCCCAGTTGCTATTCTTGCAGGAAATTTCTAATCTTCTCCTATTACAGATTATGCTACAGTTGGTAATTCTGCAATATAGCTTGATTGTTAGTGTCTATACTGTTATACAGTTAAGCATTTAAAAAAGAGAAAATGAGAAAATATTTCAATGATAAAAATATTTTCCCCAGATCCCTCCCCTGCAAAAAGATGAATGGTGGCCAGGCACGGTGGTAGAGAACTGGCACAGACCTGTAATCCAGTGACTCGGGAGGCTGAGGATCACAAGCTCAAGGTCAGCCTCAGTGACTCTGTGAGGCTGAGGATCACAAGCTCAAGGTCAGCCTCAGTGACTCTGTGAGGCTGAGGATCACAAGCTCAAGGTCAGCCTCAGTGACTCTGTGAGGCTGAGGATCACAAGCTCAAGGTCAGCCTCAGTGACTCTGTGAGGCTGAGGATCACAAGCTCAAGGTCAGCCTCAGTGACTCTGTGAGGCTGAGGATCACAAGCTCAAGGTCAGCCTCAGTGACTCTGTGGGATCCTCAACAACTTGGCAAGACCCTGTCTCAAAATAAAATATAAAAAGGACTGGGGATGTGGGGATGTAGCTCCGGGGTAAAGTGCCCTGGGGGTTTGATCCCCAGCACACACACACACACACACACACACACACACACAAGAAAATAATAAAGGATAAATAACTTGCACAAGGTACCAAAGCTGGGCAAAGCTAGATCTCAGGAATCCCTCTCTTTGGCCCAGTGCTATCTACTGAAGCAGTGGATAACATTGGCTGGTCCCATCCATCGTCATCGTCCCAATCATCTTCCTCCGCCTCACGTCAGTGATGCGATTAAGAACAGCAGATGGCGGCTGCGGGGTGCTTAGCTAGAGTTGCAGCTACTCGGGAGACTGAGGCAGGAGGATCTCAAGTTTCAGGCCAGCCTCAGCAAGGAGGGAAACCTGCCTCAAAATGAACCGTAGAAAGGGGGAGCACCCCTGGGCCCCACCCCAGTAGGGGCGGGCGGGGTGTGGGAGAAAGGCCAAGAGGAGTGACAGTGAGACCTGCACTGGGGTCCCTCGAAATGGGCGGCCGCACCCTTCACTCTGGGTCACGTCTCTACCACCTTGCTGAGTACTGGACACTGTGCTGGATGCCGGGACCTGGCAAGTCAGAAGCACACAGGGTCAGGTTTGCTACCCCAGGGACTGGTCAGTTCTTGATATCGCAACAGAAATAAGGCAACAGTCTGGACTTTGAGATTCAACCCATCTCCTCAAGGGCCTCCCGGTTTTGCTCTGTGGGTGCTGAGGACCCAGCCCTGACTTCGGGACTTTTCTGCATACTGGTTCAGCAAGTCCAGGCGGGTGCTGCCCCAAGGGCTTCTGGGCCACAGTGCTCTAATAACTGAGCCGTCCCATCACATTTCTAACCATTCCCAAGGCTGGAATCTGTCACTGGGATCTAGGAGGCAGCCGGGGGCGGGAGTGATGTGTGAGGCTGAGAAAAGCAAATCTGCCATTTTTCCCGAGGCAAAAATGGCAGATGAAAAGTTGGGATAAGAGCCAGGCATGGTGGCCAGGCCTGTAATCCCAGCATCAAGGGAGGCTGAGGCAGGAGGATCACAAGTTCAAAACCAGCCTCAGCAACTTAGCGAGGTCCTGTCTCTAATAAAATACAAGGCTCAGTGGTTAAGCACTCCTGAGTTCAATCCCTGGTACCAAGAAAAAAAAAAGCCATTGGGTTGTGCCACCATTTGTACTGACCACATCTGCCTGGAGAATACCTTGTTAGGCATGGGAAACCAAAAGGAAAACCAAGTCCTCTTCATTTGCTCTCAGAGAGCTCGCCATCTTGTCAGAGTTAAATAATGAGTAAAGACAGAATCGAAGCCAACAGTGGAGGAAATCTTACAAACGGTTGGGAGGACGCGCCTGTCTCTGGAGAGAGGAATGGGCACAACCAGGAAGGACCATTATGCTCCTGAGAAGGGATGGTAGCCGGGTGCAGTGGCCCCGTCTGTAATCCCAGTGGTTCAGGAGGTTGAAGCAGAAGATGAAAGCTCAAGGCCAGCCTCAGCCACTTAGCAAGGCCCTGTCTCAAAATAAAAAATAAGAAGGACTGGGGATGTGGCTCAGTGGTTAAGAACCCCTGGGGTCAATCCCCAGTACAAAAAAGAAGAAAAGAAAAAGATGGAATGGTGGCTCCACAGATGAGGCTTCTGTCCCTGCAGCTCTTTACTGACCAGCTGGGGAGGCAAGAGATACTGAGGTTAACGTTAAATACAATATAAATTCAGTGTTATGTTTCATTGCATGATGAGGGAGTGAAAAAGACAAGAGCAAGAACTTCGGGGACAGAAGGGAGAGACAGGGAAGGCTTCCGTGAGGTGGCTTGAAGGAACAGGGCTGCACGCTGGCACCCCAGCCTGGCAGGAGCGGATGAAGGAGGCTTTCTAGTTGGGCCATGCAAGAAGCAAGTCAGAAAGACACCAAGGTGGCAATCTGCCTGGAGACCTTGGTGCTAGATTGACAGCTTTGACCTTTATTCTTTCAGGCAGTTGTCAAAAAAATTCCTGAGCCCGAGAATGACATCATGAAAACAGGAGACAGAGACCAGAGACTGGAGGCTGAGAAACCAGTCAGGAAGCTGCGGGGGAATTTCCAGATAAGGTCCTGATGTGGGAGTGTGAAAGGAAGGATGGATTTGAGGGGTGCTGGGATGTGAGGAGGGAGGGGCCCCTGGGGAAGGCTTGGGGGAGCCTGCTTCGGCCCTCGGTGCTGGCTCTGGTGGAAAGCGTTTGCTGATGCAGAGATATTTACATATCAGCAGGAGCGTACTCTCAACTGATTATCCTATAAAAACTGTGGAGTTTCTCCATGAGATAGGATTTAAAATGGCAACACAGGGCCCAGCCCCTGGCTCAACACCGGGTGGGACAACAGAAAAAGCAGTCTGCACTGGGTTTAAGAACACTGGGCTGAATCCCAGGGTTTTTTCATGATTTCATTGTATTTACTTGGGAAAAATACTTTAAAACTCTCTGGGAGAGTTTCCTTGTCTGTGAAGCAGGGGTATAGAATTTATTATCTTTTCTTTGGGTCTCCACGAGAGGCACTGTTTTTTATTGTTTTTCCTTGGGGGCATATTCAGTGGTAAAGCCTGTGCTAGGCCCTGTGTTCGATCCCCAGCAACAAGAAAATAAAAAGTAAATCTTCATCTTCAGAATGCACATTCTGTATTTAACTGCCCTCAAATTTGGTGGCATAAAGCAGTATTCGTTTTACTTGCTGCCGATTGATTCTGCAGTCTGGGCTGGGCCCCCTGCAGTTCTGCTGTTGTTTGGTGGGGTGGTTGCAGCTGGGTCTGCACTCCGCTTGTGGGGTGGAGCTCAGATCATCTCTGATCACCCCCGCCACTCATGCTAGGACTTCCCTTTGTTTGTGTGGTTCCCCAGCAGGGTGGTTGGACTTCTGAATCTGGTGGCTCAGGTCTTCCAGTGCAAACTGGAAGCTTCCACACCTTCTGAAGGTGTGGGTGGGAGGTGCCGGTTCACCTTCACTGCTGCGTGCGCCTGCTCAGTCCAGATGTAAGCGGAAGGGACTTCATGAGAGTGTGAACAAAGGGAGCAGGGTTCATTGTAGGGCAACCATGGTCCAGATGACCACCACACCCTCTCCAATTGTAGGTGAAAACACTGGCCCCTTGGGAGGCTAGGTCAGCTGCCCAGTGCAGGAGGCCAGCCAGACACTTTAAGGCCTGTGCTCCGAGTCACAGGTCCACAGGTAAAGTCAGCATGCTCTTGGGAGTGGCTACTGTTGATGTCCCTAATTTACAAAGGGGTACCCAGGAATAGAAAGTCTAAGTATCTTGCCTGAGGTGACTCAAGTATTTTGCTTCAGAAATCATACTTCCTGCTGCCCCGTGCTGCCCCTCATGGGCAGCACCTGCCACACACAGGACACCTGTAAATTTATTTACTCTGAAGTAGCTAATCTTGCTAAATTGCCTGGGCTGGCCTGGAACTTGGGATCCTCCTCCCTCAGCCTCCTGAGTAGCTGGGCTCACAGGCAAGTGCCATGGTGTCCGGCACTATTTCTTGAAGCTTGGCAAGGAATGAAGATGACATTGCCCATCCAGTCCCAACCTGACCTCACTGCTCACTCAGTCTGCACCCTGATTCTCGCTTCCTTCAGCGCTGAGGACATTCCTGGGGTAGAGATGGTCTCAACTGTCCTTCCTTTCACCATCAAATCAACCCCACAGCTTCTGAATTAGTGGCCATTTGGTCCCAGTCTTGTCCAAGTTCCATAGCTCCTTTCCCCACGTTGCAACTGTGGTGTCTTCTGAGGATCGTTTGCAAAGATTCTGCGACCCATGGAGTGAACCACAGTGGGTCTCCCTCTACCACTGCCAGTCCTGGGGCACAGAACTGGATGCGGGGAAACATCAGGCTCCTGGACCGAGTTCTACTTATCACGAAGTCCATCCACGTGCCCGACTTCCTCTAAGGCAGCCCTACTTCTTCCCAGGCTGTGGGGAAGGGGACACAGCAGGCCCATGTGCAGATGATCTGGAGCACAGTTTGGGACAGGATGCAGATGTTCAGCCCAGCACAATGGCACACACCTGCCATTCCAGCGATTTTGGAGGCGGAGGCAGGAGGATGGCTGTTCTAGAACAGGGAGGCCCTGAGAAACTTAGCAACACCTTGTCTCAAAATAAAGAAATAGAAAAGGCTGGGGATGTGGCTCCGTGGTCCCTGGGTTCAATCATGTACCAAAAAAAAAAAAAAAAAAAAAAAAAAAGAAAGAAAGAAAGAAAGAAAAGGCAGCCACTCAGGGAGGGACCTCCAACTTATCCTACCTCTCCCAAGGCAGAACTAGGGAGTGGCCTTGTCTTTCCCTTAAACTTTCCTTCAACTCTAAGATTTCAATTTTGACTTTGTTTCGCCCTCATAAAAAAGTTGAGGCACAACGCCTGAACTTAGTAAGGTTTCATTCTATTTAACAAGCAGTTCCTAGCGGGCCCAGGGCTGAGCAAGGCGCGGCACACACACTGCCGGCCGGCTTGTTCCACAGGCCTCTGTTGGGATCCGTGGGAAGGGTCGGGGCTTCCTGGAACTCACCTGGCAGCACCTCTGGTTTTCTGGCAATGGAAAAGGGACCAAGGAGGGACGGAACTGAGCTGCTGCGGAGGGCAGGGCCGCCTCCCACTTCCCGCAGCTGCCTCTCCGGCCAGCCCTCCGCCCCTGAGGCGGGGGTCTCCCCCGGCCCTATCCAGTCAGTGGGGGGTGGGCGGCTTTTCCGGGTCGCGGGCGCACCCTCGCTACTCCCGGCCACCTGCTTGGGTTCCATCCCGGCTCCAGGCTCCCTGGAGGGCGTCCGGGACATTCCGATCCTCCCACTACCCGCGCGGATGCTGCGGGGGAGGGGGCGCAACTGCTCTCCCCAGGCAGCACCCAGCTTTGATCCGGTTTCTTCGTCACCCTGGTGGCCCGTCACCGGTGGAGGAAACGAAGGGCTGATGAGTGATTCGGAGGTTGTTTACGGCCCACGGGTGGCGACGCTGCATCTGCGGCAACAGAGGCACTTTCTGGGCACCGTCTGCGCCCCAGCAGACAATCCAAGGCCAGGCAGCCAAGATGCCTCCTCACCAGACCAAATATGGTCACAAGCGCAAGGCAGCCTCCCGTGGAAAGGCTGGCCTTCTTGGTGTCTCCCGGCCTGACCTCTGGCACGACCGCGGTCAGTGCAGCCCTCCTGGAGCCCTGAGGCTCCGCGCCCCGCAGGAGGGTCGGCGCGGCGCCCAGGGGACCCTTCCTCGGCCTCGGCCCCGCATCCGCGTGCCCCCCGCCACCGCAGGCTTGGTTTCGCTCCACGAGCCCTTGATTAAACAGGCTCGGGCCGCTTTCCCTTTGATCCCGCCCCAAGTCCGTGGTAAACGCAAAGGAATGCAGATGCAGGGCTCGGCGGGAGAGGTCCAGCGGCCAGGAGCAGCGGCGGGGGGGCGCGCGGCGGCTCCCACCCCGAAGTGCCCAGCGCGCCCAGGGCTGGAGCGGGTGGGCGGAGGAGGAAGAGGCGGGGCGAAGGCGGGCCGCGCCCGGACGGGGGTCATGCATAATTCAGCAGCTCGGCTCTCGGGCCGCCCCTTTCCTGGGGGTGGGAGTCTGCTTCCAACTTTGTTTATGGGACAGTCTGGGAGCAGCCGCGGCCGCGCTGTCTGCTGCCGCCGCGCCGCCCGGCCCCGCGCGCCTGAGGCCGGCTCGGGGGATGTGAGACCCCGGCCCTCGGCTGCCCGCACCGCGTCCTGTCGGGATTGGCCCGCGGGCGGGGCTCCGGCCGCCAGCTCCCGACGCTCCCCAGCGGCTCGGCCCGACGGCTAGCTCGGCGGGACGGCGCGCGCCCAGGTGGAGCCTGCCGAGCGCCCGCCGCACCCCGCAGGGCCGGCTCGCGGGCGGTGGGCCGGGCTGACTGCTCTGCGGGCCGCCTTCCTGGGAAGCTAGGACCCGTCCTTTGCCGCAGCGGCCCGGCGGCGTCCCGTGCAGCTGCGCCTGCTCCCCCGCGCCTCTTCCTCCTCGGCAGCGTCTCGGCTTCCAGAAGGTTGCATAATTCCGGAGGCCAGGAGGGACCCCTGCCCCAGCGCCTCGCCGCCGCGCGTCTGGCCCAGGACGGACACCTGACTGCCTCCCGTCTCCTCTCTCGTCCTCGCCCCGTCCCCACTCCTCCTCCAACTTGGACTCAAGGGCTGATCCCAGCCGCCTGGCTCTTCAGAAGATGAATCCGTCCTCGGCGCCCCCGCCGCTCCCGCCACCCGGGCAGCAAGTGATCCACGTCGCGCAGGACCTGGACACGGACCTCGAAGCCCTCTTCAACTCCGTCATGGACCCCAAGCCCAGCTCGTGGCGGAAGAAGGTCCTGCCGGAGTCCTTCTTCCAGGAGCCTGACTCGGGCTCGCACTCGCGCCAGTCCAGTACCGACTCGTCGGGCGGCCACCCCGGGCCGCGGCTGGCCGGCGGCGCCCAGCACGTCCGCTCGCACTCCTCGCCCGCGTCCCTGCAGCTGGGCGCCGGCGCGGGCGCTGCGGGAAGCCGGGCGCAGCAGCACGCGCACCTCCGCCAGCAGTCCTACGACGTGACGGACGAGCTGCCGCTGCCCCCGGGCTGGGAGATGGCCTTCACCGCCACCGGCCAGCCGTACTTCCTCAAGTAAGTGCCTGACCCGGGCACTGCCGCGGTGCCCGGCGAGCGCTCGTGAGTGGGGAGGGGGGAGGGACGCCTCCGAGACCGCACGGCTGCAGGACGCGGGGCGAGCCCCGGGGAGTTGGGCTTCTAAGGGGCCGGGGACCAGGAGCAGCGAAGGGTCAGGGGAAGCGCGTCCGTGGACCCGGAATGCCCGCCGGGCTCAGGACAGAGACTCCCACGCTTTGGAGGAAAAAGCTGGGGGCGGGATTCCCATAAAACCTGTAGGCGGCCGGGCCCCAGCCCCTGCGCCTTCGCCGACGGCCAGCCCAGCCGTCCCCAGGGACGCGACAGAGACAGAGAGGGAGCAGGCGGGGCAAGCAGTCGGGGCGGAGGGTCTGCGGTCGCTCGTTTCTGGGTAGAAGCTGGAAAAGTGAACCGGGCCTGGTAGGCCTCACTGCCCCGGTGGTGACGTAATGACCGCAGAGCGCAGTGACGTGATTGCAATTAGCCGGGGCTGCGGGGCAGCCGTGGGCTGGAGCAAGGACTGTGTGGAAATTGGGTCAGGAGTTTCGTGATGTCGGACGTGGAAACCTAAAATACCAACCAATGGGGAGTCTCCCTTCTCATCCTGCTTCCCTTAATTGTTCTAGCTGTGTGTGTGTGTGTGTGTGTGTGTACGTGTACTGGGGTTTGAACTCCGTCCCCAGCTCTCTTTGTTTTATTTTGAGACAGGGCCTTGCTAGGTTGCTCAGGGCCTTACTGAATGCTGAGGCTGGCCTGGAACTTGGGCCTCAGCCTCCCCATTTGCTGGGATTTTAGGCATGAGCAACTGGCACGCGGCCGGTTCAACTTTTTGATGTAATGACTTTTACATCAGCTTTGAATTTTCAGATTAGACCGACCTGGAAAATGCATTCTTAAACACTAGAGGAGACTGTTTCAATCGTGGTGCCCTAAAATCTTTACTTTGCTAAGCAGAAACCCAGCTGGAACTTGAAATGTCCCTAGCAGGCTGCAGGGCCTGGCATCCCTGCCCGGCTGGAGGCTGTGCCAGCCCGCCCACTTGGCCGGCATTGCTGCCAACGAGAGAAACACCTGAGACTTGCCTTAGAGTTCACTTTAAAGCCCATGCTTCTTTGGTGGAGTAGACTTAGTTCAAAAATTGTGTTGAGAAGTTTGAAGTATGAAGACATGCGGTGCTGTTTTAAAGTCTTGGTTGAGCTTTTCTTTGGCCACTACCCTCTGATTCTTGGAGGGCAGTGAGAGGGTCTAAGGAACTCACCCCCAGTGAGTTTGACTCAGGGTGACCAGTTCTCACTCCTTCCCTCTCCCATGGTTGTTGCCGTCTTACGTAAGGAGGTTTTTTTTTTTTCCCTTTGGGTTTCTGGGGTTGGTACAGTACTGAGGTCCTGAAGCAGACCTGATGGCCGTTTGTTTACGGCTGATCTTCTCGGGTTACCGGGCCATAGTGTCGCCACCTGCCCAGGGCTTTGATTTCTATGACTGGTGGAAGTCAAGTATGTGATATAATAATATGACATTTTCCTGAAGGCGATTTTGTTCCAAAGGATGACACTGGTCTCTTTATGTACAGAGGCAAAATAGGTAGCATCATGTATTAAGTTCACTTAGGTAAATGCAGTTTTGCCTGTTTTATTATGATTTGTCAAAATGGACTTAATAATAACTATAGATTCAGTAATTTATGATAATTCGGGAACTCTTTGGTCTCAGACAATTTTTAAACTGTATGAATACATACTTATGTGGTATATGGTCAATATAAATGTGATTATTCAAAATATGAAATATGAGCTGGGGTTAGGGGCAGTAGCACACACCTCTAATCCTAGTGACTTGGGAGGTTGAGGCAGGAGGATCACAAGTTCAAGGCCAGCCTGGGAAATTTATTGAGACCCTGTCTCAAAATAAAAAATTATTTAAAAAAGCCTGGGAATGTAGCTCAGTGGTGAAGCATCTGTAGATTCAATCTCTGGTACCTCAAAAAAATAGAAAAAAAAGAAAAGAAAAAAGAAAAAAAGAAGAAACAGCTGGGCATGCCTAATATCTGTGGAAAGCTAGATTAAAAAAAGACCCCAAAATAACAACAGCAGCAAGAATTCCTTTTATACACGTATTCTGAATGACTAGAGAAACCCAGGACTGTTTGTGATCTAGGGCAAAAGTGGAGCTCAGGGTTTGGCGAGAGTCGCTGTGGTCCCTCCTGCCCGTCTGCCACAGCACCAGGCCCCAGCCCGCAGCAGAGGGTCTTCTCACTTTGAAGAGACCACCGGTGACATCACTGCTAAAGAAACAAGGACAGCAACAACCCACAAGTGGTGGCTGCCTGATATAATGCTATCCCTGGAAAGTTCTTGGCCTAGTGGGTGAAGAGAATCTAAGAAATCAAGTCTTTCAGAACAAGCAATCTGTCCAAAGTTCTTTCTTTCAGAGCTTTATTTAAAGTTTGAATAAGGTTGATGTTAAATGTCACACAGCCTCAAAGGCAATGCATTTGGTAGATGAAGGAGTTTGAGCCAGGCCTGGCGGTGCATGTCTGTGATCCCAGCAGCTCAGAAGGCTGAGGCAGGAGAGTCACAAGTTCAAGACCAGCCTCTGCAATTCAACCATCTCCTCAGCAACTTAGTGAGACCCTGTCTCAAAATTAAAAAAAAAAAAAAAAATAACAAAAATATAAAATCAAAAGGACGGATGGGGGATGTGGCTCAGTAGTTAAGCACCCCAGGTTTCAATCCCTGGTATTAAAACAAGAAAAAAAAAAAAAAAAAAAAAAAGAAACTAGGAGCTTGAAAATGGTGGTAATTGCCCCGACTTGATCGCCTGTGAGCTGTTCATGACTCGGCCCCTCATCTGTGAAATGGGCTAGCAGAAGAGTCCTATTCTTGACTCTGCTGGGAGCTGAAGATCGCATAGATCAGACATCAAAGGATTTCAGAACTGACGAGGACGAGTTTTTGCTTTTTGTTTTTTGCTCTTTGTTTTTGATCAGAAGACTGAGGCCAGGGCAGGGTCACTTTCTGGAGGACCCGACGGCCCTGTCTTTGTCCTCTGCTGGCCCCTTGGCAGGCAGTCCCCTTCCTTCCCCACCTTCTCAGGTGAGCGCAGACCTATGGGAAACACAAGGATGTGGTGCACACTCTCAGGTGCTTCCTGAAGGGTCCCTTCCCTGGGCAGCCGCGGCTTTTCTGTTGTGTCCAGTAGCAGCAGACAAACTCATGACTTGTGAAAACTCTGGCCTCGTCCCTTCTGTCCTCTGAAACTCGTGAGCCAACCGGGGCACCCAAGCCTTGCGCTCTTAGCAGCTCGAAGCCTCGACTTTGAACCTGGCTCACACGGAACTTTTTAAGTTTCTTGCTGTAATACGATCCTTATTCTTCTGTACATAAACCAGAAACCAAAGAATCGTGGAAAAGTGACCTAGCTTCAGTAGATTTTCCCATCTTTATCTCACAGCCCAGTCTAGAAGAGTTTTATTCGAATAACATGATTCTTTAAGAAAAAAGATTTTATCCTGTTGTTCCGTACAATTCCTGCTATGACATTTGGCTGCTATTCCTGATTTTTAGGAATAATTCAGTGTTTTGCCTTTCCTGAAACTTGTGGTAAATTTATGAATTTTTTAAATTCACAAATTTGAAATTCATGATAAAAAAATTAATTATACACTTGGTAACAAATTCAGGGGTACAGAAGGACTTTTGTTAAAAACAATGTTTCCTTTACCTCCTCAAGGCTCACCGAGGGGAATCTTAAATTTTTAGATTGTTTCTGTCTTGAATTTTTAGATCATCACCTTCTTAACTCTTAGTGATATATACTTTTACCCTGCCTCCTTTTTTTTAACCCGGATTGACCTTTGCAAGGGTGCTTTACTACTGAGCCATTTTTATTTTTTATTTTGAGACAGGGTATCGCTGAGGTCAAACTTGAGACCCTCCAGCGTCCCCGGGGTTACAGGCCTGTGCCACCGCGCCCAGCTTATCGTCCTGTTTCTGATTTGCCAACTTTGAGCTTGTTATGTGAAGGGGAGAATGCAGTTCCTTAAACAAGCTTTCTTCTTCCTCTCCCAAGTTTGTTATCTAAACTATCTTAAGTTTCCTGGGCGTGGTGGTGAAGACCTGCAACCCCAGGTACTAGGGAGGATGAGGCAGGAGAGTAGCAAATTTGAGGCCAGCCTGGGCAACTTAGTGGCATCCTGTCTCAAAATAAAAATTAAAAAGGGCTGGAGATGTAGCTGGGTGGCAGAGCGCCCCAGGTTTCATCCCCATCACTGTGAAAGAATAAAAAATTCAAAACATTTTCAAAATATCTAAGTGTCTGGTAGGTCACCTTGGTCGCTCCTTGGTCCACTTTGGACAGTTCTCTTGACTTGCTGCTTTGCCAGTGAGTGGCTTTGACCCTCAGTACCAGCTCTACCAATCACGTTTTGGCCATGACACCTTCATGTTCCAAGGCCCTGAACCTATAGCCTGCACTTGCGTTTTGCCCAAAAGGTGACCTTCTTATTGGTGAGCGGTTCTTAGAGTTGAACCGGAGGCGGCCGGTGCGACTGCAGCTCTGTGAATGACTCACCGCCTGCGTGTGAGGAGCGGGTTTTAGACTTTAAGGCTGGCGCAGGTGCTGGACAGGGGTACGACCCAGAGAGGAGCAGGCAGCACAGCCGGTGGACTCCTTCTCACTCTGCTCAGTCCTTCATATCCGTCTCACTTTTTAGTTCCTTCGTATTTGGCTTAATTAAATAATGTCTTTATTTCAAATTGCCTTTTAATAAGCCGATGCATTACTTTCCTTGTTATGATTCATGGATTTTCTGGACTTTGCGCTCCATCTGTTCTGTCAGGTCTCCTTTCTCTGCACATTTCTGCGTCTCTCTGTGCCCTTCTGGAGTGACTGTCGTGGAGGCCGGCTGCAGAGTGGCCGTGGCGGGACTGTGCGTGGCGGGGCCAGGAATGCTGTTCCTTCCCCACATCTTTTTGTTCCGTGGCAGTGCTTTCTTGAGTCACTGAGCAGGCACTTCACAGAAGAAATACAGTTGATCAACAAACATGTGAAAAAATGTTCAACATCTCTAGCAATTAGAGAAATGCAAATCAAGACTGCTCTCAGATTCCATCTCACTCCAGTCAGATGGCAGTTATCAAGAATACAGGCCACAGTAAGTGTTGGTGAGGATGTGGGAAAAGCTCACTCATACGTTGCTGGTGAGAATGCAAATTGGTGCAAACATTATGGAAAGCAATATGGAGATTCCTCAGAAAACTTGGAATGGAACCACCATTTGACCCAGTTATCCCACTCCTTGGTTTATACCTCAAAGATTTAAAATCAGCATACTACAGTGACATAGCCACATCAATGTTTATAACAGCTCAATTCATAATAGCTAGATTGTGGAACCAACCTAGATGCCCTTCAATGGATGAATGGATAAAGAAAATGTGGTATATATATATACAATGGAATATTACTCAGCCTTGAAGAAGATGAAATTATGGCATTTATCAGTAAATGGACGGAGCTGGAGACTCTCATGCTAAGCAAAATAAACCAACTCCCCAAAAAACAAAGGCTGAATTTTCTCTGATGTGCAATGCTAATTCACAATAGTGGGTGAGGGGTGACTAGGGAAGAATAGAGTTACTTTAGGTAGAGGGGAGTGAAGGGAGAGGAGGGGGTATGTGGGTAGGAAGGATAGTAGAATGAGTCAGACATTATTACCCTATGTACATATATGATTGCATGACTGGCGTGGTTCTACATCATGTATAACCAGAAAAATAAGAAATCATACTTCGTTTATGTATGATGTATTGAAGTGCATAAGTGTAGTCTACTGTCATGAATAGTGAATTAGAACAAATAAAAAGCAAAACAAAAAGTAACACAAAGAATTAAAGCAGTTTTGCTCACACACACAAAAGAAATGGTTTGTGGGACATAAAATTTCCAAATATTTTCCTATCTGAACATATTACTTTGAAAGCGTTTCTAAATTTATTTTCTTTAAAAAGTTCCTTTTTTTCTGTGTTGCCTTTGGGTGACATTGTGTGCCCGTTTTCAAGAAGGGCCTTTAGTCCTTCAGAAGCAGTGCCTGCTGCGCAGGCTCCTGTCTGTGACAGAGAGACACGTTTCGTGGTGGTTGGGAAGATCGGATGACGCTGGCTGACCAGGTAACCTGCCATCCAGTGTCCTGGCGGGCGAGGAGGAGGGTGGCCCAAGTATGAGGCCAGGCTCTGCCACGCAGTGAGACCTCGTCCCAAAAAACAGAAGTGCCGGGTTTGTGGGTCAGTGGTAAAGCATCCCCGGGTTCAACCGCAAAGAAAAGAGGAAAAGGCCAGCCGGGCGGCATGCCCGCAGCGTGTGGCCGTGGCGCGTGCTCAGTGCCGGCTAGTCCCCGCCTCACCCCAGGTCCTCCCAGGCCGTCCAGCCCGGCTGATGCAGCGGGACCTGGCGGTTTGACTCCCAGCTCTGGAGGACAGCCGGGTCCGCAGCTGGAAGTCGGCCAGTCCATCTTCCTGTCTGAACACCTAAGCGGTGCCCACCCTGGGAGCCCTCCCATTTAAGAGGACACGGACCCCTTCTGAGAAGCACCTGCTTTTTGGGGGGAGGGATTTGGCTTGTAGCTACTAGTTGGACCTTTTTTGTGGGGGACATTAGAGGAGAGGGAAGAGAGAGAAGGGGGTGGCGATGAGGAGGGAAGGAAATGGCCATTTGCTGGTGGCCTGGTCTGTGCAGAGCCGTCAGCTCATCAGAGAGGGAGCAAGGGTCCCGGAGTCACGTGAGCGGAGCCTCCTCTGTGACGCTGGGGTTGCCCTCAGTCCGTTAGCAGTCAGTCATCCTGGGAATTCTGCATAGTGTCATCTCATCTACTGTTGAGGACCTGAGGCTTGTTGAGGTCAAATAAATTCCTGGGGTCGAGCCACAGGTGGGTGGCAGAGGTGGGCTGAGAACCGCGTAGCTCCAGAGCCTGGTGCCTGCCCGCCTGCCGTGCTGTCTCATGCCAGGCACATGCCAGGCACACGCCCAGACTCAGGCTTCCTTGGCAACCAGGTAGCTCTGGAGTCGTGGGAGAGCTTGCTTCTCAGCTGAGTGACCCCGTGTGGATTCTCCTTGCTGGCGAGCGAGAGACGCAGCAACCCCCCAACCAGAGGTGGGCAGCGCACCTGTGCCTGTCAGTGCTTGTTCTCATGAAGATTCCAGCTCAGGTCAGTCCACCTCCCTGTAGGGAGATTGCCATGCGGGCAGATGGCAGTCTCCTGGTGGACCAGCCGATGTCCAGGTCGGGCACTTTGGACGCGTCCACAGGGTTAACTAACCCTGTTAGGGAGGTAGTTTCCAGGAGAAGGAGGCAGCTGGCTTCCCATTGTCTTTATAATTTGAGGAGATTGTTTGAAAATAAATCGAGGTTGAGGTTTGAGGCAGCGTTGGGTCCAAGTCTGTTGACAGATGAAGACACACAGGAATTCCAGCCTGTGTCTCAGCCTCTTTTTCGCCCTCCAACCCGGAGAGGGTGGTAAGTGTGGAATCAGCCCGTCTAAGGGGCAGGTTTCTTTTTAAAGGGTGATTTGGAAGACTGAGGGCTGAAGTGACCGACATACTTCTGGAGGCCTTTTTGTTACACTGGGACGTGAACCCGGGAGGCGAACACGGACTGCATCCCCAGCCCTGCGATCTCTCTTTTTTCAAAGGTTTTTAGGATTCCGTGTTAGCACACGGAACTTGAGAGTTCTCTTTCACTGGGTGGCTGCCTCGGCAAGCGGTCCCAGGAGGACCCGGGTGCAGGACAGGAGCCTGCGCCCTCGGGAACCCACTGGGCCCTGCCTGCCCCAGGCCCACTCCGCAGCCCCACCAGGGAGCACGCGGCAGCTGGGAGCCTGGCCGTTTCCGTGGGGGCTCTGAAGGGCTGCTGGTGACCTGTCTGGCCTTCAAGGGCCCAGAGGTGGAAGGCATGCGCCCCTCCCAGCCCTTCTCGGCTCCGCCGGCCACGGACCTGCGGCCCTCGGCCTCCAGATGGCGGGAGGCCCGGCGAGCCGCCTGCCTGGTTCAGGAGCGCGGGTTGTAAGGGGCGGCCTGCTGCCTTTCTCACTCACTGAGGCGTCGGTAGAGCAGTGTGTTCTCCAGACCCTCTGTGAACGAGGACCTGGATGGACGGGTTTGGGATGTGTGCACTTTATCCCTTTAATGCACAATATGCATCAAAGGTGCCAAAGACCCTCCTTAAAAAACTGGTGTATTTTTGCTTACATCAGTATTTCACAGGCTTATTTGGATTTGATCATTTTTATTCTATCATCTGTTAACATGCACTCAGGAAATTTGTACAGACCATACTTTGGAAAACCTTTTTGTGACCTTCTCTGTTATTTTAGAGTAGAGACTTCCATGTTTGAAGCGAGTTAGTTTTTCTTTTCAGGGTGCTTTGTATGTATGTATTTCTTGATTTAACAACGGCCAATACTCACTGGGAGCCAGAGCCTAGGAATATGGAGATAAGAAATGGTCCTAAATACCCATCAAGTGGCTTATAGACAAGAAAACCAAGCATCACAATGCAGTGTGCTAGTGCCGTATTCCTGATTTTGTTTTATAAACTTGGGGTGCGAGGAGAAGAGAGGAAAAAGAGAAAGAATACACATGAGTGTGCTTATAGTGGTCATTTCTGGGACAACGGCTGATGTTACTGTGGTTTCTGCCTTTACAGAGAAATTCAGTCATCAAACACAAGACAATCTTTCTGTCTGAACTGGTGCTGGGCAGTTATAGAAGGGCAGGAGAGGAGCCGGTGGTGGGTCTGCTCCTGGAAGCCCAGCTGGCCGGGAGACCGGGGCTGGATGGTGGCGAGGTCTGAGGCCAGCTCGGGTCACTTCACGAGACTGTCTCAAAACAAAAAGCAAAAGGGCTGAGGATGCAGCTCAGAGGTAAAGAGCCTTAGGATTTAGTCCTCAGTACCAAAGAGAAGGTCGGAGGTCGGACGAAGGCGGGAAGCCAGTGAGGACGGGTGTCTGGAGAGGCAGGTGGCCCCTTCTCGTGAGCTTCGGCGTCTGCAGATGGAGGGCCCTCTGGGAGCCGCTTGTGTTTTCTTCCGACGTGAACTGGACACAGCGATTGCTGGGATCTTAAGCAAGATCTCTCACTGGGACTCGCCTCGGGATCTGCTCGTGGGAGTGGCGGGTCTCGTGGATTCCCTCCCGTCTGCCTCCGGGACTCCTGAGTTTGTTTCACACTCCCTGTGACCCAGCAGATGGTGAGTAGGGCGGGAGAGGATGCTCCCTCGCTCAGTGCCTGCTGGGCGCAGGGAGGGCGGCCTCTGCTCGGAGGAGGCGGAGGGGATCTCCCAAGCCTCCCTTTGTGCCATCTAAAGATCTTGGGTGTTTCAGCCAGTGTCCGCCGGAAGCTCACGGGCTGCTCTGGGTGCCCGGCTCAGTGCGCTTCCTGAGGACTCGTGGGGCTGCTTCCCCTGGTTTCCGTCTGCAGAGCTGCTGTCTCTCTGCCAAGGGACGGGGAGGGAGGCTGGTTCCAGCGGGTGCTGCCAGGCCCGGCAGTGGCCTCGCCTTGGTGTGTCCTGAGGCTCCTGCAGGTGTGTCCTTAGTCTGCAGTCTCACTGCTGTTGCTGGTCTGAAACTTGCAGCCGTACTGAACGTCCGTTGGCTTCTTCCATTGGCTGTGCTCCCTCTGGCCTCAGGAGCCTGGCACAAGTCGCTGCCTGTGACTGGAACGTCATTCCCCTGCCTTCTGCCTGGTTAACGCCTGCTACCTTCAGACGTCGGCTCCAAGGCCGCCTCCTGCAGGTTTTCCTGACCCGCAGCCCCTCTCTAGTTGGGGTGCTTCCCTGGTCCGCGTCTCCGGGCCTTTGCACGACTCCCTGGCACGACTCCCCTGCATGTTCATGTCCAGCCTTTGCCGTCTTCGCTCTCTCTTCTTGGCCTCCAGCTGGTGATTGCCGTCTTGCCTCCCAGTGGCTCTGACTGTAGACGTGCACCGTGGAGCCCAGCCACCTCCTCTTTCTTACTGCACTGGGCCCTCTGTGAGGGCGAGAACCATGTTTGTCGTGCTCGGCATCGTGTGGTCCGACTGCAGTGCCTGGCCATGGTGGTGCCCAGGAGGAGGAAGGGATCTTGCCATGTTTTCTTTGAACCATTTTCTTTTTTCTTTCTTTGGATACCAGGGATTAACCACTGAGCCACCTCCCCAGCCCCTTTTTTATATTTTATAGAGAGACAGGGTCTGGCTGAGTTGTTTAGGGCCTCACTAAAGTTGCTGAGACTGGCTTTGAACTCAAGATCCTCCTGCCTCAGCCTCCAGAGCTGCTGGGATCACAGGCGTGGCCACCACGCCCGGGCCGTCAAGCCATTTTCATTGCTAGCTTGTACCTGAGAATTTCGCTGCTATGTTCAAGAATGGAAGTCATCACGTTTGTGCCCCTTGGACTGAATATTTAGGACCAGGGCTTCAGATACTACATGCCAGAGAGAGAGATGAATGAAGGCCAGATAGTCCAAGGAGTCTCTGTGCAGGCAGTGGACCTAAACAGTCTTGAAAATGGAAAGGACGTAGATGAGCTTCCAGGAGAGAAGGGGTAGGAGGAGCCAGAAGTGCGGAGGGGTGTTTGTGGTCCGACTTGGGCCGACAGCTTGGAACCTCAGTGGGGATGAGTGTGCAGACCTTTCGATAGTAATGTTGACTTCCTCACCCTTAGATCTGAGCTCCACCAGCTCTGGCTTTATCTCCCTGCAGCAGGGGAACCTCGCCATTGTCCCCGTGCTGGGATCTCCCTAGCTGTTCAGGGAACTAAGCACTCACACCAGCTGCGGGAGCCTGGAAGCCACGGAGCCTTTCGAGACACTTCATGTGCATCCACAGGCCCGACCCAGTGTCACGTGTCCAGTGAGCAAGGCTGGTCCAGTCGGTGGGTGGTCTCTGCATTTCGAGTGGGTGGGATGCCAGGCGACCTTTGACGCAGCCCCTCCCCAGCCGTGCCGCCATTTCTGCTTGAGTGAAGAGCTTCTGGTCTGGTTGTTCCCAGGACCACCGTGGTCTGACACGCCAGGCGGCCCTCCAGGCCTCCCTCGGCCCCGTCCCCAGGCTGCCCAACCAGAGCAGCCCTGGCTGCCCTCTGGGGTGTGCTTTCCATCTCACAGGGCGGTGTTTCCGGTGTCTCGCTCACCTGATAACATGTCGTCGAATGGGTAACAAGTACGTGTAAATAGCGGACTATTCAACAGCACAAAGGCAGGTACTCGCAGCACTCTAGTGTCACTCTCCCCTGGTCCCCGGGCCCTGTCCTTGTCTTTGCAGAGGAGCGGTGTGAGCACCAGCGTGCACATGCACACCTGCGTTGCGTGTGACTCCCGGTGACTGGCAGTGTC
The DNA here is from genome assembly GCF_902686445.1 of Sciurus carolinensis. Classification (NCBI taxonomy): domain Eukaryota; kingdom Metazoa; phylum Chordata; class Mammalia; order Rodentia; family Sciuridae; genus Sciurus; species Sciurus carolinensis. Next base: position 220,017 of record NC_062221.1, on the reverse strand, counting down.
CCAACACTCTTACACCGTCTTTCTTGGACTTAGTGTATCTTGGAATGCCTTCCTTTCCTCTTTCCCTCTTTTCCTCCCTCTCTTTCTTTCTTCCTTGGAACAGGGGACTGAACTCAGGGTACTTTACCACTGAGCGATAGCCTCAGTTTTTTTTTTTTTTTTTTTGATAAGTTGCTGAGGCTGGTCTCAAATTTGCCATCCTCCTGTCTCAGCCTCCTGAGTTGCTGGGGTTATGCACCACTGCTCCTGACTCCTTTACTTTACACAAATATTTGCTGTATTTCTTTAAGGACTAAATAATTTTCCATTGTTTGTATAGATTATAAATTTCTTTAACTGGTACCCTTTTGATGGACATTAAATTGTTTCTTTTTTGTTATTAAAATTATATGTGCTAAAAGACTACTTGAGGGAGGAAGATGGAAAATAAATTTTTCCGATCTTCTCTGGATTTCCTATTTAGAGAGAACTGTGGTTGATAACTTATCTAGAAACAGTCTTTGCACAAAGAGTAGCTCCTTGACTCCTGATTCCCTGTCCACCTGGCCATCACCGCTGTCCTACCCATCAGCCCACCTGTCTTGTGCAGCGTGTCACATGTCTGACCAGTGCACCGACCAGCAGCACGGACCTGGCCAGTCCACACGGTGCACACCTGTGCCAGGCGTCCGAGGGTGCAGCTCGGGGCAGCTTGCAGGGTGTGCCACAGGCCGTGAGCCGTGTGTGGCCTGACTGACTCACGCTGAGCTGGACACAGAAGTTGAGAGTGTTTAGAAACCTTTAGAGCAAATAGAATTGCTGTGACGTCAAGCACAAGGTCAGGGGCGTCATCTTGGGAAACAGGGTAGTTCGGTCTACGGAATTTGTGTGTGGAGTTGCACGGGGCCTGAATTACATCCAAGCCACTTATGACAGGACTGTAGAACGCTCTGAGGATTGCTGGGTCGAAAATGAAAACTCCGGTTGTTCACCACAGAGCTGGAGAAGCACTGCTTTGTGTTTCTGCCTCTTAATTCTGTCTGCTCTCTGCTCACCCATTTATTTTCAAGCATTTTAGTTTTCTATCCTTATAACTATCTTATGAATCAACCAACCAATCAGTCATACTTTTTATTAACTTTAGAATGATCAGTGTAGGAGGTTGAAGAATGAGTCTCCAGTGGAAAAATTCTGTGGCACCAAGGTCGTTTGCGATCTGAAACCATAATATGTTTTAGGTCTCTGTACTGCTACGCTAACTCATTGTTCTAAAAATATGCTCCGGCATACCACGGCTCCGAGCTGCGGATGGATGCAGTTGTAATCCTTTCAGCCACAAGGCTACTGCAGGCATTGCCAGCCACAGACTTGGGGGTCAGCTTGGCGACTGGAGAATATTACACACTGTTCACTAAAAAAAAGCTCCTTTGTGACGACTTTTTAATTTGTCTATGAAAATGATTTCTTGGCCTAAGTAAATGTTCAAAGATTGAAGCAGCAGTTGTCATAACCCAACAAAAAGCAAATGTTAAATGTGACTAAAATGAGCAGAGGTAAAACTTCTACCGACTTGGTTTCCTTTTCAGGTCTGTTTTTAAAAAGCTGCTTTTTTAATCATTGTTATCAAGAAGTCCAGCAGAACTGAAGGGTGTCAGGTGACAGAAGTGCTCCCCACTCCTCCCACGGGTCCTGCTGCCCAGAAGCAGTCCCTGCCCCCGTTCCCGTGTGTTTTCCAGGGATCTGTGATGCGTGAAGGGCGTCGAGGGAACCACAGCTTCGGCAGCTGGTTCCTGGCTGACCCTCACAACTTCAGGACCAACTCGAGGTGGCAGCAGACGAAACTCTGGAAAGCAGAGTGTGGTACCTGGCGGGGCGTCTCGGGGACACAGCCCTCCAGGGTGACCAGGTCCAGAGGTGGGGTTCGGCTTTGGGGTTCAGGAGGCTGATGCCTTCAGTGGTCCGAGACCTGCGGGTTCTTAAGGGCTGTCTGACACGGGCTGGCCTGGGGAGAGACGGGGTAGAGGTTTCAATTGCAGGTTCAGAATTCACAAGCAGGGACTGAAGTATTCTGCCACTCTGGAAAGAAGATGCACTCAAGGGTGGTGCTGGAAAAGGGCAGAAGTAGTTCCCAGGTTTGGTGGTGGAGTAGATGGTGCAGGAGGATGTTGCTGGCCATGTGGTGGCGTGGTCCCCGTGACTGGCTGTGACAGGCAGTACTGGGAGGTTTGGCAGAGAAATTTCTCAGCGCATTGAGTTTGCAGTGATGTTAAGATACCTGAGGGAGTTACGGGGGACTACAGATGTGTATGTGTTTCGTGTGTGTGTGTGTGTGTGTGTGAGTGTGTGTGTGTGTGTATGTGTATGTGTTTCGTGTGTGTGTGTGTGCGCGTGTGCGCGCGGGGGGTTGAGACCGCGGCCTTAGGCCTGCCAGGCAAGGGGTCGACCACTGAGCTTGTCCCAGTGTGTTACCTATGACCGTTCACGTCCAGGTGGGAGGAGCTCCCCCAGAGAGAGGCTGCGGAGCGGGTAAGAGGTCCCTGGAGAATGGCGAGCCGGGAGGCAGGAGGAAACCCAGACAGGGTTGTGCAGAGCCGGGGAAGAAAGTGTTGAAGAGGGCTGTCCGCCCGGGGCATGTTTCCCCGGGAAGAGGAGAACTGAAGTGTGTCCAGCGAATGTTCTCCCCCCTGGGTAGGACAAAGATGGGGCATGGGGCACTCAGTGATATCATCATCCCTTAATTCAGTTTTGGAAAAGGAAAATCATGAAGAGGAAGGATCTCGCTGGATGGGTGTAGACGGCGCGCTTGCAAGCCGTGCCGCGGGCTCCTGCAGTCCCAGTGTCCCTGCCCCAGGGCTCCCACTTGGTGGCCTCGTGCTGTGGGAGGGCTACACGTTTGCTTCCTGGAACATCCGGTTAAAACGAGTCTGAAATCAGTGATGTAGCTGACAAAGGCCTTAGAAGACTCGGCGAGACTATCGCTCTGATTGATATGGCGTTTGCTTGCTGGGGTGGGAATTCCAGGCTTCACCGCGAGCTGTGATAGAATCTTCATCACTGTTTGCAACTCAGGACTTGTTGCCGGGACAAGTCATGCAAAATTACAGCCATAAAAATAGCAGATTATGTTTGGAGAGTATCAGTTAAAAATTTATGATTCAGAATATTATGTAACTGTAGTTTCAGATAAATGTTATCTTCCCTATCTTTCTTTCTCTGATAGCCAGAACTACTGATACCTGGCACAGGGGAGCTGAGCATTAATGCCTGAAATTTCTACAGGCTACATTTGATTGTGTCAAACTGGTTTGCATTTGGATACGTTTTAAAGTTGAGGCTTGTTTTGGTGGTTTAAAGGTTATTCTGTTGCATTGCCTGCTTTAGGAGCACCTGGTGGCCTCTTGCAGGTTGGGGATTTGTACAGACGTGAATTTAGTGGGAGGGGTTAAGAAACACGAAAGAAGGAGTACACTCCAGTGCTGCTCCTAACACACTTACGGTCTCTGGGGACACAGTGGTCCTCACTTTTATGGGTCTTCATGCATGATGTGAAACGCAAGCCTGTGTGTGTAGCACTTTGGGCAGATATGGGTTCTCCTTACGTAATCGTGTCACTGAGCACATATTTGCTTTTGTATGCATTTTAGAATAGAATCAAACCATAAATCTATATAGAAAAATTTAGAAGAAAGCTAGGGGTGGAGAAAAGGTCAGCAACTTAAAGGGTAAGCTGTCACCAAGTATATTTTTAATATATAATCTTTTTTTTTTTTTGGGCTTAGAACTTTTTCATTATCCTGTCTGTGGTCTAAGGAACGCAACACTTGGGTCATGGACCGTGCATTTTGGCCTGGGAGTGTGAGGACGGCGGGCTGTGCTTGGCTTTGGGTGGTGGCCTTCTCAAGCTGAGGTCCATGGGCTGCGGCCCTTGAGGGCACAGAGGGTGGTTGTTCCCTGTACGTGTCTGTTGTTTACATTTTGATAGCTGTTGAGTAGTCAGCGATTATTAAAAGATGTCCCACTGTAGGAGTGGAGTAGAGAGTGGGCCATTGTGGACAGCTTGGACTGTCCACCTTGAAGAAAGGATTGTGAAAGTTTGATCCCAGTCACCACAGCTCCTGCCTGGACCTGGTGGTGAGTCGAGCGAGGCCCGGGGCAGGCAGCCGGCTCTCGCTGTTAGCATGGTGGACCAGGTCCATGCTGCCACCGTGCTGTTGACCAGTACGGCCAGCCCTAGTTAGTGAGCTGCCAGAAAACCAGGCCAGGACAGATTTCCAGCTGCAGGTGCCCTGGAGCTCCCAGCTCCCTCTGATGTGTGGACAGGGGCCCTGGATGGGTGAGCAGGTGCACCATCCACACACGCTCTGAAGCAAAGCACGGTGACCCGGGGGCCGAGGGGCCGGCCTCCCTGAACTTCCACGGGAGTGTGGAGGTGCCGCTGAAGCCACGGTCTCTTCGGTGAAGCAGCGGAGACCACGCTTACTGACGCTTAGGAAACAGTGTCTGTTTTGTACGGTGAGAGTGACGCCTGTCAGGACCGAGGCAGAACGAGATGAAAGGGCGCTGCCTGACAAATAACGTCTAATGCCATTCAAATAGCGGGTTTGTGTCCAAAGCGTAAACAGGCGCCTCTACGTGAATATTTAAAAACTCTGGTTTTCTTTGTTTGCCACTGATTCGATACATAAAATAATTATGGTTCTGAGTATGTCTAGCTCTGGACTGTTACAATAAGGAGTACATCCGTACAGCAAGTAAAAAAGAAGCCACAGACGCTACTGCTTTACTGATGGCTTAGGAATCGTTTTTGTTATAGTGGCCTGACACGAAGTTCGTTGACCACATGTGAAATGTTTTCATCTGCGGTTTCTCATAACCAGGAGCCGTATTTCATCCAGTCTGTGTTGGTCCTCATTCTTACCCACAGACGCACACGTCGGCTTGTGGAGGACCGGCTCAGGGTCAAGCTGGAGACTCTGACGGTTCTCCCAGATGGTCGGTGTGGATCTGTTCGCTGTGGGTTGCTCCGCTGTGGTTCTGAGGAGCTTTGGGCACTAGGAGGCCGCCTGGAGTTGAGGCTGTCCTCGGGTTGCTGGTCCTGGTGGAGATTCTGTAGGAAGAGGAGATGCAGATTCTTGTGGGTTGTGTAGAGGGAGGACCAGAGTGGGAGTGGTGTGCCTGAGCAGTCCCCCACGTGGAGCTGGCCTTCTGGGCAGCTGTGAAGGCCGTGGGAGATCAAACCAGTGTCCAAACACGGAGTGTTTGTAAGGGACTTTGCGACGTTTGAAGGTGTCCTCTGGAATGTGCCCGAGCTGTGTGTGATAGAGAGGTGACTGTGGAAAGTCGCAGGGAAGAACGATGGACGCGCTTGGAGACGTTCGAAAAGCAGCCCTGGAGTGCACCTCTAGAACTTTCCGCAGTGCGCTGGCTAGGAAGAGACTGCGGCCCAGCGTCCTTAAGGGCCATTGTGTGGCGGGGCTTCCCAGCAGCCCAAAGACAGAGTGTCCAGTCGCAGGCTTGGAGGATGTGCAGAGACCAAAAAGGCTTCGTTTGTTAGGGCTCCAGAGCTCTTGCCTTCGAGCGGGATGGTCGAGTGGCCGGCTTTGATTTGCTTCCTGCCCCGAGCCTTCCAGCCTGCTGTGGGTGAATTTAAAACCATTTGTTTCACCCGTCAACTGTCTGGGCCTTACCCATAATTCCTGAACTCTGATTACAGGGGTTATTAGAGGACAAGGGCGTCTTTGTAAAGGAGCATGTTTAATACTCTGGGGTCTAGCGTGACTAGTGCATATAAATTGTATGGAAGCAATTAAATGAGAAGGAAATGTCGTGTGGGCTGAATGTAAATGTACAGACTTGTGGCACTGATTTTTTAAAAATGTATACTGAGAAGGATGGAGAGAGAAAAATAAAGGAAGAGAGAAGAGAAATAGGCAGAGAGAGTCAGGGAGGCACATACAGAGATGGGAGGCAGTGAGTCCTTTTTAATATTTGGTTAAAAATTCAAAGTCAAGAGTTGTTACTGGCGAATGGAATTGCCCTTCATCTGAACCCTTTGAAAGTACAAATGTGGGGATCACACTCTGCCTGCAGACTCACGTCTGGTCCCAGCTAGTCACCCATCTCAAGGCAGATGCCTCTCTAACAGTGGAGGGAGTCTCTTGGAATCTGTTGATTAACAGACCTGAAGGAAGTGCCATAAATAATTGCAGAGCTTCTTTCTCCAGTTTTCTCTCCGTTGTGTGTTCATGACCACTGCATATTTTACCTGGAGTGGCTCATCTTTGGGTTTCTGGGTAGTATGCATGTCCTTGCTTGCAGCCTCCATCTTTGGTCTGTTAAGACTTGGCCAACGGTCTCCTCTCTAACACCGTATTGGACCAACTAGCTGGAAGGACTCTCTCCTCCTCCTAACCCCATAGTCACTTAATCTGTAGAGACGATTTGGTACGTAATCTTCTCTGTTGTCCATTAAATATTCTGTAAGGCTTGTGGTTAAAGGGATGATTTTATTTCACTTCCCTGATTGGTCACTCTGAGGATAAGGACCTAGAGTTGTATTGTCCTTCAGGCTTCACACATATTGGTACTAGCAGATGTTTGAGATCGTTGCCAATTTTTTTTCAGTACTGGGGATCAAACCCAGGAGTTCTACTGAGCTGTGCCCCAGCCACCACCCCCTTTTTTAAAATTTTGAGACATGGTTTTGTAAAGTTGTTGAGACTGACCTCAAACTTGTGATCCTCCTGCTTCAGCCTCCCTAGTAGCTGGGATTGTTGGCGTGCACCACCATGCACAGCCCATTACTGATATGGAATGTGCTGATGAAGTAATAAAAATGACTGGGTGGTCAGAGGAGAAATGACTGCTTTTAGATTAGAAGTAATAGTACAACAAGTTTGATGTGAAATTTATTTTAAAATAATAAACAACCCTGGGTTGTTGGCCCTGCTGGAGATTGGTCATGCTTTGTTTCCATTCTTCACACCGTGAACTCCTTAGGACGTGCACCTCATTTTACCTACCTGGTACTTCTCAGGTGCCTGGTCCAATGTCTGGCACTACGACTAGGGATTCAGTTACTGCTTCCTGAAGGAAATGTAAGTGATTTTAATTCCTCTGTTATTTAGATCATTTGGTGATCTTTCCGTATTTATTGAGTTCATATCGTGTGCCACTGCGCTCAGGATACTAAGTACACAGAAAGTGTTGCTTCAGGTTTCCCTTTTCTTCTCTGTAGTGCTGGGAGCCGAGCCCAGGGCCTTGCACATGGCGCTAGCAGGGGTTCTACCCCCAAGTCCTGTTCCCAGCCCTTGACTTTGGAATGTATTCTAATCTTTGTATTTAATTTCATAGTCTAATTGTACATTCTAAGAAATCACTTCCTCAAGCAGAACAGTGAAGATCCAAGGGAGGAAAGTTGCTAGGAAGAATCCATTATATCCATCTACTCCTGGATTACTTCCACATTCCACTTAGCGGGAATTCACAGCCTCCCCCTCGCCCCTCTCTAGATGCCCCCAGGATTGTAGCCTCTCCCTGCAGAGCTGAGAGGTAGAGGAGGCTGTTCAGGTTTCAAAGGACCTTTCAGGATGCAAAGTAAATAGGAAAATTTGAGATCTCAACAAAACTGTAATTAAGCGGATTAACTGTGTCAGTAGTGAGTACAGAGATGTCAGAGAGCTAGTCAGTCAGAAGTGTTTAAACACAGCCTCAAGTTCATTCCCAGTGGTATTACCTTCATCTCCAGATGGAAAAGAAATCCAGACAGATAAACCCAGGAAAAGGACTTCTCCTGGAACCTCACATGCTGAATCATACAGTCATCATATAGTCATTATTAGTAGCCTCATTTTAAAATTTGACTTGAGCTCTTTTATTCTTTACATGCCCTTTCAGGTCCCATGGATTTAACAAGGTTATTTTCAGATTTCAGAAGAATGGGAAATGAATCTTTTTCTGACCAGAACAAAAAGAAGAGTTTGAAATTATAAGCCAGGTTTATTTTACTCTTGGGTGGCCACATGTTTAAATGCAAAGTGACCTATTTTTTACTTTTAAAATTTGCTCGAGTTACCTATGACTGCATTCTTGCTTGAAGAAGTCCAGCCAAACTGACAGTCTCTCTTGACCTGTGGTCCTGTCCTCTCAGGGCCGCCCTCCTGCCTCGGTCCCTGCCCTGCTCATCCAGGGCCAGTCACATGCTGACAAGGCCCCGAGGCTGAGCATGTCCCCCCTGGAGTGCCCTTGCAGCTGCCCCAGCTCTCTCTAGTCCATTCTGCCCTGCAGGTCCATCTGGACCTCACTGTCCATCAGCTCTCGGGGTTCGCCTCTCCTGAACCTGCTGCTGCAGAATGAGGGGCATAACGTCATTGTTGCAGTGTGACTGAAGCTGACCAGGCTGAAGCCCTTTGGGGACCACATCTGGCACAGCTCTGAGCTGGGCTCCAGTGGACATTAAGTAGTGGAATTAGTAGGCAGACCACATTAGGACACCAATTTAAACCAGATTATCGGGACTGTGACTTGGTTATCTCACCCTAGAGAAACTTGAAGGAGATAATAGCCAGAGTCCTTTTTAATTTGCTTAACCAATTATTCCTTTTTTTTTTTTTTTAACAGCTTTATTGAGATGTAATTTAAGGATTTATTTTGACCCTGGGGATTGAACCCTGAGGTGCTGTACACTGAGCCACATCTGCAGCCCTTTTTATTTTTTATTTTGAGATAGAGTCTCACTGAGTTGCTGAGGTCAGCCTCAAATTTGTGATCATTTTTCCTCCCTCTCCTGTTGCCGGGATAGAGCTATGAGCCACTGGGTCTGGCTGATTCAGCCTTTACAGTGTGTACTTCAGTGTTTTTTAGCATAGCCACAGATTGCCACTGTCCAGAACACCACCAGGAGAATCCCCTCCCAAATGGACACCGTTAGCTGCCCCAACGCCCACAGATCCCCATCCTCAACAGCCTCAGCCACCAGCGAGCGTACTCTGCTTCCTTAAGTTTGCTCACTCTGGTCATCTTATGTACGTGGACCCACGTAATATGTGGTCTTTCGTGACCACTTGGCATAGTGTCTTTAAGGTACGTCCATTTTTTGACATTTATTAGAACCTCATTCCTCTTATAGCCAAAAAAGTTGCGCTGCACAGAGAAACCCGTTTGGTTTCCACATCCATTCACCTGTCGGTGGGCGTTTGAGTTGTTTCCACCTGTCGGCAAACCATTTCTGTTCTGAGGGGAAGAGGGCTTCCCTTCACTGGCTTCTGCAGTTGCCAATGCACTTGCCTCTTCTGCCTCGAGGCTGGGGACTGAACCCTGGCCTCAGGCCTGCTGGGCCTGGCTCTACCCCTGAGCTACACCCCCAGCCCGTCCCTGCTGCTCGGAAAGCAGGAATCTGGGCCTGCTGGCTGTGTGCACGGTGTGAGCGGACGGTCCAGGTGGGGCGGGGGCTCAGCCCGAGAGCACCGCAGGGCGACCTCGGGTGGTGTCCTCAGACGTCCTGGCTGGAATCCCGCTCTGCGCACAACGAGCGTACGCGGCCTCAGAAGCTCCAGGTCCTCGTTGTCCAGTGGAAATGGCCCTGCCTGTTTCCTTAGGGTCCAGTTCACACTGGAAAGGGTGTGGGGCCTGGGATGACCCGGCCGGCACAGGGGTCCTCATGTGGCTACGGAAACGGCTAAGTGTGTAGGTAGACAGGAGTCAGGGAGCACAGGCTCCCCAGGCCGTCATTCGGGCAGGACAGTGCCTTGGTGTGTTCCCGGCAGGCCGCCTGAGGGTGGACCAGGCTGCCTCAGGGTGGACCAGGCCGCCAGGTGGACCAGGCCGCCATCAGGGTGGACCAGGCCGCCTCAGGGTGGACCAGGCTGCCAGGGTGGACCAGGCCGCTGTCAGGGTGGACCAGGCTGCCTCAGGGTGGACCAGGCCGCCTCAGGGTGGACCAGGCCACCATCAGGGTGGACCAGGCCGCCTCAGGGTGGACCAGGCTGGACCAGGCCGCCTCAGGGTGGACCAGGCCACCAGGGTGGACCAGGCCACCATCAGGGTGGACCAAGCCGCCTCAGGGTGGACCAGGCCGCCAGGTGGACCAGGCCACCATCAGGGTAGACCAGACCTCCAGGGTGGACCAGGCTGCCTCAGGGTGGACCAGGCCGCCTCAGGGTGGACCAGGCCGCCAGGTGGACCAGGCCGCCTCAGGGTGGACCAGGCCGCCTCAGGGTGGACCAGGCCGCCTCAGGGTGGACCAGGCCGCCAGGTGGACCAGGCCGCCTCAGGGTGGACCTGCTTGGTCTTGCAGGGACAAGACATCAGAGGTGTCTTGATCTCGAGTCTAAATCAAGACTGCTGGACATTAGAGAAGTACGGCCATGGGGAGTGAGGTGCTGTCCCCTCTTAGAGACAACTCGGGGAGCGTATTTTATTCTTGGTGGGGACAGTCATGGAAGGTCATCACTTCCTTTGCTAGATTTACCTGAAAGTTGTGGGCTCAGAGTGAGGACGGTTTCCCTGAGCTTGCTTATTTTTATTAAGCATCTGTTGGATCTTATATCTGGGATTCGTACTTGAAGGTGGGATCTTTTTGGCCTTAGGCGAATGAGACATGAGAGGTTAATTTGAGTCAAACTTTACTTAGAGGGTGGCTTTCATAACGATGCTGTTGATTTGGCTCGTGTTGTTATTAAGAAATCAAGGAACCTATAATTTTGGATTTTAAGCAAGCCCTGCCTTCACACTGAGAAAGCACGTTTTCATTACTTTTTTAAAGTAGGTAGACTGTAGAGACATACAGTCCTTGATTCACAGAAGCAGGTCTTTTGAGGGAATGGCAGCTAGTCCTCTTTCTCACCCACTTAGCTTCTGCCTCCTGATCTATGGATGGTGGGACAGTTACTGCCTCCCCTCTGCTCTTCTGCCCCAGGTGAGGGGGTCAGGTCTTCCCCGGCCCCCTCCCCACTAGCTTGACCTGTGCACAACACCAGAAAAAGTTGGCGTTTCCAGGCTGACACAATGTCCGGATTCTGTGCCGGAGGCCTTGACCAAAGGGCATTTATCTCTGGGGGCTGACACCCCCGTCATCCATCATTAGATTGTGACCCTTTTCTGAATTAAGTGGAGCTTGGAAGGAATGGGTAAAGGAAATTGAGCTTGCTTCCTCCACATGTAAACCGTGCAATAACAAATGAGTAACGTCAGAACGGACTTCATTCCTGGGGTGACTTCAGGGCCCTGGAAAGGGAGGGTGTATTCATCCGAGTGAGCTGTTCTCACCAGCGTAGGCATCACGACTCTGCTTCCCATTGATCCTGATGCAAGGGGCCCTGCTTTGCATGCAGACTCCTGCTTGCCAGCCCCACGGGCGGAGGGCTGGGGCAGGTAACTGGAGCATCCCATGAAGTGACAGGCCTTGACCTTATTTCTGGCTCATAGTTGCCTGGAAAATAAAGTGCATTCAGCTGGTCTGTGGGAAAAGCAAGAAGAAATTCTATTCCTCTTGTCCCCAAGCGAAGGCAAACCCTGTTGGTGAGGTGGCTGGGAAGGAGAGTGGACCCAGTGAGGGACCTGTGAGGAGTTTAGATCTTTGTTTTTTGCTCGTGGTTGGAGACAAATCACCAGTTTTCTTTTCCTGTATAGAGAACCTTTTCTCCAATTCTCATTGGCACAGTTGGAGGCCAAAGTACAATTAAAGACTTTCATTTTAAACAATTTATTTTGAGGCTACCACTTTTATAATCATGGTTCATTTAAATATTAGAATCTTATTGCAAAAATAATTCATAATGATCACTGGAAATTTTTTACAAGTGGAAAAAGCCCACTAAAAGTCTCATTCTGACGTCCCTCGAGTGCTTTTCTGTGTTTGCATATGGCCTTCCCATATTGCCATCCACTTTCATAACCAGAGATGCCAGAGTCGGTGGCTTGGCTGCTTGGAGAGGAGCGTCTGCGTCGTTTAGTCTCATTGCTCTCACGTCGGGGTCTCCAGTGCATTATTTGGTACCCGCCCTGTCAGCGCCTGTCTGGTGGAGGAGGGCCTCTCCATAGCCTCTTTTCAGCCCCTTCCAAGACCCTGGACGGCAAGTTGCTGGTACTGGAAACTAAAGAGAGAGCCGGTCGCCCTCAGCCTTGGGGTGACGGCCCAGGAGAGGCACTGGGAGACTCCAGCTTCCAGGGCCGCGCCTGAGGGCCCACTCAAGTCCTGACTGGGGTCACCGGCTTGTGGCTTCACTAACCTAAGAAATATCGAGCCCCAGTGAGCGGCACACACCTGTGATCCAGCTCCTTGGGAGGCTGAGGCAGGTGGATGGAAAGTTCCAGGTTCCCTGGGCAACTTAGCAAGAGCCTATCTCAAAATAAAACAAAAAAGGTGGAAGAATAGCTTAGCATTAGAACTCTCCTGGGCCCAATTCCCAGTACTGCCCCCCAAACCCAAAACAAAACAGAACAAAACACATATGTATATATATGTATAGAGACAGGCATACCTGTATATATTGAATTAGTTCTTAGATGATCTCTGAGGTCTTCCTCTGCAAGGATATAGATGTACTAAATAAACAGGCTGGAAATACTAATGTGAGTACTCTGTGAGCCCAAGGGACTGCTGAAGATCAAAGACAAACATTTCAGTCTGAGGAAAGAGTAGTCATGTTTTGTGAGCAGCAGTGTTCATTTAAATAGGGAGGCCGGGTCCTTTTTCCCCTTCCAAATCTGTGCCGTACGATGAAGACACTTATTTTTTTCTTTTACTCTTTCCTTGAGCTACTTGGCGGAGATGACCTCTAGAAGAACCATCAGCTTAGAGTTTCTCCTGCTGGTAAGGTCGGCAGTGACCGCTTGGTCCAGGTAACCATTTCTCCAAATCTCCAAAACTTACCTGTCTTTCCCGTTGGCAGGGACGCACACGCTTCATTATGGGGAAAAGGATGTCCCCTGGGGAAGGATCAGCCTGTTAGACCAAGCGGTGAACCGTGCCGGGAACCAGAGCCGGGTTGGCGGCAGTCTCCCGGAACAGTGTTCGTTGCTTTGGGTTCCCTGTTGCTAAGCGTGCAGCTCCCGAATGCCCAGCCCGGCTCCACAATGGGAGTTTTTTATGAGACAACAATACTTTCTTTAGGAAAAAAAGTACTATTGCGCGGTGTGAAACACAGGGCGCCTGCCCTGGGGAGCTCTGTGGGTCTTGTCCGGGGTGCCGATGGCGGCGGGCTGTCATGGCCGGCAACGGGGAGGCCTCTGGCCCTGCGCGGCTCGACCGGCTGGGTCACAGCGCTGCGCCTTCCCTCGGCCGCCTGTCTCATTCTTCCTAGCCCCCCGTGTGCTTGCACTAAGCAAAGGATCGTTGTCCACCTGACGTTCAGAGTGGCCGGGATCCTGCATGTGTCTGCGACACTGGCGACCCTGAGCCCCTGAGGCTCCTCCTGCCTCCCTCCGCGGTCCTCGTTAGCCTCCTGCTTCCCTGGCCTGAGCTTTCTTGGCTTTGGGCAGCGTGGGGAGGGCCCGGCGGCAGGGTGTTCACGGGTGTGAAGGAGGAGAGGGCGGGGCACGCGGAGTGTTGGCCAACAGTGCTGTGGCCTCGGGACAGTGGGCGTTCGGCCGCCCGCTGGCCGTGTGCCGGCACCTTGTTCTGACCTGTTCTTGGGTGCACCTATGTTCTGTGCGCGTCTCACCCCATCTGCCCACGCCTTCCGTGGGAGCGGTTCTCCAGCTGGTACCCTCCCGTCCTCCTGCTGGGCAGCACCTCTGGTGCCTCTCCTGGGAACCTGGGGAGAGGCGTGGACTCCACCTCTAGCCAGTAAGGCAGAGTCTGTTGGTTTGGTTCTTTGGGCCTGGGGATCTAACTCAGGCGCCTGTTCCCACCGCGCTGCTTCCCCAGCCCTTTTGATTTTTTGAGACAGGGTCTTGCTAAGTCGCGAGGCCGGCCTGGGCCTTGTCGTCCTCCTGCATCAGCCGCCGAGTCCCTGGGATTGCAGGTGTGCACCACTGTGCCTGGCTCGCTTTTGGGTTTTTGATGCTGATTATATGAATAGAGTAAAATTCATTTTCATTCGTGTGGCAGCTGTCAGTTCTGGTGAGTTTTATTTTTCTGGTCAGCTGTTTTAGCATGCTAGAGGATGTGTATGTGGTCATACATTCTCTCTGAATTCTGGCTCACACAAGATCTGTTTTGTGTAATGACTGATTTCAACTGGATGAATTTTAGGGGAGGAAAAAACCATAGGAAATATGATCATGAGGCATAAGGGATGCTTATCCGACAGCCTGCCCTGAATGCAGCTTTGTGCACTCTCCCCACTGAGCTTTTGACACATTTTGGTGGCTCCATTATTCAATCAGTGGGGTCCAGTAATCCAGAGGATTGACAGAGTAGAACGGGTTTATTCACCGTAGTTTTGTCCTGGAATCATCGCAGACACCACTTCCCTGTTCAAGGCCACCCTTTGCTGGATCTGACTCAGCCACCGGGGTGGTGTTTCCTGGGCCTTGCAGGAAGCTCCTCCGTCACGCGCGGCCGTGACTTTGCAGTCACTACGAGGTGGTTGGGGCACATTCATTGCAGGACGGGTTGTGAGTGTCACCCTGCCCCATGAGCTCACCTGGGTGTCAGACACGTGGGAGGGCGGGGCTCGGGCACCCTGGGCAGCAGGGCGCTGGGGGCGGCGGGGGGATCACGCGCGCCGTGTGAGTCAGGGCCCTGGTGCTCCGCCCTGGACGCCTCGCTTCCTTGGGACAAGACACTTGTTTGCATGTGGCCCTGATTTCTGCTTCTTTACAACAATGACAACAAAAATGAGTTGCTCTAAGTCCATCACTGAAGGCAGGGATTAAAAAAGGGCAGGTTGTTCATTTCACTATCAACTCTTTTCCTAAAAAGACGCCTCACCTCCTGTGAAGATGAAGCGTGATTGTGACTTGTTTTTCTGATTTTAGTAAAGAAACAGAATGAAGCAGCTTCTTCCCCGTAGCCAGACACTGGTGTTCTAGAAGGGTGCAGCACACTGGATCTCACACGTGTGCGTGACCCACACTTCCAAGGTAATGACCCCACCTGGAGGCACGAAGCCCACTTGGACCTGTGCTAGGACAGAATGCCTAGAAAAATAACTTAGAGGAAGAAAGATTTGTTTGGGATCATAGTTTCAGAGTTTCCTCCTGGTCCACTGTTCCCATTGCTTTGGGCCAAAGGCAGGGAAGAACCTCATGGTGAGGGGTGAGATGGAGGAAAGCTGTCCATTTCTTTGCGGCCAGGAAGGAGGGGGAGGAAGAGGAGAGAGGGGGAGAGGAGGGGAGGGAGGAGGGAAGGAATGGCCTACTTCTCTCAGTCAGGCCCCTCCTGCAGTTTCCACCACCTCCTAACAATGCCGTCTGCTCTGAGTCCCTCGATGGATTTATTCGTCCATGAGGTCGGCATTCTCCTGACCCAAACCCAACGAGGCCTTTTGACCATGAACGCAGCACACAGCATATCCCATCTCTTCCTCGTTTGACTGAGCCTGGTCTGGTCAGGCCTGTTCCAGCTGAGAGTGACAGATGCCAACTCCAACTGGCTGGTGCCTGTTCAGATGAGGCTGAGGCTGCTTCCAGACCAGGGGCTTCACTAGTGACACCTGGACTCGCCCTCTGCCTCCAAGGCACCTCTGCCCCTTGGCCACATTTCCTGCTCCAGCTGACAGGAATATGGCGTCAGGCAGAGCTGGGTTCCACACCCCAGGGAAGCAACCCTGGAGGCATGAGGTCTTAGAGCACCTGCTTCAGTCATGCCAGGTCTGCGGGCTGGTCCTCGCCCTAGCTCAGCAGAGCTGGGTGCTGCACGGGTTGCCATCCAAACATCACAGGATCAGAAGGAAGGGAGAGCGGGTTCTCCACAGAGGTGGTCTTGGTGGTGGTGGGGAGATGGGACCTGCCGTGGCCAGAAGAAGGGAAGGGAGGTGGGCGGGCAGCAACCACCCGAGGTGAGGCGAGCCACGTGGGGACACGGCGCCTGGCCCCACCCTGCCGGCTGGCTGGAGGGGGAGCTGCGTGCTCTGTAGAAGTGCAGGTGACGAGGAGAGGCGGGGCTGGCTGAGCAGAGGAGCCGACCTCCTCCGGGGGACGCAAGGCTCTGCGTCAGTCACCTCCCCGTGTGATGCCAGGGAGCCGCCCACTCGCTCGCCAGTCACACCTTCTGACTGGTGTCTGTGTGTGTGTGTGCAGTTTTCAGGTGGAGTTTTGCTCTGCAGTCCAGGTTGGACTTGAACTTGAAATCTCCCTGCCTCAGGCTTCTAGCCGGCTGGGCTGCAGGTACATACTGCTGTACCTGGCTCACACCTCTTCTCTCTCTGTCAGAGGTGGGGATTGAACCCTGGGCCTCTTGTGTGCTCGGCAGGGCCGTGATCACTGAGCCACACTCCTCTTTTCTTTGTAGTCATGTAGTAGGTGGTAAGTCCTTAAAGCAATTATATAATTAATGTCTACTTACACAGGTCTGAATTTATCCTTAGAGGGCATTTCTCTCAAGTTCATGGAAATGATGTTCTTCAATGAATAAAGTCTTTGATTCATTGGAAAAAGACGATCTATTTTGCAAACATGATCAGGGGTGTGTTTTACAACTGGTGGCATCTTAGTCTGACTTTGAGTGACGCCCCTCGTGTCCTTTGGTAGATGTTTTTAAGTATGCATCCTTATTTCTCCATTAGAATCCCTTAGGTGGGCTGGGGGTATAGCTTAGCATCACAGTGCTTGCCTCACATGTGTGAGGCCCTGGGTTTGGTCCCAGCACTAAGATCCAGTAGAATTCCTTCTCAGAGTCACTGGATCCATGACCACTGTTGCCATGGGTCTTAATGGGGGTCATGGAGAGGGAATGACAACCAACTCAGAACTACCTGAGTCACAGAGTCCTTTATTCTCTTTTGCCATGTGGAAAACAGAACTTAGTTTTAAATACCAAAAGATCATTTTCATTTACATATATATATATATTTTTTGGGGGTGTATTGGGGATTGAACTCAGGGGCACTCAACCACTGAGCACATCCCCAGCCCTATTTTGTGTTTTATTTAGAGATGGGTCTCACTGAATTGCTTAGCACCTTGCTTTTGCTGGCTTTGAACTTGAGATCCTCCTGCCTCAGCCTCCGCAGCCACTGGGGTTATAGGTGTGCATCCTGGCGCTGGGCTCATTGCTATATATTATTCATATTATATGTGGCATTACATTATTGGTACAAATTCATTATTTAATGTCCCTAATAATATACTCTGACAGTTGATCATACTTACATGGTTTTTGAAAAATGAATCTATTGTTCAAGCAGTAACTTGGTAGAAAAGATACTAGTCTTTGGGGAAGTAATAATAACATTCCAGATTTTCTTTAACAAACCTTGCTGTCAGAGCATCAATGTCCATCTTAAGAGTGGACTGATACAAGCCCTTATTACGCTGTAACCCTCATGTCCTAAGATGGGGGTCTGTGTAGTGAGCTGTGGTAGACAGGGCTGTTATTTTTGAAGGGGGAGGGTGTGAAATATGAATTCATAATACCTTCCAAATTGTTTTCTAGATAAAAATGAGTGAGTGAGAGTTAGAACAATAAAGATAAGGAAAACTCCAATGATTGATTAAGACATTTTGACTCTTTGGTCTCCAGAGCAAACCTTTTATGGTGCCAAAGGGAAACCACATACTAAGTTTGAAACTGGGCCAACAACATGTTGAAATGGTAGTAGAGAAATTTGAAGGGTGTAATGTTAGGCCATTGGTTTGTCTTCCATGTAAAACTTTGAGAACAACTGCAACACAGAACACTGGACCATACAATATATGAAGTTCTTTAAAAATTGGTCTGTAACTGGGCGAGGTAGTGTACACCTGTAATCCCAGTGACTCAGGAGGCTGAGGCAGGAGGATCTAAAGTTCAAGGCCAGCCTCGGCAACTGAGGCCCTAAGCAACTTAATGAGACACTGACTTGAAATAAAAAATTTAAAAAAGAGCTGGGGATGTGACTCAGTGGCAAAGTGTCCCTGGGTACCAAAAATAAATAAATAAATAAATAACAAAAAACCTCGCTCTGTGACTCGTTTGGACACTGACCACGGCAGTCATGACTTCTGTCTTCCACTGACTTCAGTGTTTCATTGGGACTTCTTCCTCGCCTTTGTTGTTCCTCCTGCATTTTTCCTTTCCATCCTCGAGAGGAAGAGGCTGGTGAAAGGACTTGCACCAGGCTCCTCTGAGGAGCATGCAGAGCTGTCTCACCTCTCGTCCGGGCCAGGAACTGCAGGCGCTGTGGCGCTCTGGGCTCCTGCGGGCCTTATTTATGACTCTGCTTGCTCCCAGCAGGGCTCACTTCTGTTTGGTCACTGTGGTTTTCAGCTTCCTTCCAATAACATTGCTTGAGTTTAAAAAAATCACAGAAATACAGTTTCACAAAGACTTCAGTGATTAGAATTACCGTCTGGAATTTTAAAAAGTAGACAGTGAAGAAGCAAATTTAAGAGACTTGCAAAGTTTAAAAGCAAGAACTGTTTCTTTATAAAGGAGGCCTGAAAGTTGTGGGGTTAGTGTTCTTCGCCCTTTAAAATGCTGTATTTAGTATACCTCAAACCCATGGAAGCAGAGCAAAAGCTAAAATAGAAAAAGCCTGTCATTTTGTGACATTTTCGGGACCATAAAGTAGGAATGGCAGCAGATTTGTTTCACGGATCCTTGGTCCTTCAGCAAGGTCAGCCTCAGTGCAGACTTGTTCCTGCTCAGGTGGGACGAGGGATCTTCGGTGGTTCTCTGGGTCTCTGGCCTGCATTCCTCCACCTGGCTCTTCTCGCAGCCGCGTCCGGGTGTGGTCTGCTGCTTCTGCAACCTGGAGGCCCGACTTGTTCCTGCGTGTCGGCAGGCACAGGGTGACTTCCTGCCCTGGAAGTGCCCTTACGAGCAGGACAGATGAGCTCTGAGCTGGGACTTGAGGTGAGGTAGGTGGGAGCTAGGTAAACACGACCAGACCTCCTCAGCCCCGATACCGACGTGCCCTGCACGCTGAGCAGGTAGACACGTGTGCCACGGGCGGCGCAGGAGGAGACAGGGACTGTGGAGAGCTCGCTCCCCCGGGTCCTCCTCAGGGCCCTGGGAACTGGCTTTGAAGGCAGATGACCAGAGTCCTCCTCTTGATCCAGCCTTGTCAGTCGACTGAGCCTCGCAGTCAGACGTGGCCTCCTGAGGGCGAGCTCTGTGGGTGCCCTGATTCGGGGCTGCTCAGACAGACCCCCAGGAGCTCAGGTCATCTCCTGGGCTCGTGCATGGCTGCAGGCGGCGTGAGGGACCTCTCTTTTCAATCCTCGTGTCACACGTCCCCTTGCGGATACTTTATTTAAAACATCAAGAAACCAAGACGCCCTCAACCCGATAGGAGAGCGGCCTAGCGGTTCACGGGACAGGTTCTGGAGTCGGGGTGCTTGGGTTCAGTCCTTGTCTCAGGGCAGAGATGACACAATGCCTGGAAGATGAGGCTCTTTCCAGGATAGAGAGGGTAAGTGCTCCGGAGCGCCAAGTGACGGAGCCCAGCGCCAGAAGGAATCAGCGTGGAGCCACATTTCTAACTGGTATCTAAGGCAGAATCCTCCATGTTTCCAGAGGACCACTGATTTGAAAAACAACATTTAGGAATCAACTCCCCGAGGTCTGAGAGATCCAGATCATGGATGCGGCATGGTCCAGGTTCTTCAGGATAAGCCAGCGGCCCTGCAGGCAGTGTTGCTGGGCAGGCCATCACATCTTCGGGTGACGCATGGGTCTCCCGAGGCCATCGTCTCAGGGCTAAAGTGAAGGCCTTCAGTGAAGTGCCCGTTGGGCTCGGCACCGAGCGTGGGATTGATCCCCCAGCGTGCTCCCCCGATTTCTTTCCTAGTAACACTGCCTCCGTGTGAAGAGTTTGAGGGAAGCAGGGCTGTTCTTCGTTCTTCCAGAAGTTTCCTGGGGTCCATGGCTGGCCTTCAGGAGAGCCCCTTGTCGACCCCAGCGCCTCTCCAGCCACGTGGTCTGACCTGAGAACTGTGACCAACTGTGAATCTCACCTCGAGAGGTGCTGAGAGCCCACGGGGCTGACCCGCCTTGCCGTGTGTCTGCCTGTCTCCCCGCAGGACGAGGTTGCGATGGAGCGGCAGGTTTATCTTGGGTTCCTTGGGCCTGAGTGTCTCTCAGCTCCCGTGAGCCGGGAGTGCTGCCCCCTGCCCTGACGTGGTCCCGAAGCCCAGGACACCTGGGGAGCGGGCAGCCCATGCTTTCCCAGGCCCCTCAGTGTGGAGAGGTTCCTGCAGAGGCAGAGACTTCGGGCAGATGGACTCCGCCTGCCTTCCTGGGTGTCTTCCACACGCCCTCCCTCCGCGTTCCCCACGCCTGACCACAGCGCCCTCTCCTTTTCCTCCGTTCGTCTGTGAGCTCCAGGTGCGTGGGCACCGCACCTCTTCCACGGATGTCTTGTGGGGAAGAGTGCTTCCCGGAGCTCGACCTCTCTGGCTCCAAACCTGGGCTCAGCCACGTGTTGCTGTGCGGTGCTGGGCAGGTTTCCTACCCTCCTGTGCTCCGGGTGGTGCTGTGAGGATGAGAAATAAACCCATGTCGAGGCTCTGGCTCCACGGCTGGCACAGATGGGTTCAGAAATGCTGGTGCCCCACCTCCATCGCGTACCATCGCGGAGTCTGCGCAACCTGCCAGCACACACAGACACTCTGTTGGCCACACGACACTGACATCGCGGCCCAGGCTGGTGGCCAGCTCGGGCAGGCAGCTGTTGGCTCAGGAGCCCCTCATGCTGTTCTTCAGTGTCTGAGAGACATGCCCGCAAAGGGCGCAGGTTTTGTCTTTGGAACTTCTAAGGTTCAGTCCATCCTCAGAATTCAACAGTGGTCTTTGAAAAGTGACTCTTAAAACTTACTCCAAAGGCAGGTTTGCTCTTTGTTGAGGAAGGGGCTGGGGAATCCCCCATAATGGACTGTCTGAATGTGCACAGCCCCCTTTGCTGTATATCTTCCAGGTCTTCCAGTGAGGACATAGCCAATGATGAAGCAGTCTGTATTTTTATGTTCATGGGAAGGGTGTTTAGAGTTCATTGTATGACTGGGATTTTAAAAGCCTTGTCTCCTTTGCTAGATGAGGCCATCTAGAAACCATGAACCGTGGCCCACATGCCTGGGTGGTGGGCTTGAGGAAGCACGGCCGTTCTGTGGTGTGCGCCCAGGGCTGGCCCACGGCTGCCTGTGAGCTTGGAGAGAGGGGGACGGGGCGAGAGGACAGACTGCACAGCCAGGGGCCTCAGTGCCCCTGCCTCGTCAGACCCGACCGCCTTCCAACCCCCCCTAGAGCTGGGGGTTTTACTTGGGGTCAGAGTGTCTAAAAATGGCACCAGACCTAATGTGAGTAGGGGGCTTCTCGAGAACATCTCCACCGATTTTGCTTTCCCGGGTGACTTGAGCCCTCTCTTTTCACTAGCCTCACTTCTGGCCGGTGCCTGCGCAGCAGGTCCCCCCCTCCCTGCCGCTCTCCCTCCCTCTCTGCGGTCCACACTGCGCCCCTCTGTGCTGGAACCGGGGATGCACCGATGGATCATTCCGCGCGCAGTTTAGGGGGAATCCAGTGGCGCCTCATGTGTGCGGCACGGTCAAGGAACTTCATTCCATCAGGAAGGGCGGGGCAGACGCGG
Organism: Sciurus carolinensis; assembly: GCF_902686445.1. Classification (NCBI taxonomy): domain Eukaryota; kingdom Metazoa; phylum Chordata; class Mammalia; order Rodentia; family Sciuridae; genus Sciurus; species Sciurus carolinensis. The sequence continues at coordinate 198,370 of NC_062221.1, read as the reverse complement.
TTCCCTCCGGGGACTTGGTCACAGGGAGCTCCTGAGGCGGACGCCCCCGAGCTGGGCTGGTGGGGTCAAGGAGCGGGCGTCCTCAGGTGGGAAGGACCTGACGGCCATCCTGGAGGCCCAGGCGTTTGAAGGGAGGGTCGGTGGGCAGGAGAGGGGCGGCCTGCGGTCCCGGGCAGAGCGCGCCCGGCTGTGCGCCCGGCTCCCCGAGCCCCGCTGGACCCTTCCTGGTCAGTCTTAGGAAGGGATATGCCTCTAGGATACTGACTCAGGGACGCTTCCTCTACAGGCAGGATGGCCTCCATCAGCCCGGTATTGTTCTCGGCCCTCGTTTTGTTATCTTGGATAAACAGGAGAGGCTGATTCATTTTTCTAGAAAAACAGGATGCACTGAAATCTGCCGGAGACAATGAGGCAGGCGTGCTCGGGACAGTGATGTCCGTGGAGGCCCCGCCGTGCGTGTGGCCGGCACCTCGGGTGTGGCCCTGCCCGCTCCTCTGCCTCCGGCCGCGGACCCGCTGCTTGTTTCTCCGGGTCTCAGTTTCTCGAGAAGTGGAATCGGGACCCAGGCCCCTGACCAGCTGCCTGCCCCGCGAAGTGCCCAGCCTGCGGTGCCAGGGACCCGCCTGGCGCAGCCCCCGGGCGCAGCGCGGGCCTGGCCGGGTGCGAGGGGCTCGCTGGCGGGGTCAGCTGAGTGTTCCCGGCGGGAAGGTGCCCGAGCAGACCGAGCAGAGAGGAGCACAGACCCCTGCCCACCACCGCCCGCCGAACGTTTGTGCCTGCTCACCAAGTCATTTTACAGCAGGTTTCTAGACAGCACGTAACTTTGTGCATAGAGATTTGTGAGAGTGATAAATCGGTGGACCAAGGAAGAAACCCTTTCAAATATGGTAGAGACTGGTGTTCTGTACCCAGATCTCACAGCCGAGTTTTAGGTGTGTTTTGCATTCAATCAGAACATGCCTGCAGGTCTTTTATTAGAACGTCTTCTTTTGAAAGATCTTCATGCTGTTTGTAAAAGACTTCCTGGATCAAAACAGCCTTACTAATTTTAGAAAAAAGGTCCAGAATCATACACATTACTCTAGAAGAAAAGAAGCCCTTAATCATCGGTGGTATTGCCAAAGAGAGGGTATGAGGGATAGCTCAGAAAAACTGATTTTTCCCAGATAGAATAAAAGTAAAATCTAATGTTTGCAAGCAGTTCAAGAAAGACTTCTCCAGAGAGAGACAATCAAGGTGGAGTTTGGCAGGCGATGCTGAGATGTTAGAAGGCTCTCTGGGTGAGGAAGCGACAGACTTGCCCTTCTCCTCGCCGTCCATCTTTCTGAAACGTCAGACTTGTCCTTCTCCTCGCCGTCCATCTTTCTGAAACATTGGACTTGTCCTTCTCCTTGCCGTCCATCTTTCTGCCTCGTTTTTGTTTACATTTTACAATTTGTTTTCATCATGAGCCTATTTGACTATTTAAAATATAATAAAAGAATGTAAGTTACTAAAATAAAGGAAGTCATTCAGGGTGGAAGCCGGCTGTGTAGAAGTGGAGACGTTCTTGTCCTCGGCCTGCAAGCCCCCGGCCTTGCCACTGGCCTTCAGCTGGGGATGCAACCCTGGCTTGCCTCTGTTTCTCATTTCTGAGAGCCGGCAGGCTGCCCACCTTCATGATGCCTTTTCATTAGGCCAGGTGGGAAGACCACTGGCCACAATCCTGGGTCTCCTCAGCAGATCCACTCTTGGCTCTGTTCTGTCTTGGGCCTTTGCATTCCCTTTTGAGCCTCCAGGTGTTAGGAGAGGGGTGTTGGAAAGGCTGGGCTATGGTGGGTCCTGGGAGACTGGACCCTGGCAGAGTGTCCTCAGAGAGCCGGGGTCCCTCTCCTCCTCATACCCTGAGCATGTGCAGATGCCTCTGCGCCCCCACTGGCTCACCGGCCCCTGCTTTGGAAGAACAGTTATTACATACTTCAAAATGGCCTTTGGACCTGCACTGGATCTATCTGAAGTTAAGGATGGAAATAAGGGACAGGTGTGTAAAGCAAGCAGGTAAAGGAACTGAACATTACAAGTTGTGCAGGAAGGGAGGTGTCAAAGGCCTAATGGAGGTGAGCTATGTGTGGAGCCAGCTGGGGAGGGGGTGGAGAGGGGATGATGGTTAAAGGAACCATTTCTGTCAACTCCGTATGTGGAAACTGACCTCTGGTGTGACCAGCGGGAAGAGAGACTCCTGTTTCCCAGGCTAGCCTCCCTCTCACTTACCACCCTGAATATCCTGCTTGTGGAGAAATTCAGTGCTGTGACCTCACAGCCACTTACTACCTAGGAAACTGTCAGCACCCAAAGTGTTAGGACTCTTTAGGCCACTTCCCTGAGAAGACTACTTAACTGGCAGGCAACTGGGGTTCCTAAGGGAGTCATTCAAACACCATCTATTGCATATGGGCAAGTACAGAGGAACAGGGAAATTAATTCCAAATAATGCCTTTCTGCTAAAGATCCTAAATTTTCCAGTGTAAAATAAAGATGAACCAGCTACCAGGGTAGACTGTGGTAGGCAGTCAGGGTTTTTGCTTTTGTTTTCTGGTTTTGGTTTCTTCTTTTATGCTGGTTGAAGTGAATCCGTGTGAACATTCACCTGGTGCTCACGATTACAAAAAGGTATGGCTTGGTCGGAGCTTGTTGAAACACAGAATGAATCTACCTCAGATTCTTGGTGTTTCCGTCTAGATTCTGAGTGGCACCAAGCTTTAGCTGATGCACCTGCAGGCCACCGTGCAGGTTTGCTGAGCAGAGTCCTCCAGGTGCATGCCTGTTGGGTCACGTAGTGTTCATCAGTGTTCAAGTGTTTAGTCTGGAACAGTTGGTGGGGCAGCCCTCTATCTGGTTTTTTTTTTGTCTTTTCCCTTCTTCTGGATACCAGGGATTGGACTCAGGGGCACTCGACCCCTGAGCACCTCCCCAGCCCTATTTTGTATTTTATTTAGAGACGGGTCTCACTGAGTTACTTAGTGCCTCGCCTTTGCTGAGGTTGGCTTCGAACTCAGGATCTTCCTGTCTCAGCCTCCAAAGCCGCTGGGATCACATCAATCTTGAGGTCTTCCTAAATGAAGTCGTGAGCAGGGTTCCAGGCCATCCTCTTGGCCCTGACTGCATGTGGATCCTTGTAAGGTAAGTCACTGGGTTTCCCTCCTGTGCCAGATGGAAACAGTGTCTGCCAAGACGAGGGCTAAGTGCCCGCCTGGGGAACCATGTGAGGAAAAGAGTGTTTTGGATTAAAGCGACATTCCAGCTCATGAACAGTCATCAGTCTGAGGAGAACGTTTCTTGAGCCTCTAGGTCCCGATGGGGTTTGCCACGAATGTCCAGGAAGTGCGGGGAGGGACGGCGCTGGGAGGAGTCAGCAGTTCCCGGAGCCACGCAGCCCCCGCTTCCTGCCTGGCCCGGCCCCTTCTCACCCACTGCCCCGCTCTCCCAGCTGGGCTGCTCTGCCCTCACGGCCTCTGCTCCCACTTCTGCCTTCTGAAGCGCTTGGGCATTCGAGACTCAGGCCAGATGTCGCTCTTCCATGCAGTCTTGGCAGTGGCCACCTCAGACCGTCCCTCTGGTGTAGGCCAGGCTGGTGACGCTCTTCTGATCAAGGCCATTGATGATTGGACTTTGCGGGTCACTGTTTTGTTGGATCTGCTTACCTCTCTCGCGGTAGCGTGAAAGCGCCATAGACAATACAAAAACCAGTGCGTGGGCCCTGATCCAGGAAAGCTTTATTTGCAACAGCAAGCTGCCTGCCGCGCCTGGCCTGCGGCCGCAGTTAGCCAACCCCTGGCCCATGTCTTTGGCTTCTCAGGAGCTTTACTGGTCCTGTGCACATTTACTTCGCCCTGTATGTTAGTGGGCTTCTGAAAGGCAGAGCCAGCCTTGTCCCTCTTCAGAATCCCCTGGATGCTGTATGAGTAGGAGGGCGAAGGTGGGCAACCTTGTGTCCTGATGGCCGCGGTTCTCCAGCCTGACCACCGCCCACGCCCAGTCTGCCCTGCTGGAGAGCCAGAGCCACCTCGGTCAGCCACCCTTCTACTACTTTGAGCAACTGCTATTTACAACTCCAAGAAGTCTTTATTTATGCTGTGCTGGAGACTGTTTACCCTCATGGAACTAACATTAGGTTTCTTTAAAAAATGTGCAGTTAAAATGAAGAGTGGCCATGTGTAACTTTAGGGGCATCCCAGCTGGGTTCATGATGTCAGCGAACGTAGACACCCACCAAGTTATTTCCAGAGGTCCCCGGAGTGGGACTTTCCTAGTTTGTGGGTTACCAAGCAGGACTTGTACACTGGTGGAAGAAAACGATACAGAAGAAGCTCAAACAAAAAACCTTGTTTTGTTTTAAAATCATTTTGTGACACTGAGCAGGTATGAATTTGGTACTTTGTTTTCAACTGCAAAACTGGTAAGTTGAAAATTTAAATATGGATAATGTGATTTTTAGTTTTTAAGTTGTGTGATATACAATGGGAGTTGGCATATTTTTCATACTAGAAAGAACAGCATCCCAAAGGAAGAGAAAAATGCTTTCAGTTCCAGGATGTTAAGCATTCTGTTTTCCCTGGGGTGAATGCACGACCTAGCTACCGTTCTTTCTACTGAAAGAAGTGGACTGTTGGAGTCGTGGATTCACTGGGAAGATGACATAGACGAACCCCTCTGGATGAAACATTGCTTTTAACGTCACTGGAACTGAGGCAGATGAGGACTTGGAAAAGGAAGGCTCTTACTTCCTCTGTGGAAACTTTTATCTTTGTTTTCTGGGTGGCTAGTAAAAACAATAGTTTGCTGTGGAGTTTCAATAATCAAAGAAAAGGAAATGGCGTGTGAGTGCTTGTAGCTGGTTGGCGAGGACAAGGCTGGCTCTTTGGAAGGTGAAATTAGCCAAAGTCACATTGACTGTCTCCCAGTTCCAGGGTGACAGGTGTTTTCTGTAAAGGGCCAGATGTATCTCAGCCTTTGCAGCCATGCCTCCAACTGCTTCTGTGAGAAAGCAGCCATACAGCCCATGGAAACAGTGAGTGTAGCTGGGTGCCACCCCACACAGCTGTATGTATGGATACAAAAATTTGTATTTTCATGTGTTGCAAAGTATTCTTTTAAATTTGCTTCAGTGCTTTAAGAATGCAAAACCTATTCTTAGATTGCATATTATGCATATTATGCAAACATAGGTGTTGAATGGGATTGTCTGCAGGCCATAATTGGCTTACCCTCTGCTAGTGAGTTGGGTAATTCCTTGGGGTGGGTGTGGGGGTGTAGTAGGGAAGATATTGCATGTTCAGTGTATTTAGTAGATAATTGGATTTGTGGAGAAAAATCGCAAATGAAGTCTGGCTGATCCTTTTAATCCAGGATTCTTGTCCTCTGCACACTAACGTGTAGTCGAGGGGCCCTGCGGACCTTGGTTGCCCATCTGGTTTATGAGATGGAACTGCATGACTTCTAAGCCCACACAGATCCCAGCAGCTTGGACATGTTACCACTTGTGCTTCAGCTCTTTTTTTCTGATGATAATTTTGGCAGCCGCTTAAATGTTTGTTGAGAAACTAATATATGCTAACTGAGCAGGTTTGGTGGTTTCCTTGTGTTGAGGGAGGAGGAGGATCCTGGAGGGGAGGGTAATCAGAAAACAAAAAAGTGCATTTGGTAGCTCAAATGAAATTTTTCTATGTTGTATAGTTTTCTTATGGTTATAAAAACAATATAATAGGTAATTACATATTTTAAAATGTATTTATTAAAAATAGTCGTATGAATTCAGAATTAATAAAAAATACCAGGTAACCAGTTTTAGATTATTCATGTTTGTTTGTGCATCAAGAAGCGTTTCCTGATCAGCTGCTGGGCGCAGGCGCTGGATAGGCCTTCAGGGCTGCCCTCTGCCTGGTGAACCTTGTGTTCTCGCGGAACCTTCTGTTGGAGATGATGGGTCGGTGCTTTATTCGACTTTTCATAAGAGGTCTGCTTACTCACTGTGTATTTTTCTTATTGTTTCAGTTATCTTTTGGCAAATCTCTGAGTAATGTTTTTGAATTAGAGGAGGCAATTTTAGGTTCTCGTGGGTCTGTTGCTTTCCCAGCCTCCTGAAGTTGTGAATCACTGAAGATGATTCTGGTTCCTCACTGACGGAATGAATTCACTGCTTTCAGTTACATTCACTCCTTGGCAAAGCCCTTCTGTCTACTTAAAACCTTAGGGCAGACGGACCCAGCCTCGCCACGAACGTTTCTTTAGTGAATACTAGAAACCGACGGGCAGGATGAAAGCAGCTGAAAACAGTCTCACCTGTTAAAGCTGGCTCATGGCTTTTCCTTGGTGTCTCAAATTTTGTTTATTTTTGGAAGAGGGTGGTGTTCTTGGGCTTTACAACTAGAAGAACCCCATTATAATAATAGTACTCTAACAACATAAATACCCAAAGTGGCCAAGGCAGCCGCACCTATTAATCCTCCCCAGACCTCGCTCCCTCCGTTCTCTTCAGACAGTGGCCGCCTCTGTTGTTCTCCGTACAGTGAAGCTGCTCTGGCCATTTGCTGCTCCTTGGGACCCTCTTACCCCCACCCCACACCTACAGCTGGCTAATTCCTGGTACTTCTCACCTTAAGAGGGTCTCTTCCTCCGGGAGCTCTCCAGGGCTCCACCAGGCGCCCTGCCGTTCTCCAGAGCGAGGGTCACTCGGCGTTTATGTCACTGTCAGGGGAGCAGGGTGGAGGCGGAGCCCGTGCTCCAGCTCTGGGCATGAACAAGCCCCTCCCCAGGCATTGCCCCCTCCCCTCAAGGCAGCTCTGAAGGCACGGAGGGGCGGAGTGGCTCATGGGATGACTGTGTGACCCCAGAGTGCCGCTCACCTGGTACTTCGTTAGATCTATCAGTGTAAGCTATTCCACTGATTGAGTAAAACACTGGTATTTCCTCATCTCGTAGTGCTGTGGTCTTTTATAACCTAGATATTTGGTCACGTGTTCTGGCTAGGTTGGATCAACTGCCGTTTGAGGACACGTTGGAATTTTAATGGTGGCAGGACGCGTGGGCCAGGATGTCTGAAATGCGCGTGGCCGTGGGGAAGCAGTATGCGTGTACCAGACTTATTCTATCCTCAGAGAGCGTCAGCCTGGGTGGGACAGGAAGGTGCATGTGCGTAAAACAGTCTGTGTATGTGTGATCTGTTTGGGCTGCTGTAGCAAAAATACATAAACTGGTGTCCTCTTCCTCACGTCCTGGAGGCTGAGAAAGACCAGATCAAGGCTCTGGCAGATTCAGTATCCGATGAGAAGAGGTTCCTCACAGACGGCTTCTCACCGAGTCCTCCTAGAAGGGACCGACAAGCTCTGTGCCCTGCTTTGTCATTTGTTGTTGTTGTCTTCTTTTTTGGTGGTACTAGGGATTGAGCCAGAGCCGTGCACATGCAGACAAGGGCTCTCCAGCGGAGCCACCTCCGATCCCTGTTTCCCAGGCTGCCCTTGAGCTTGCGATCCTCCTGCTCCAGCCTCCTGAACCTCTGGGGTAGCAGGTGTGCACCACCACGCACGGCTCTGTGGCCTTCTGTGAGGGTCCCGTTCGTGATCGGATCCCTCGGGCTCTGTCTGGGTGTTTGTGTCCCGACACGTGACCTTGGGAGCCCACCAGCCTTCTGACCATGAGAAAGCAGAACCCCATGGCTGCGTTTTGTGTGAGGCCTGTCTCTGCACCTGGTTTCTTCTGGCACCTGTCCTCACACCTGCCTCTCCCAGCCCGTGTGTCTGATCTGAGGAGACGGGGCGGGGGGAGTGTGTGGGGCTGGGCAGCACCCTTCAGCAGGAAGGGCAGCCCGCGGGGGGCCGGGGCCTCAGACTTGCCTGACACCTGCCCCCGTCCCCTGTCCAGAAAGGCCAAGCAGCTGGTCCCCACGTGGGCTGCAGAATGGGGCGGGGAAGCAACGGGGATTAGGACAGCCCTGTGGCAGCAGCTGCGGCACAGAGGCACCTGGCCCTCCTGGAAGTTGAGGGCTCCGTCTCCACCGCCTTCCTTCACTTCCTGCATTTTCTGAATTACAGCTAAAATTTGAGCACCGTAGGACTAATGTCGATCCCTGAGATGAACAGGCTTCTTTTCTAGCTGAGGAGTCCTCTGATGATGCAGAGATCGGAGCCAGTGTAGGTGCTTTGCACAGTCCTGTGCAAACCCCTCTGGGAGCCCCGAGTAGACGAGGATTGTGGGTTTGCTCACAGTGAGCTGGGCGGAGGTCCCCCTCACAGGGAGGTAGGCCGTGGCTGTTGTCTAGCACCAGGTGGGCAGACTGTCTAACTTCTGACCCTCACTATCTTATGGACAGGGTTAGAGCATGAAATAGACACCAGGAAAATCAACAAAAAATGTTTTGCATTTGTTTTGGTTTTGGGGGGTTTTTGGTACTGGAGATTGAACCCAGGGGTGCTTTACCACTGAGCTGCATCCCCCAGCCCTTTTTATTTTTTATTTGAGTCAGGGTCTTGCTAAGTTACTGAGGCTGGCCTTGACTTTGCGATCCTCCTTCGCTCGTCTCCAGAGCTGCTGGGGTTATAGGCATGTGCCACTGTGCCCAGCTTGCTTTGCATATTACAAAATGTGAAAATATTTTGCCTATCGTACCATTATACTATTATTACTGGGGCTTATAAAGTGTAAAAAAGTTCTGCCCTTTAACCATATTTGACGAAGTCATGATCTTTCTGATTATCTGAAAGTATCACAAATGCGGCGTGGAATTCTTGACTGGCAGAGTTCCATCGTGACCTGGGTGTGGCAAGTGTGCTCCTGACAGAGGACTATCCTGCTTCACAAGTTGTTATTTTGTGTATGACATTTGCGTTGCACTAGTAAAGCATTTTACCATGGAAGCATTTTTTTCCCTTTGACATTATCTCATAATCCAATCATTATCAGGAGAAAATGTCAGTTGATTTTCTGCATCACTAAGGACATGAACAAAGAAAACTGTAACACAGAACTTTCTGTGTCTGTGAGAGGAGTGTAACTGGCCCGTGACTTCACCAGGGGCAGCTCTGGGGCACACCAGCGAGCTGCGTACCGCAGAGGCGCCCAGCAAGGAGGGAACGGGCCAGGGAAGGTCATCAGAGCACAGAAAAAAGCCGACCCTTGACAATTAAATTATTAGCATTATTAGGAAGGAACTGTCTTTGGAATCGTCTTTAAGCTAAAGAATCATAAAGCAGTATTTTTATGTGACTATTTCCCCTTGTCTTTCAGACTTATATGCCAAAAATTCTTCATAAATCTTCGTTAAGATGTCAAAATTCCTTGTGAAGCCTGTCTTCATTTGCATTCCCTTGTACAGTTATTAACAAAAGACCCTTTATGTCTCCGCCCAGCTTGATTCAGTCATGAACCTCACTTTCCTTTTATTATTTCATGAACTCTGGTTACTTGGTTGCATGTGGTGACTCACTTGTGGGGGTCTTGGTGGGAAACCAAGAGCGGCAGTGAACCTGGGACAGGTGGGACAGAGGGTCGCAGGCCACCACGGTCCCTGCTTCCTCAAAGCAAGACTCGAGTGTGCCCTCCGAGTCCCTTCTTGTTAGATTCTTAAAGCTTCCTGCCCTAAGTTAATGTTTTCTGAAGTTTGAAAATAGATTTCTGCAGTTGAAGCCTAGAGTAGAAGAAAACCGGGGTGTTTTTAAAAAATGACTTTAAAGTTAGCTTTCTTTCATAAATTGAGTGTCAACCTGGTCATTTTAAAGCATGATGAGAGTGTCGGCTGTTGGAGGGTTTGGACCAAGCGGTGCCCTGGTGATGATCCACCACTGGAGCTGCCCCCGTGAAGGCCTCTGCTTTCCGCCTTTCAGATGTTGAGATGAGCGTGAGTGTCCCCAAGCACCTGAGGACCCCGGGCCACTGCTGGGGTCTCCGGGCTGCTCTGGGCCCAGGGTGAAGGGGTGCCGCCACTGGCCGTGGGCCCCACGGGGCTGCTCCTCCTTCAGTCCAGATCCTTGGCTCACGCCAGAATCGTTGTTAGCAGAAAGACACACTAGCCTGGAATTCCAGAGGTTCGGGAGACAGAGGCAGGAGGAGCCCAAGTTCAAGGCCGGCCCTGTCTCAAAATAAAATGTCAAGAGGACTAAGGATGCAGCTCAGTGGCAGAGCGCCCCTGGTTCATCCCCACATAGAGAGAGGAAGAGGAAGGCAAAGAACATAAAGAATTTAAGTGTCCTCCCGCAGTGTGCGTGGGCGAACAAGTCTAACTGAACCTTGCCTCAGTTTCCTGACTCCCTCTGAGGCCCGCAGAGACCCCTCTTTCTCCTGTGAGAAGCTTTCCTTGTTCTCACCTGCGCCCTTCAAGGGCCTGTCCCTGATGTTGGTAGTTCTTCTGGTGAGGCCTGGCATGTGCCCTTGGTGCCGAATGTGAAGATCAGATGCAGTTCAGGCTCAAAGGAATTTAGAATCTAACGGGATAAGACCTGCCAGCCCCGGAGCAGTCTCTGTGGACAGGTGGCTCCGAGCACCTTACTCCACCCCTCGAGTCTCGCTGGCACTGACCTCTCTGTTTTGAGGAGGCCACTCCGTGCCGTAGGACCGCGAGGCTGCTTACAAGATGTGCAGCTTTAGGATTGTTGGTTGGGTGTTGTAAACGTGCACATTTTTTTTTTCCTAAGTAGACTAGAGAATACTTGAAAGGTTCACAAAGGAGCAGGAACTTAGAAGAAGAATCTAAACAATTTTTTCATATCCTGGATCAGTTGATTGATTTACAAGGACGTGGTACGGTGGAGAGTTGGGGTACACGCTGGTCTGGGGCTGGTGTTAACTAGAGAAGGCTTAGCTATTAACAGTTGGAAAGTTCCCAAGGGAATGGAGGCTTGGCCACTGGTTTCCAAGAAAAGGAGAAATGGTCAGGGCCGGTCATCCAGGTGCTTCTTTTGAAAAATGCACACGCTTCTTATGGTTTATGTATCTTGAGTTCAGAAACGCTGGCTGATTGGAAGCTGAGTAGCTCTGTGTGCCAGAGAGGACATGATTCTGGGGGGGTTAGAACCTCACCCTGTCCTGCTCAGGAGTCTGCACCTGGGGCAGACTCTGCCAGGGACTGCCTGTGGTGCTCCAAGTCTGTCAGCTGGAGGGCCTGGTGGGGTGCTGGCCGCTCCTTTCCAAGGTGGCTCCCTCCCGTAGCTGGCAAGTTGGTCTCGGCCATCAGCTGGGTGCATCAGCTTCTTTCCACGTGGGTCTCTCTGGGAGCTGCTTGGGCTTCTGTGTCACCTGGTAGCTGGGTTCCCAGGCTAAGCATTCCAAGAGGCAGAACAGAAGCGATGGGTTTCTTAAGATTTGGGTCTGGAAACTAGCACAGCATCACATTTACCAAATCCCATTGGTCAAGCAGTTCACAATCTAAGTTTTAAATAGGCGGCTCATGACTTACAGAAATACTTTCTCTGAATTTCATTAAATTATCAAATGAGCACCTCCAGGGTGACTCCTGCCCTGGCAGGATGGCTGTTTTTGTACCAGGGAGTAAAGCAAGGTGCCACGCGGGTGGGGTTCGGGCAGGCCTGTTCACTGCTACCATGCAGGTGAGCCGAGGGGCCAGGGATGGACCTCAGCTCCAGCCGCCTGTGGGCAGGGAAGGGCGCTCGTCTTCGGGTTTGGGTGAGGAAGCCTGCAGACCCCTGTGGCCTTTGGTTCTGGGACTTTAGGATTTTAGCTGGTACTTCTCAGTGCTCGCTGTGCACGGGCACTTCCCAGCCGGCCAGCTGCTAGGGCGTTCCCACGAGGGGATGCTGTCCGTAGCCTCTTAGGTGTTGCTCTCCTGTTTTATTTTTTGGTACCGGGGATTGAACCCGGGGCTCTTAACCACGGTTGCTCTTGATTCCTAACATTACTTGTTGAGGAGATTATCATTGATAATCTCTGGCTCCATCTTATTACTCTGTATGATATATGCCTTGTTTCTAAAATATTCTGCATCCCTTGAAATTTCGATGTTTTTGAATGAACTAACATTGTAGCTTCTGTTTCCATATTATCTTGGTGTAATTTGCTTTTAAATTGAAAAAACAGGGTTTAGCGTTATTCTGAGTGTCTTCGTTTTGGACGTGGCCACACTGTGGAAGGGGCAGAGTCTTCCCTCGGACTCACTTCCACGGACACCACTTAACTAGTTCTGAGATGGGTTATAATGAGCACTGGGGTAGGACTGTCCCCTCGTCTCAGCAGAGGTCAGCTGGCAGCCAGTATACACTGTTTCTTTACTCTGGAAAGGTTTTGCCTGGGCAAAGACACCTTTTAACCAGAGCCTGCCTTTCATCTGTTTTTGATGGCAACAGACCATATTTCCCAGCCATTTGCAAACAGTGCCTGTCTGGCGGGATTTCCTGGACACAGAGCCCTTAACAACCATTACTGGCCAACTTTTTGAACTTCAGTGATTAACCTGGTTATTTGTTCTGTGTTTTCTGCCATGGGAACCAGTAAGCTTATCCTTCCAAGACTAGCAAAGGGTCAGAGAATAATCCTTTTGCTAATTAGGCCCATTGTTTTCCCCAGTCCGTTCACTTTGATGAATCAGATCCTCCTTCCAATATCCAGCTAGCAAGCTACCGGTGAGTACTAGGCAGAGGGATGTGAATTTCTAGACCAGGTTCCTATGGTAACTCGACCTTGGTCATGGCCGTTTGGAATCCTTGTCTTACAGATTAACATAATCCAAACATGACAGCAATGGAACATCAGTGGAGTTGGATAAAACTGGTTGGCCAATTAAAGATAACTTTATAGTGCAGATATTGTTAAAATCATTCTTGTGCACAGATAACAATTCTAAAACATCCAGTGAGCTATCCTCCATAATATGACTATTGTTTTTTCACTACAAAAATCAACAGAAGGTAGGGCTGGGGTGCAGTGCAGAGGTAGAGTGCTCACCCAGCACCCAGACCGGAAAAACAAAACCAAACAAGCAAAAGCAAAAAATAAAGCTCCATGCTCTTTGACCCAGTAGTACCGATTCCGGGACTCTGGCCTAAAGAAATAACTCAGACTTCTGAGAGAAGCATATGCTCGGGATGTTTATTGAAGCACTGTTTGTAATGAAAAGAGAAAATTCTGACTGTCTCATGGTAAAGAACTGGTTGAGCAGACCGTGATGTTTAAGGAGTGTTTTTAATGGCGGGGACGGCTTCCTTGCCTTTCCCCCGTCTGTTGGTGCACTCGAGCTGAACGTCACGGTGGCTTGTTGTCGCGTATCTGTGCATCACACAGTGCAGCATGTGATCCAGCCCTTGTCACACCCACCCCCAGCTCTGGGTCCCTTCCCTCTACTGGTCTTCCTTAGATTCCCATGAGATGTTCGCCACACATTTCTTTTCCTTTTTCCTCTCTAGCTTCCTCATGTGAGAAAAAACATACACCCCTTGACCTGAGTTTGACTTATTTTAGCAAGGGACTGTTTTTACGATGTTTAAAGGGGAGGACAAGTAGAAATACCTTGTTTAATATGACCGTGGCCAGGAAAGATTTATGCATTAGAAAAGAGACATGGTAAGAGTACTGGAAAGGGACGTAACAGATCTTTTCCAAAGGTAGTTGGCTCCTTTATTGTTTGAGTGGTAAAGCACAGACGCACCTCCTCGCGAGGTCAGGATGCAGCTGGGTGTGTCTGCAGGTTTCCCTGTGGCCCGCGGCCTCCATTTTCCCTCCTTCGGGAACTGTCTTTGCTCAACCTGTGGGAAGCTTCTCAGGACAGCAGTTCCTCGATCCAAAGATCCTGAATTTCTCAGGTTGAGGGGTTCTGAGCCTTTATTTTGTCAGGTGAATTACGTAATGAAAATACTCCTGAACTGCTGAAAGGGGCCGTTAGAGGAGGCTGTGACTTGGAGCTACTTCCTCGGACACCTAGGGATGTGGCACAGTAAGGCAGAAGACAAAGTAACACAGAGATTCGACTAGTCCCTCAGGGTCCCCCCATTTCTTACATCCTAGATGTGCTTGGGAGGACGCATACATTTCTGTTTCCTAGGAACAAGGTGCTGGGTGATCGTAATGCAAGTAGAAGAACAAGGTGCTTTGATTTAAAGAGGTGTGTTTGAAAACAGCTCCTCAGAAGCTCAGCCGTTCTGGAAAGTGATGTGTGTTCCCACGTTGCTGAATGCTGTTGATAATAACCATTTATTCAGAGGGGTAAGGCAGCTCTGAAGATACCTGCCCGTAAGGCGGGCTGCCCAGCTTCGGGGGACACAGTTCTCTTTGGAAGAGTTACTTGCTCAGGGTAGATGCGGCAGGGCTGGGCGTGCTGTGGCCGGAGACGGTGGCTAGAGTCATCTGGGGCGACTTCTGCTGAGCACTGAGGATCCCTGATGTTTCCATGATCAGTGTATTAGTTACACAGATTCGTTGGGAATGGAGCAGGCTGATGTGGATTTTGAGCACCTTTGCAAGACTTTCATGTGGTCTGCATGCAGAAGTCAACTCTCCTTATGGAAAGGTCTGTTTTCCCCACAAGGGCTCAAAAGTTAAAGTATAAGAATCCTAAAATTCCTAGCTCAAAAGTGTCACTAAAATGTCAAGAAATTTATCAAAACTTTAACTTGGTTCTTTTTTTTTCTTTTTTGGTAGTAGTGGGTTCAAACCCCGGGCCTCACCTACACTAGGCAAGTGCTCCACCTCTGAGCTAAATCCCAGCCCTGCTCTTTTGGTTTAATATAAAAACTCTGAACAAGTAAGCCAACTTCTTGTACGTACGAAGCTACAGGGACAGCTCGGGCCAGGGTGTCGTGGCCTCAGCCCTCACGGCGTGGCTGGACCTGCCTCTGCAGGTCACAGTGATTAAAGACACCCCCTGTGCTTATTGTGTTAAAAACCCCAAGTCCTCCGTGCCTCTGCCCTCAGCATGTTCCCTGCCCGTTGGATTTTACCTCCTAGAAGAGGTCTGGGAAGGAAGCCTGATGGTTGGGAGTAAAAAGAGAACGAACTATGGAAAACTGAACTTGTGTAAACGCAGGCTTGAGAAATTCAGCTTGGCCGCACAAAGGCAACAGCTAAAAGCAAGTGTTAATTTTCTCGAGCTGAAGGCCAGCTTCAGAAAATGACTGTCACACAGCTTAGCTGCCCCTTTCTCAGCGTGGAGGGATTCCTTCAGTGCCAGGAGGTACCTCTGCCCCTCTCTGTTTTTCTCGTCTCTGTCGACCTCCGCGTTGTGAGTGGACCTCAGAATGCTGGTCTCCAGATAGGGAGCTGACCCAGGCCAGTAGTGGGACACCCAGGCCCGTGTGTCCAGGTGAGCTGAGCACAGGACAGGCGTGGTGGGGCGCGGGGACCCAGCCCTGCCCCTGTTCAGGAAGTGGTGCCTTGTTCTGCACTCAGCTCACAGAGGGCTTCTTGGACTCAGCCTTCTTTAAAACAGTTTTATTTGGTTTTAGACCCAGATGCTTCACCATGTATTTTCTTTCTTCTTTCACGGGAAACTAAAAGAAGGCAAAAGAAACTTTCAGCTGGGTACCTTGCTGCATGCATGTGATTGCAGCCACCTGGGAGGCTGAGGCATGGAATCACAAGTTTAAGGACAGCCTCAACAACTTAGAGAGGCCCTGTCTCAAAAAATGAAAAAGGATGGAGATGTAGCTCAGTGGCGGAGCACTCCCGTACCAGGAAACTAAGAAAAGAAAGGAAGAGGACAGGAGACTTCAGGGGTGCTGTTGGCTTTGGGCCAGGCGATTCCTGCTCTTCTGTTACCAGTGATGGGCTTTAGGCAGGTCTCGGAAATGTTTGAGCCCCAGTTTCTTCCTTCATAAAATGGGGTTTGTCCTGGTGTTTTTTCGGTTGCTGTAACTGAACGCTATGGACAGAGTAATTCCTAAAGAATGGCTGTTTATTTGGCTTACAGTTCTGGAGGCCGGGACATCCAAGAGCGTGGTCCAGCACCTGCTGGGCACCTGCCGGGGCCTCATGCTGTGTCACAACACGGTGGGGGACAGCCCGTGGAGAGATGGGCGGTGTACGAAGAGCACTCCCTTTTATGACAGAACCAATCCCTCGGCAGCCCGTCGATCCATGAGTAGGAGCCACTCCCGAGGTCCCATCGCCAGTCACCACTGATGCCTGACTTTGGGGATCAGGTTTCTGTCGGAGTTCTGGTGGACTCACCCACACCATAGCAGGGACAGGATTTTTTTTCTCCTCAGGATTACTGTGAGTGTTAAATGAGATAATGATGCAGGAAAAATCTTGATCTTCAGTAGGATACCAACAGATGGGTGGCACCTGGGTGGAACAACTTCAGGAAAGTCATCTCATTTGTATTTTTGGGGGGTACTAGGGATTGAACCCGGGGGCACTTCACCCCTGAGTCACATCCCCAGCCCTGTTTGTTTTTTATTTTGAGACCGGGTCTCGCTAGTTGCTTAGGGTCTCGCTAGTTGCTTAGGGTCTCGCTAGTTGCTGAGGCTGACCTGGCACTGGCCATCCTCCCGCCTGGGCCTCCCCAGGTGCTGGGAGTACAGGTGCGCACCACCTCACCTGGCTCCATTTGTGTTCTTTACTTGGGTTTCTGCTGTGAGTTTTGCATTAATTTTGATGTTCTGTGGAGAAACATCTGGTGAGGGATTCTTAGGAGAATCTGCCTCTGTGACTCTTCTAGACCATTGCAGGCCAAACCCCAGCACCTGTGCTGGGCACCGTCCCGTTTCAGGGCTGCCATTAGCCACCTGAGCTGGACCCCCACCCGAAGGTCTGTGCTTACTCAGCTACGGCTGCTGCTGACTGAGTCAAACAGAAAACGCTGCGTATCTCCAGTCACAGAGGGGTGGTCATGGCTTCAGGAAAACGTACTCACTCACTCACAGAAAGATTCGCAACACAGTTGTCTTTCCCAGGGAGATTTCTGTGTGCCTTTAAAATTTGATCAAAACCAAACAACCAAGCACAAAGATTTCAGTGGCACGAAATCAAGCACACTTGTGACCAAGGTCCCTACGGTGTGCTGGCCCTTACTGGTGTATATTTCAGATCGAGCCTCGGGAGGCCGTGCTGCTGTCATTGAGCAGGACTCCAGTGCTGCGTGAGTCTCTCTCTCCTTTACAGGGGATTCCTGGGGGTGGAGGGATTTAGGGAGCAGAGGGTGTAGCAGAGTCGCTTTCGTCAGCATGGGGGAAAGGGCGAATCCTCGAGTCTTTTGATCTTTGGTTTCCTTATCAGCGAAGTAGTTGTCGGCGTTGTCTACCCAAGAGTTACCGTGAGGGCCCGTGGTAATGGCTACCTGGAGTAATCGTGTGCATCAGGCACTCTGCTGAGGACGTCACATACCTCAGTGACTTTGAGTTCAAGCTAACTCTGCAGTGGCTCTTTCTGTCCCGAGAATGACAGCTAATGGTTTTTGATGTCTTCTGTCTGTCAGACTTGGTTTTACAGCCTCTGTGTGTCATGGGCATTGGTGGGACACTAGTACAGGGGCTGTTTGGGTACCTTGCCCAGGTTTATGTAACTAGCAAGTGTGGGAGCCAGGATTGAAAAACAAACTGGCACCCGGTCCTTTAACTGCTATCCAGTAGCTCCATTTTATAGAGAAATAAAGAAACTGAGAAGGAAAGAGAGACCGAGTCACTGGTCTCAGGTCACACAGTTGGTGAGTGGTGGAGTTGACCCTCAGGCCAGGTTCTGCCTGACTCCCCTGCCCGTATCGTTGCCTGTTAGGCAATATGGATTCCAGTTCTGAGACCGTGGCAGTCAGTGTCCTGGGGCTCTTTGTCCTTTGTTGTCCCAACAACTGATGAAACACACATTAGGAGCAGCCCCCCAGCCCCCACAAGGCCACTGCACCAAGCTGTTGCCTGTGTGTTAGATCTACAGGTCCTTGAGGCTGGGGTGCAGCTCAGTGGTAGACATGTTCAATCCCCAGCACCCACCCCACCCCAATTCCATTGTCCCTTGCTTCCCGAGTTAGAGAGTCACAGAGAAGTGGGTTCCCTTTCTCACGGGTACCCTATGCACCTACCTGGCAGCGAGGCCTTAGAAGTGCCAGGGCCAACTCCCAGGTGGAGAATGGTCCGGAAGGAAGAGTGGATTTCTAAAGCCGCCAGCTTTTTCAGTGATGGGGCTCAGAGGGCAGCACGGGAATACACTGGCTTGTCTCTGGAGAACAGCTGGATGACGTTCGGGTTTCTGGGCAGAGAGCTACTTCTTTGAGCCACTCACCCTCCCTCCTTCCCTAATCATCCTTAGATCTAGAGCTGAGAGGAGTGTGTATTGGGCTCTATGTACGCAGAACCAGAATTCTGGGCCGCTGGGCCAGGGTGCCTCCCCAGTTACCACTGGGTCATGGAGAACTTGAACCATAACGTGTTCAAGAAGGCTACTGCCATCTATCTTGAAAACTTGAGGCCACAGAGACTTGGGAAGGCTTTTATTGTTAAAGGGAGAAGAAATGTGAAAGTTGTAACTTTCGACATATTATTGTGAAATGTCATACTTGGGAGGAGGGAGAAGGACGCGTGATCGGTGGTAGCCCCAGCGGGTCTGAGGACCTTGAGCTCACCACAGTGGTCTCTTCCATATATCTTTAATGGGTGTATCTTCAAGCAAATAATAGATTTAACATTTTACTCCTAAATACTAAAATAGGTATCTCTCTTAAATAAGAACATTTCCCTGTTACAAAGTGATAATTTTCTTTTGTAACACAATTAATTTTTGTCTCTTCTCCTGAACATTTTCAAACCTGAAGAGATACTGAGAAGGAGGTGCTCTTGCTCCTCTGGATTCAGCAGCTGCCGACCCATCGCCGCCTTCCCGGCCTGCGTCCTGGTCCTGACTCTGGGGAAGCGGGTGGCAGGCAGGTGGGGCTCCCGCTGTGCGCCTCCGAGTTCTGAAGAGGCAGCTCCTCACGCAGCAGAAGGCTGGGGCCCAGCAATCTCCAGCCCTGTCACCTTCTCCTAACTGTTCCAGAACATGTTAGGTGGCTGTCCGCGTGTGTCCTGCAGGGTGCAGCTGGGGGCACCGACTGCATTTGGCGATCCCGTCTTGCCCAGGCCGCTTGCTTCTCTTAGTGAGGTGACTTCTGGTCTGTGGCTGGACCACGAGGCCCATCGCTGGGTTCCACCCCACCTTTCGCGTGCACACGGGTTCCTTTTGATTCTATCAGGCCGGTTTTGGTAGAAGTGTGAATGATTTTGTGAATGTATCGCCACCTCACATTAAGCCAGCAACAACTCTTGATGTCATTCGGTACCTTATCCTCCGCCACCCGTGGCCGCGGGTGTGTTTTTTTCACATTGGTTTTTCTCAAACCAATGATCGTGCACCATTTTTTTTAAACAAAGTAAAATAATTAGCTGTAGTCTTAATTTTATTCCTCATAGATGCCTTGGGCTTATTCTTATGCCTCCTTTAGATGGAAACTATACCTCTTTTCCTTGTATACAAATTACTTGAAAAAAGGGAAGCAATTTCTCTTAATTGCTCTTAAAAATGAAGTCAAATTATTGTAAAAAATATAGAAATCATAAATATGCTGCCTGATGAATTTTCACAAATCAGACATGGCCACGAAAGCATCTCTCAGACTGAGTAAAGGACTTTCTCAGTCGGGAGTGCCCCTCCTGCTCCGCCTGGCCCTGGGGCCCTCAGGGTGACCCCTCCCCTGCCATCCAGGGCCCTGGGATCTTTCCCCTGCTGGAAATGACTTCTATTTCCCTGACAGAGGAAGCACAAAGTAGAGAAGCCATAAAAGACACGTATATTTTAGTTATGAATTATGAAGCCCACCTTCAAAGACATTTTAAGTGATATACTGTATATATTTTCACACAAAATATTTCCCACATCAATGTTTTACATAATGGTTCCATTCAACTGTTCTCCCTAATTCCTGAGAATTGGGATTTTGTCCAAAACTTTAAAGGTTAAATTATCAATAGAACTCAAAGGGCATTTTGTTTCCATCTGTGTAAGTCGCCTAATGTTTTTAAGTCCTCCGTATGCTGACAATGGAGGCAGTCAGTCGCAGGGGGCTTAGCAAGGCATTCCTAGAGTTCTCCTCAGTGGCCAGCAGGGTCCAAGCACATGCAGGAAAAAAAACAGCTCTTTACTGAAGGAAATTATTTTAATTAATAATTCCCAAAGGACCATCACCAGTTAGATAACACTGAAAACTCCCCGCTTTGGGGCGAATAATTACAATCAGCATGCAGTTAAAAAACCAAAGGAAGCCAGTGTGGCGATGTACACCTGTAACCCCAGCCACTTGGGAGGCTGAGGCAGGAGGATCACAGGTTTGAGGCCAATCTCAGCAACTTAGTGACACCCTGTCTCAAAATAAAAAAGGCTGGGGGTGTAGCTCAGTGGTTAATCACCCTGTGTTCCATCCCTAAAACCAAAGGAAACTAGGACGAGGAAGTGTACAGTCAGCGTGGCACCAGTCATTGCGTTTTGAGGGCTTCCTGACAAGTGTGTGGTCTGCTAACGCCAGGAAGGCATCCCCGTGCATTTTAATAAGCAGCAGCAGACGCAGCACCATGCAGGTCCGGGAAGGAATCTGGCAGTGGCTTCCTGGTCTTCTGGGCTCTGCAGCGGCGAGTGGGAAACCGTCCGGTGGGCTGGCTGGGTGGGTGGCAGGCTCACATGTGCTGAGGCTCTTGGCTCACCCTGTGCCCCCACGAATCGGGTCGCTGGACCTGTGATTGGCAGACGAGTGGGAGACTCCCGCGTGCCTGGAGACTTGGGGCGCAGCAGTGCACCTTCAGGGTGTGGCTTCATGTGGCATGCCGGGACATTCGTGGCTCTGTGACTTGCTAAAGTTAGAAGTGGGTTGGACAGCTGGGTGGTGGCCGCTGCTCCTTCCCACCAGTTGTTTCAGAGGGAGGCCGAGGAGCCACCCACAGTGCTTTGTAGCAGCTGTGACCTCGAACCAAGGGAAACTTCATTTCGAAAGCACACTAAGAATAGAAACACATGGGCTCCCGATTTTAAAAAATGAGTCGGAAGATTAAAACCTTTCTGGTAACAAACGGCTCAGGTCAGTTTTTAAAAGCCCCATTTGGACTCTGGCCACGTGGACGTGTGTGTTCCATACACACACATGCCCACGTGCCTGTGGGTGTGCCCCTCTCTGTCCCTGTGCCCCGTCTGGGCTGTGTTAGCTGAGCTTTGGGTGAACTTTGCCGTTGTGATGCTTCGGGTCCAGGGCTTCCCATTTGCCTAATGGCTCTCGGCAGGAGTCACCTGTAGTTTTTCAGTTGTGCTCAATTGGGTGTGAGAAATACTGCTTAATGTCCGCAGCATAATGTGTTTCCTGACGGTGACGCTGAATCAGATCATCATGGTTGGGTGAATATCCTCAATAGTAGACTCTCTCACGTGCTTCCTGACAGTGTATTTTATAGGATATTAATTGCTAAGTGTAAAAGAAAAGACTGCACTTAGGATAAATCAGAGAAGCGTGGACTTAAATTAGACCCAAAGTCTTTTTTATGCATGTGTATTGTGTAAAGTTTAGAACAAAAATACAGCATTCAGTATTTTTCAGACTTATTTGAGAGCAGAACTCTTGGGCACAAGAGTGTGGGGCACAACCTTCCAGGACTCAAGTCTGGTGGACGTATGTGTCTCCTGCCCCTTGGGGACAGCGTGACCGGGCCTGACGGCTTTGGTCACCCGAGAAGTGGATTCCAGGTCAGAATGCCAGGATCCTGGGTGCTGTGATGTGATTGGCAGGATGTCTGTTTGCCAATGACCACAATAAAATGAAATAAACTAAAGTAAAAAAGGACTGGGAATGTAGCTCAGTGGTCAGTGGGTTCAATCCCTAGTATGGGGGGGGGGGTAAGAGAGGGGGAAGGAGGTCAAGAAATCTGTTATGTAAGATCAAGTTAATAATTGAAGCTCTAAAGTACTATGTAAATGTCAATTGCGATCGTCATTGCCATGATTGCTGTGATTGTTGTAAAGAGTAGTACCCCCACGTGAGCCACTGGTACCATGGCTGTGGTCATTGTGAACATTAGTACCAGCCCACTCTATTTATTGTGTGCCTACTGCATGCCAGATGTGGCTCACTTTGAGGGCCTCTGGTGTATGGCACCGGCAGAGGCCCAGCCGACAAGCTTGCGGAATGGAGTAGGAATGTGCCGATGTGGATCTGACTGTTTTCGGTGGAGTTGTAGGATTGTGTGGCATTTATTCTTCCTGGGACAAGTAAAGCACGGGTCTTCCCAAATGAGTTTGTGAGTACTTAGGAAGATATTTAAGATGCAAATAAGACCTTTGATTTGGTGAATGCTGAGAAGCAAAGCGATTTGCTGGAGGAGACCCACTGGGTGCACACATTTGCCCTCACGTCCAGCCCACAGCTGGGACTGCTCAGGACTGGAAGCTCAGATAGTCTCCTTCAGTTTTAACCCATTGTGAAGAGTCTCATAGAAAGGAAAACCCAGTGTATCCTGTGACGGAAATGCCGTTTCCTCTGACAAGGACGGTGGGCTCCCTCCTAGTGGATGGGCGTGGCGAAGGGTCTGCGGGCAAGGTGTGTCTGGGGTGGGGGCCGAGGAGTCTGTGGCTGGACACCTGATGGAACTGAAGCCATTATTTGTAGGATATATAATTAACCCGGCTGTTTGAAATGGAAAATACAGCTGCAGGGGAGGTTTCTACCTTTAAATAAAATAAACAAAAGAAAAAGAAAGAAAGAAAAGAAAAGAATAGAAAAGAAAAGAAAAAAGGCAGGCAGGAGCAGACAAAGACACAGTTCCAAGAACACGCAGAGCTATCTTATCCTGATCTTCCTGGATACAATAGCCGCCTCTCCTCCGGATCAGGCAGATGACGGTGACAACAGAACTGCGGCTGGGAGTCTCCGGTGCCAACAGGTGCTGGATATAAGATGCCCCAGATTGTCCCCAGATTGTCCCCAGATTGTCCCTGAAGTGCAGACAGGCCCAGAGAAGGCTGCCCTGGGCTGTGGATGGTGCCTGGATCCCCGCTTGCTCCAGCAGCTGCCAGAGGCAGCCATACCGCGCTCCCTAATTATAGAATTCCCTTGATTCTCTTCATCCCTGCCGCAGCTTTTCCCCTCCTGGGGCTGTGCCATCCCGTCCCGGGCTCCTCAGGCCCAGCTCTGTGCCGAGTATCATGATGGCGCCTTTTCTAAGTCACAACTAAGGGACCTGCAGGACGTCAGCCCCAAGCTCTAGCTGTGGAATTACTTTCAGAGGTTGTAATTAGCGGGTATACGTTCAAATGTGGAATGCGACTTTATTTTTCGAGAAGGAAGTGGGTTCAGTTGGGGTGAGGACAGCTTTCATATTCTTTTTTTTTCTGATTAGGAAAATAATTCTTGGTGTTCACAATGAACAAAGTGTGCAAAGAAATCTAAAGCCTACTTCCTCATTCATATGCATTTGATTAACCAAATGGGATTATATTCACTCAGCAATGCATTGTGGGTGTCTTTTCATTTTAACAAACAGATCTATGTCATCTATTAGGCCTGTTGAGTCTTCAGTTGTCTGAACTGTACCATATCTTTCTTAACTTTTTAAGAAAGTTGAACTCAGGGGTGCTGTACCACAGAGCTACATCCCCAGCCCTTTTTATTTTTTATTTTGAGACAGTCTTACTGTGTTGCCCAGGCTGGCCTTGAACTTGTGATCCTCAAGCCTCAGCCTCCTGAATTTTGGGATTACAGGGGTATATCACTGTGTCTGGCTGGTTGGAAGACTCCACAAACTCCTTAGGTGGTCTTATTGAGTGGCTCTGTCCCTCATGACTCTCAATAGGGCTGCTATAAATCTAGCCATCATGTTTATATTCCAAACTGGAGCAAAGAGGAAGGGTAGAAAGTAAAAAAGTCTGTAACCCTTTCTTTTAAAGAACTTCCCCAGAATCCCACATAGAATTTCTGTTTATTGCCTCAGATCTTAGTCCGTTGGCTAGAGCTAGCCCCTAGAAGTGGGAGAGCAGACGTTGCAAAGCAGCGAGCCTCTCCACCCTTCCTGACAGTTCTCCTGCATGTAAGCTTCTTGGAAGTGGATTGCTGTATCAAAGCTTTTTCCAGGCTTTTATTACATACTGATAATCTGTGGTGCCAATTTAAGTCTAGTAATATGTGGAAGTGATCCTTGGTTAGTTTGCAGGATCTTTTGCATTTTATGGTAATTTTTAAAGCTTTTAAAATTTTTTTCATGTTTGTTTGTTTGTTTATTTATTTATTGTTAAAATCATATTTTCTGCCAGTTGCCGTGGCTCGTGCCTCTAATCCCAGTGACTTGGGAGTCCAGTGCAGGAGAATCAGAAGTTCGAGGTCAGTCTCTGCAATTTAACTAGGCCCTTAGCAACTCAGTGAGACCTGGTATCAAAATAAAAAATCAACAACTGTTGGGTGGTAGAGCCCCGGGCTCTATCTCAGTCCTGGGGGAAACGTCTATGTCTGCACAGGTCAGCTCTCATTTCAAGTGATCCAAGGGGTGTCTCAGAATTCAAGTGTTATTCACACATATTTACTTACAAGAAAGTGTACTTAGAGGTGCCAGCTGAATGAATAAACGAATCAAGCCGAGGTGACTCTCTCCTGTTTTGAAAAATCTCTGACAGTGAAATAAGACTCGGTGACTGGTGTCGAGACTCGGTGTCTGATCTGTGCTGGGCCGACCCGCCTCAGCCCCCCATGGATAAGCCCTGCTCCTTCGGGTGCCGTGCCTGTTTTCTCCTTCAGTCGAAGGCTGTTAAAGGACTATTTGGATGAAATCTTAGCACTTTAGTTTAGATGCCGTCAACAAGTTTAGTGTCACCTGGCCCAAAGGGAGCGTTTTTTCCCCCTGGTACACCAAAGTGCAAGATTTCTGATGCTAGATTCCCCAGCGGACACCCGCAGGGTCCCCTGTACTTTAATTCAGCCTTGAGGCCGGGGCGCAGCTCGGTGGTAGAGCACTTGCCCAGCAGGCCTGAGGCCCTGGGTGCGTCCAGTCCTGCAGACGAGCCAAGAGCTCTGACACCGCGTTCCTGCTGGGCATTGGGTCCCAGGCTGAGAGCTCAGCCCCTGGTGCGCCCGCGCTGCCCTGGCGGTGCCGTTGCAGGACGACGCTTCCGACCAGCCCTGCAGGTCGGGGTTCCCGCGCCCCCTGGGTGCGATCGATAGGCTGCAGGTCGGGGTTCCCGCGCCCCCCACGGGTGCGATCGATAGGCTGCAGGTTGGGGTTCCCACGCCCCCATGGGTGCGATCGATAGGTTGCAGGTCGGGGTTCCCGCGCCCCCCACGGGTGCGATCGATAGGCTGCAGGTTGGGGTTCCCACGCCCCCATGGGTGCGATCGATAGGTTGCAGGTCGGGGTTCCCGCGCCCCCCACGGGTGCGATCGATAGGCTGCAGGTTGGGGTTCCCACGCCCCCATGGGTGCGATCGATAGGCTGCAGGTCGGGGTTCCCGCGCCCCCCACGGGTGCGATCGATAGGCTGCAGGTTGGGGTTCCCACGCCCCCATGGGTGCGATCGATAGGTTGCAGGTCGGGGTTCCCGCGCCCCCTGGGTGCGATCTATAGGCTGCAGGTCGGGGTTCCTGCGCCCCCACGGATGCGATCGATAGGCTGCAGGTCGGGGTTCCCTCAACCCCTGATAGGGTGTGATCCTTAGGCTGCGGCGGCTGGAGGAGGGTGGGGCGGGGAGGGGCGGGGCTGGGAGCGGCCACGCCCACCCTGCCGCACCAGCCCGGGAGCCTCCAGCGTCCAGCCCTGCAGAGGCCTGCTGGCCGGGCCTTCTCACCGAGGCCGTGCTACCCAAGCAGCTGGACCGCAGCCTCGGCCGCCGATCACCTCGACCGTCAGCTCTTCTCCTGTTCCCCTAGCGACTGGGACTGGGCTGGGAAGTGCCACCCTCTGATCACATGGTCGGTTCCCCGGGCAGTGAGCCACAACCCAGGGCTTTCTAGGTGTCCTCCAAGAGTTGTCTGAAAAGAATGGAGGATGCACCTGCCACCCAGGAAATTCTGCGGGAGGAGCTGTCAGGACTGGGCAGGGCCAGAGACCAGCATTAGTACGACTGCTACTTCTAGCCCCTCCCGCCACAAGAGTTAGTGGGCGCTGAGCCGTCCAACAGGGCAGGAACCAAGTAGTGCTTTCTTAGGTCACCTGGCTTCCTGGCTTGGTTGTTCAGACTGGTAATCAGAGACCTTTCCCCCCATTTTTCTTTATCATGCATGTTATGAAATAAAATTTGTCTCTCTTCCAAGTTAGAAAAGTGACTGGCCAAAGTATTACCTTTACCTGTGATACTCCAAGAGTTCATTTGAACACAGATGTTATTCTAGTGTGAATTACAGTCAAAACTAAATATATATATATATGTGTGTGTGTGTGTGTGTGTGTGTGACATTTGATGGATCAGTACATGAGTATCTTGTATATCCTCATAATTTTCCTGTCAATTTAAAATGTCAAAAGGTTGTGTACTACAGAAATATTCATTTTATATGCCATCTTTTATCTGCTACTTCAGTGAAAAAGTGTGGGGTTTGGATGGGATATAAGTCATAATTGAACAGATAGATATTTCTGTTCTTTGCTCCATAAAAAAGTTAAAAGTGTTAGTACATTTTTATTAACATTTACTGTGGGTGCAGAGCTACTCCGGAGTCTGTGTAAACATGCTGTGTTTAGGGACTGGGGTTGTGGCTCAGTGGTAGAGCGTTTGCCTAGCATGTGTGAGACTCTGCATTTGATTCTCAGCACCACATGTACATAAAAAGATCCATTGACAACTAAAAAAAAATTAAAAAAAAAACATGCTGTGTTTAAAACTGCAGTGCTTTTTAGACTAAATTTGTTACCTGTTGGAATTACAGAAGCATCCCAGCTTCTTGCATTTCTGTACCTGAACTATCCCCCACATTTTAGAACTTAATCTCCTTGTAAGTGATTAAACATTTAAGTTAAACTAAAGCTTCTTGAGCATTTCTCTGTTAGGAAAAGTGGAAAGCCTTTAGATTTTCATTTGCTGATATTTGATCTTATTGTACATTGTACTTCAAGCTGAACGTCTTTAATTTTTAAAAAAATATTATTTTTTATCTTGGGACAAGTTCTTACTAAGTTGCTGAGACTGGCTTCAAACATGAGATCCTTCTGTCTCAGCCTCCTGAGTTGCTGGGATTATGGGCTCGTATCAGCTCCTGGTGTTCCCTTTGACTGTAAGTGTGAGAATGAGAATCCTGTGCTGCTGTGGGAGCTCATTGTGACCCAGGCACATGACAGGGCTGCAAAGTAATGGGAGTCTTGGTCTTATTATTAGAATGAAAGAGAGAGAGAGAGAGAGAGAGAGAGAGAGAGAGAGAGAGAGAGAGAGAGAGAGAGAAAGAGAGAGGGGCTTGTGGGGGATAGATATTAGGGCAACTACCCAAAGACTTGTGGCCAGGTAGATATTCTCTTTGAGTATATTTGTCTCAAGATCAATGAGTCTTTGGCCACTCTGACTATATGAAATCAAACATATCTGCAGTTTTAGTACTAAATTGATGCCTGCCATTATTTTCTCCAATTTTGGGGGATTCTTTGTATCTTAGGGTGTTTTCAGATTTTTTTTTCATTCGGTCATGTTACTCATCTCTTTAGACAGTTTGGACAGATTTTAGTATAGGAAAGGAAGACCGGTCATATTTCTAGGGTGTCATGAATGCCTGGCATGGTGCTTGGTGCTTCACTTCTGTTGTTGGATGAAATACTCAAAACAACCTCAGGGAACGTACGTTTTTATGCCCTTCTGGGGAAACCAAGACTCGGAGATGCTAAGTGAAGTTACAGTGCCCTTTCAGCCAGTTAAAGGCAGAGGCAAAATTCAAGTCCACCATACCACTCTGTCTCACTTGGATAATACTTTATACTAAAGATGCTGAGAAATTCATGTGAAGAAACCTGGGGAGGTTCCCAGGTCCCGGGTCAGCCTGGGCAACGTGTAAGAAAGGGCTCAGTGATAGAGCACCCAGGATTCAATCTCTGATCACCAAAGAATGGAAAAGGAAGCTGTGGCCTGAGCCGACACCTGAGCCACGAGCCCTGGTGACTGACGGCTGTTTTCCAGGGCAGCCGCCCCTTCTCTGAGGCCCTGTGTGGTCCCCTCCTGATGTCTTGGTCTTGTTTTCATTCCTCCTCATCATTTCTTGAAAAATGGGACCCTGACTCTGCAAAGCTCTTCCAGCCTCTCTTCAGACCCTGAGTTCACATCAACCTCTTTAAAAGTTCATGTTGTTTCGTGTCTTTCCAACACGTACAGAAAGAAAGTGGCTTTCACAGCCAGAGCCAATGGCTCATCCTCTTCCTAGAATTTAAAAACAAAACAAAATAAAACCAGCAGAAAGGAATTGAAGCTCTTCACATGAAGAGAGGAAAAGCTAAACTAACCCAAAAGAATTTCTGTTTTTTAAAGTGGGTTTGCCCTCTTTCTTGGCCAAGTGACATTAATTCATTTGGCCCCATTGGAAGGGGGTGGGTGGGCACGGCCACAGGCTTCGGTTGGAGATATTTGACATTCAGAGCGTCTCAGGAGCAGCCAAGCAGTGGGTCAATGTCCTACTTAAGAACAACTGGAAAAACAGCATGTTAAAAACACATGTCAGACACAGAGCCTGGAAAAACAATTTTCAAAGTGCTTTAGCATTTAGAGTAGCTCAGCGGCTTCAAAACAAACTCCTTCTAAAACTAATTGTGAGAGTGAAGCTGCCTCCAGGTGTCGGAGGGGCGGAATGCTGGCCTCTCCACGCAGGCGGCTCTGGAGACGGAAGGTCAGGCCACGGACCCTGCGTGCGCCGCGCCGGCCCCACCGCCCGCGCTTCACTGCGCGACTCCCCACCTCTGAGTGCCAGCGCCTTGGGGCCTGGGCACGGCGGGCATTCAGCCCCCGCCGCATATTTAAGGACTCGAGTTCAACCCTCATGAGGCGCAGGTCCCCCCACTGCCGCATCTGGAGCTCGGCCACAGAAACAGCACTGTGCCCTGACCCCGGAGGGACGCTGCCCTGGTTTTGTTAGAAGGTAGCAGTGCGCGTGAAGCCGGGGACTGTCCATTAAAGGCTTTTCGTGGCTCTTCCCCCACATCCACATTTGCAAAAATTGCCTTTTTTGTTTTTTGCAGTGCTGGGCATGAGACCCAGACCCCTGCCCGTGCTAGGGAAGTGCGCCTCCCCTGAGCTGCGCCCGACCCCAAACTGACTCTGGGAGTGAATCGTGCGGGAAGCGTGATCCCACTGTAAATGTCAGAGAAAACCTGGGTGGACGCATCCCATGCCGCTGACTGTGAGCCTCTTCTCTTCCCCCTCCTCCTCTTCTCAGTACCTGTTTTTGTTTGTAAGAAAAAGGCAAAGTAAGTTCACAGTTTTGGAATTGTCATCTGGAAAGAAGGAAATGGAGTGAAATAAACTCTTCCATTGTTGTTGGGTTCCAGCAGAAGACTCTTAAGGTGATCTCTCAGTCTTACAATACTGTTATCGATCCTGCCGTGGGAAAACAAAACGCGGGCGGTTGACAAGGAATCGTGAGGCCGCCAGAGTTCTTTTGCAGGGTTCTTGGCCTGCGTCAAACCAGCAGGCAAATCTCCTCGTCCTTTATTTTTCTTCTTGTTTTTTCAGGGATCAGGAGAAATGAGGTTAGGCAAGAATTTGGCTCAGTTTTCAGAGGCAAAGCCAGATTTGCCAGTGTTGGGTGATGTTGGGGAGCTGGCACAGACGATGGGGTGTCTCTCACAAGGGCTGGACCGCCTGCCCGGGAGCGAGGCCCATGAGTCACAGGGGGCTCTGTGGATGAGTCAGGTTTTCCCAAAGTGTTTTCTCGAAAAGCAGCACATTGAGAGTGTCCCCCTCTTTCCCACCCCGGATGAGTGCTGGTAAATAAGCCCATTCAGGAAGCACGCATGTTAAGCTCCCCGTTCCTCTGTGCTGACGGCAGCTCTGCAGGGGCTGGGCTGCCCTGGCTGAGTAGGTGCCCAGACGGAGTCTGCACAAGAGGCCTGGGCTCAGGGGCTCGGGGCTCAGGGCTCAGGGCTCAGGGCTCAGGGCTCAGGGCACGGTCTGTGGTAGACGGAGCATCACAGCTGGGCTCAGTGGAAGTCCTCGTCACGCTGCTGCTAATTTAAACACGTGGAGGCTTCTTGGCGAGGCTGGGATGGAAGTCAGGGATTAGAGCCTGGTGGTTAAAAACACAATCCTGCCATTCATTCGGAATTCCAGAGAACTCTGAGATTCTTTGAATTGGCAAGTGAGTGGTGGAGACCGGAAGCATACACCAAAATAGTGCTTTTCTGGTTTTGTGTCATCTTTTATTAGAAGATCCTAGAAACTCCCCCGATTGCACAAGTTATTATTCCTGTGTCACAGACTGAGGCCACATCGGATGAGCTGCCTAGGTGACAATCTGACCCAACCTTTTAACCATAAATTCTTTGTGGTTTCAAAGCAGGATGAGCTTTCTAATTACCACAGTTCTGTTATGTGAGCAGTCACCTTTATTGTAGGGTGTTTTTATAGCTTTGGGATTTAAACCCTGAAATATTTTGCTAATGGATGTGTCAGCTGTGTACATTTGTATCCGGACTTTTACCTCTTTCTTTTATTCTAATGCATTCGCATATCAGGGGTGGTGGTGTATAGGATCTGGGCAGAATGCAGGATGAATTGTGATCAGTTATAGTGTTGCTAACACTGCTTTGAGACAAGGAATCATCAATTAGGGTGAAAGCAAGAAGGATGACAACTCGGGAAGGTGATTGACAACTTGGGAGGGAGATGGACAGCTCCAGAAGAGCAGTGACATGAGCTGTGTGTCCATTCAGCCACGTCAAGAGGCAGTATTTCATTTTTGATTGTTCAAAAGTGAACTCCCATGACCAAGTGGTCTGCCGGGGTCAGTTCAGCCGAGGGCTACTCACTTTAACATTGTGATCAGGTAGGCCAGCTTGCCCGCTGAGGCGCACTGTGAGGCCAGCGGCCGCAGGGGCAGCGGCTCCTGAGGCTGTGAGCTCTCGCTGTGACCCACCGTGGGGAGGGCGGAGGGGCGACCTGGGTCCAGCTAAGAGAATGAGGCCATGCACAGGCCAGCTGTCTTTGTTCTTGTGGTTGGAACCCATCTCTGGTGTCACTCAGGGGAGTTCATCGCCTCGGCAAAAACCAAAACAAAGGTCCTGTAAGATATGAGTGAGATAGGATGTACCATTTTCTAAGCCTTGAGATTCAGGTAAGAACACATTGCTAGGATGTTGAGCTAGGTTAAAACACAGGTAGTGTTTTCCCTGAAATGCAACCAGTGTTTGCATATTTGTATTCTAATCCTAATTGGGGAAATTTTCAAACTTTAACATAAGCCTTGGGCAAGTCTTCTTGCCATCTGGTGCGGGACTAAAAATTGGCATAGCATTTGTTGACTGTGGACATTAGGTCAAATGGACTTGGCAGGCCCTATCTGAGAATTTATCACATCCAAATCTGTTTCGATTTCCATTTTTAACACTAGTGGGTCTAATCGGATTGGTTCACAAAAAGAAAGTTGCAAAGCTGTTTAGCAATTTTTAAGCAAATCGTCTTCAGCAGATAAATTTGTTGTAACAGTAAGAGAGTAGTGAACTGGCCTAACGAAAAAGTCTTTAGAATCTGATTTTTAAAAATATGACCGTTTGCTTTTACCCTCAGTTGGGCTTGTAAATATCATGGGATTGTGAAAGTATTCTTTTTCAGGTGTCTTCTGTGTGCAGAGCAGTTTGCTGTTCTGCACGGGGTTCTCAGAAGAGCCCCACTCCAATGGAGAAGCATGAGAACCCCCAGATAGGAGGGATCAAGGAGAAGGTCAGGGAGGAGCTGCAGGCCGGGGATGAAGAAAGTGGCCCCGGTGGGACCGAGCTCTGAACCGGTGGCTTTGGCTGCAGGACCCTGGCCAGACGGCCGTAGGCTCCCACCTCCCGGCTGGGCTCCCTTGCACTGCCTCCCAGCTCGTCAGAAACCAGGCAGGGTGGAGGTGGCCGCTGGCCCTGCCCTGGCAGCCCTGTGGATGACGGGCGCCCTGATGGCCACACGAGGGTGAGACTGAGACTTAAAGAAGTGGGGGCCGAGGGAAGAGCTGGGAAGAAGCCCGACCCGGGCCGGCCAGACTCGGCCCATGGACCCGTGCGGCCTGCTGCGGACAGCTGTGGGTCCTTTCAGATGGAAGCCGCTGTGGGCACTCCTATTTTTGTATTGTTGTACTGTTCCCGCAATACAAACTGTATCGCATAGGCTTCTCTGTTTCAGAAAGTCTTTGTTGTGTGGCTTCCTTCCTTAAAGTCAGGTCAAGAACTGGAGGGTCACTCCATCCCAAAACACCGGGCCTTTCCTGGGCAGCAAGAAGCCAGTGGATTCTATTTTTACAGATAAGATCTGATCTTTGCCTTTAATGGTTCTGCTGCTATTCAGGGTTTTATGTTTTTAAATGCTGCTCATTTTCCTACCTACCCTCCTCATGGTGCTGGAGCTTGCCTGGTGGACAGTCCACAGCTGTCGGGTGAACTGCAGCCGGAACCCAGCCTAGGACTGTGCGGGCGGCCTGAGGTGCCCTCAGCCTGCCACCTTGGGAAGGCTGCTGAACTTCACCTGAGACCTGTGACTTTGATGGTCTCAAGGTGTTCAGAACAGGACTGGTTCTGTCTCCCAGGGAGGATCTGGCCCCTTTGTTAGGTGTCTCCCCCTTTCTTCTTCTTTTGTCTTGCGAATATGGGTGCCAATACTAGAATGGGTTCAGGGACTTTAACCCAGTGGGCCCCACAGGATGGGCACCGGTACTGAAGCCCAGGTTCCCTGGTACCTGTGCCTCCACTCTGGTCCTTGCGGAGCCTGCAGACCTGGCAGTCGGCTGCTCAGCGGGAGCCCTGCCGGGAGTGCCTGTGCAGCCAGTGCTTTGCAAAGACTGGAGGAGGGGAAGCCTGCAGGCCATCCCCTTATCCAGGAAAGGTCTGGAGGGAGGTCCAGTGGGTAGGGAGGAGGAAGCAGCCCCAGAGGGGCAGGGCCAGCGGCCAGGACGCTCTCCCCTTCTACTGCAGTGACATTTTAACTCCAGGCTCAGAACTTACCTAATAAGTAAAATGGCTTTCTAAATTTGTGTCTTCATTGAAGAAAACACTTAATCCACAGGGGAAATGGTTTCACACAAGAGTTTTCCATAAGCTACTGTTTATAGCCAAGGACCTTCTCAGCAGAGTGCTGGCCTTCCTTGCCCCTTGGCAAGCCCGGGTCCTGGGAGCTGAAGCAGAGCCTGTCAGTGTGGCTGGAGGCCTGCAGATGGCTTGGGCTTTCTATGACTGAAGGGAGAAGGCTGGCCAGGTGCAGCCCGAGTCCCAGCTGCTAGGCTGAGGCAGGGAGATCACAAGTTCAAGGCCAGCCTCAGGAACTTAGTGAGACACCATCT
Source organism: Sciurus carolinensis (assembly GCF_902686445.1). NCBI lineage: Eukaryota > Metazoa > Chordata > Mammalia > Rodentia > Sciuridae > Sciurus > Sciurus carolinensis. The sequence goes on along the minus strand of NC_062221.1, from coordinate 164,983 downwards.
CAAAATAAAATGTACTAAAGATGTAGCTCTGTGTACAGTTCCCTGGGTTCAATCCCTGTAAAGAGAAAGGGGGGGGGGCTATTGGGAAATGGTGGTAAAAGGGTCTTCCAAGGAAGGGAAAAGACACCTGGTGCAGTGGCTCATACCTGTCATCTCACCATCTGGGGAGGCTGAGGCAGGAGGATTGCAAGTTCAATAGCAGCCTCAGCTACTCAGTGAGACCCTGTCTCATAATGGAAAAGAAAAAGGACTGGGGATGTGGTTCAGTGGTTGAGCACCCCTGGGTTCAATCCCCAGGACAGAAAGAAGAAAAAGGAAGGGGCAAGACAGGCATTGCATTTATCACAGGCACCTCTCCAGCCACGCTGCCCAGGCCCTCACGTGAAACCCTGTGGGGTTTCCTTTAAACGTAGGGAAAACTTTTTGTTGTCAAGAAGCTTTCCTTTCCTGTAGGAACTGGTATTCTGTTCTTTATAAACAACAAGTAATAGATTCGTTTGCCTTCTTACCTGAGCCACAGGACGATACAGAAACAGAAGCCAAACCTGCAGTTTACCTTCGGCGACTCCTCAGTGCCGCCTCCTGCGTCCCGGTGCATCAGTTTTCTGTTTCTCTGTGTCTTATTTGGTTTGTTCTGCAGCACTGGGGAGCATGTATGCAGGGCCTCACGTGGGCCGGGCAAGCCTCCACCGGGGCTCCGTCCCCAGCCCCTTTTCTCCTCTGGTACCTTTGTGAGTGTTCTGGCTTTTGACTGGTGAGGGAAACAATCCCCAATCACTGCTTGAAACCTGGAAAATTCAAAGGAGTGTAGAGAAAAGGAAAAAAAAACCCACCAGGGAATCTATCTTCCATGTATTGCCGTGAATAGTTTAGCATCTTTTTTTTCTTTTTTGTTCCCTTTGAAATATGTAAGTAGTACATATTTATGGAATATGTAGAGTACAAGTGGATTGAATATGTGTGTAAGTACATTCCTCTCCCAGGGGAGGCTGGGAGGAGCTGGGGGAAGGCCGGGATTCCTCCAGCTGCCCTGGGTCCAGAGAAAGGAAGGGACTCCGTCACACGGAGCCCAGATGAGACAGCAGAGTCGAGGACTGAGCAACCTCTTGGGGTTTAGGAGGGCGGGGGCAGAGAGGCAGAGCCTATGCCTCAAATGACCTGCAGGACAGCAGGCTGGGTCTCGCCGCCCTGTGCTCCAGGGCCTCTTGCGAGCAGTGCGCCCCTTGCCTCTGACTGTGGACAGGAGCCAGCCTCTGTCCCATGAGCAGGCGGATACCGGGTCCACTGCCCTGCGCAGACTCGGAATTCCGGGGCCTTTCTTCTCGGAGCAGGACTGCTCACTTCAGGAAGGCTCCCTCCTGGACTTAGTCTTTGGGGAATAGAGTGAGTGACACCTGTAAGTTGCTGGGAACAGAACTGGAAAAGCGGCCGGCCCAGGGCGGGAGTGCGGGACCTCAGGCCTGGGCGAGCGCTGCCCCACGGGTCAGGCCTGCCAGGGTGAGGTGAGGGTAGGAGCTTCCGTTCCAGGGCCCACACAGGCCAGGGGAGGGGGCCTGGCAGGCTGTGGTGCACTCCAGGGTGAGCTGAGGCACCTGCACACCCAGAGCCGCAGGCCGTCCACGTGGGCGGGGACAGTGCAGGGCCAGCACTGGGGAATCCCACCGCTCCAGTTCCCTGGAAGCCGAGCTTCCGATGACAGTGTCCCTGCCTGTCCTCCAACAGGTGGGGGCAGAGTCTGTGGGTCTACTGCTGGCCCTTCCAGCACAGCATGGATGGCCATGGTGTCAGAGCTCCGGAGAGCGTCCTGCCCTTCTGGTCCCAGAGTGGAAAGTCTCTGTGGGAGACGCCTGCCCGGAAGCCTTGCCTCAGCAGGATGGGTCTTGGAGGGATCTTCAGTTTCTTAGCTCGAAGGACTTTGCACAAGGGACTCCACTGAACTCTGACATCTGAACTCTGACACACTGAACTCTGACATCTGAACTCTGACATACTCATCAATTGGTTCCTCACTCTGAAGACCTGTAACAAACCCCCTGAGGCTGCCTGAGTTTCCTCATGCCCAGAGTTGACCAAAGTATTTTACTAAAGCTGTAAACAGAATCACGGTGGTTAAACCAAGGTACCGCTGAGACCATTGTCTTTCTTTCTTTTCTTTTCTTGGTATGGGGATTGAACATAGGTGTGTTTTACCACTGAGCCACATTCCCCAGCCCTTTAAATTTTTTAAAGACATTTTTATTTTGAGATGATCTCACTAAGTTGCTTAGGGCCTCTTGAAGTCGCTGAGGCTGGCCTCGAACCTGCAGTCCTCCTGCCTCAGCCTCGGCGTCCTGCGTCACGGGTGCTCACCCCTGTGCCTGGCGCGGTTGTCTCCCATTTCTTCATCATTTCTATGCTGAGGGAAGTGATCCTCAACCAGTCTTTCCCTATTTTTCCTTAATAAGAAGTCTTGGTTCTTTTATTTTTATCACTCATTTCTACTCTTTTTTTTTTAAGATGGACTGTAAGACTTTAAGACCCTTACTGTAGACATTTGGTAGTTAGACTTAGCTCCCCTTGCTTTGCCAAGGCTGACTCTTTTTTCTCTCAGGCTGGGGGTGGAAGGGCGGCCCACGCATGCATGGGAGTACCTGCCCTGGAGAGGTGAAGACGCACCTCTAGCCCCGTCAGACTTTTTTTGGTGTGTGGTGCTAGAAATTGAACTCGGGTTCTCACCCGTGCTAGGCAAGAGCATCACCCTGTTTATTTTTTGAGACGGGGCCTCTCACTCAGTCGCCCAGGCTGGCCTTGGACTTGCTGTCCTCCGGCCTCAGCCTCCTGGATAGCAGGGATCACAGGTAAGCACCACAACATAGGCTTCTTTAAAGATGTCGGGAAACATCCAGGTTTTCACCAAGGCAATGAATGAATTTCCTATGGTAATAATTTCAGTCTTGGATAAAGAATTTTAATAGCATTTAATTGTGAGAAAGCAGAACAAAATAAAATGAAAAACTGTGAAGATAATATATCTCCAGCTCAAGGAAGTTTCTAGATCTAGGATGGAGCCAAGTGTTGGCAACAGTGACTTTCTGCACTAAAGGGTGGAAAGAGGCTGTCATTATTCAAAATTAGGTCGTGTTCAGCACAAACAGCAGTCTTGCTCCTTCTGTGTCCGAGGATGTGTCCTTGCTGTGTGGGGTTTGCAGGGAAGAGGCAAAGCTAGTGGACGGTCAGAACAAAGGGCGGAAACTCAATTTCTTCTATCAAAGTTTGGTGAATATAGATCCATCAAATGAAAGCATTTATAAAGCGAAGTCAGGCATTAGATGATTCTGCTCTTCTTTTAAAAATATATATAGGGTGCTAGTTGTGGGAGTGCACGCCTCTAATCCCAGTGACTTGGGAGACTGAGCTAAGAGGATCATAAGTTCAAGGCCAGCCTCAGCAACTTAGCAAGACCCTCAGCACTTAAGGAGACCCTGCCTCAAAATAAAAAAATAAAAAATAAGAAAGACTGGGGATGTAGGTCAGTGGTAAATTACCCCTCAGTTCAAGCCCTAGTAATACAAATGAAAAAAAAAAAAAAAAAAAAAAAGAAAGAAACCACCACACTTCAACCCTACCTCTCCGCAATCTGGCACTTGCCACCCCCTGCATGCGCTTCCTGCTCTTCTGTCCTGGGGCCTCACAGCTGCCACCCCGCTGGGCAGAAGGTGAGCTCTGCACGGTCTGTGCCTGGCTGGGTGGAGCCCAGGGTGCTGTTGAGGAGGCGCCTCTTCTGTCAGGTCCCTGCGTGGGAGGGTGTGGGCTCGGCAGGAGGGCCGGGGTCCTGCTCTTGGAGGTGAACTCACCATGGCCTCGGGGCTTGGTTGGCGGAGACCCTGAGGTGCGGTGGGCGTCCGTCCTGCGGTCAGCCAGGCTCTTTCCGAATCTGGGGGCGCCCCCGGGGTGGAGGCCTGGGGGACAGCGCGAAGGTGGTTGAGACCAGGACCATTGGCAGCCGTCGCGGGCGGCTCTGAAGGGCAGAGCAGCGAGGCCTAGCCGTGCTATTACTGATGGGATGACGCTGACAATTTAAAAACCAGCTAATTGTTTTCCTTCTTTTAGTCACACAGAAAAGATCACCACGTGGCAAGACCCTAGGAAGGCGATGAATCAGCCCCTGAGTCACATGAGCCTCCACCCTGCCGTCGCCGCCACACCAGCGCCTCCGAGGTCCATGGCGGTGTCCCCGCCAAACCTGGGTAAGCCCCAAGCTCAGCTCCTGCCTCTCGGCCTCCCAGTGCCCGAGGGCCTCTCCCCTCCCGTGGCCGCCCTCTCTGCCTCCCTTGCTCCTTTCCTTGGCCTCTCTGCCCCGTAAGTGTGCAGGGCAGTGCTGGCCTCTGCTGTTCTCCCGCTGGGTCCCTTGGAAGCTCACCCGGCCTCCAGTCTTCATCTAGACCAAGGCAGGCAGGCCACACGTCCCTTCCTGTGCGTTTGGACCTGGAGACTGAACGACATATGTCTGACAGCAGGTGAAGCCCTCCCAGGCCATTAAACAGGTTTTGTCAAAAACGCTCCTGTTTTCAGACTTTTCCATGTAAGACTAAATATCCAGATACTGCTTCATCCCCGGAACAGTTGATTGAGAGGAGTGAAAAGCCCCTCCTGCTGGATTTCCAGGATGGATGGGGTAAAAGTGAAAGCGTCACCCCCGACACCCTTTCCCTTGAGGTGCTCAGCCGTGCGTAGGACTCGAACGGACCCCATCTTTTCTAGGAGGTCTGCGCCCTTGGCGCACAGCTTGCAGGTGTGCATCGTGTCCGAGAGCAGAGGCCTTGGCTCCCCTCCCTCCCTTCTTACCTAACGGGCAGATCAAGGCAAGGGCCCCAGTCCTCCTGTGAGCAGGGGAAAGCCAAGCTTCCCGCCAAGCTTCCCGCTTGTGTACCGTCCCGAATGTGTACGTGCTGCTGCTGGAAGCAGTCACCGTGCCGTGCGTACACCCCGCGCGCTGGGCTGGGGCGCACACCTGTGACCCCGACGACTGGGGGTGGGGAGCTGAGGCAGGAGGACCACAGGTTCAAAGCCAGCCTCAGCAACGTGGTGAGACCCTGTCTCAAAATAAAACTGAAATGGCGAGGGGCGTAGCTCTGTGGTAAAGCACCCCTGGATTTAATCGCCCGTAAAAAACACACACAAGACACCCCACGTTAGGTTTAAACTAGTTTCACGGTTCCATCCATCTTCAACTTGATCAAACATTCTAAAAGTCGACTGTTAAAGTTCTGACTTTTCTCCTGGTGCTCGGGTTTGAACCCAGGGCCTCAGGTGCTCTACCATTACATGCATGCCCTGTCCTAGATCTTACGTCGTAATCTGTTATAATGGACAAGAATATTTCACAGGCCTGATTAGGAAAATTCTGCACCTCACAGAGGTGCTCAAAAAGCAGGCCTTCCTCCAGGCTCTGTGGCCTCCGCCCCGTCGTTCCTGCGGCCAGGTGGTGTTTCTGTGTGTGTTTACGCAGTGCTAGCTTTGTATACCACTGTGCTGCACTGAATCTTGCCTCTTCCACTTCTGTCCTGGTGCATTTAGAGCTGCCTCCTGCTTTTCAAACATTGCCTCACAGTACCAGATGTGGATGTGCTACAATTAACGTATTTAACTAGCCCGGATCTGACTGCTACTTAGGCTACCAGTGTATTGTTAGTAAATACGATATGCAATCATTGCACTTGGTTGTACTCTGTTTTTATGCACTTTCCTTAATTTTTAAAAATTGCATGACAAACTGGGTGTGGTGGCATGTGCCTATAATTAATTCCAGAGACTCGGGAGGCTGAGGCAGGAGGATCACAAATTTGAGGTCCCCTGGCAACTTAGCCAGAGACCTTCTTAAAATAAAAATGGAAAGGACTGGGGATGTAGCTTAGTGGTAGAGTGTCCCTGGGTTCAATCCCTTATACTGCAACACAAATAAAAACCACCAGCAACAAAAGACCCACACTAGTGAAGCATATCTGCAGGAGTCGTGACCCGAACGTTTGGAACCATGTGCACCTGTGGCTGAGCGAAGCACCTTACCTTCCAGGTTTCTAAGACGTTAAGAGCGACACATTTCCTAAGATGTGCAGTCTGGGGTTTCCCCATGATATTTGAGTATGTGCCCTTTTATAGAGTTGGCTGTGGAGAATCACAGATGAGTTGCAAGGAGGGAAACATAACCAGGAACACCAAGCGAGTTCCAAAGACGGGAGAAAACCTAGAGACTCACTCTGTGGTCCCGGTACCCAGTGCCTCACTCGGGACCTTGCATTTCAAGGCCGACCTCTGCCCGACTCACGCTCATCACTATCAGTCTTTGAGAATGACGAGGTCAGGCCGGGAGGGGCGGGCAGCCTGTCATCCCAGCTGCCCAGGAGGCAGGGGAGCCCAAGTACCAAGCCAGCCTGCACAGCCGAGTGAGACCCTGCCTCAAAATCAAAAATCAAACACCAACAGAGCTGGCGGTGCAGCTCCGTGCAGAGACCCCTGGTTTAAGACCCAGCACTGAAATAAATAAATAAATAAATACATAAAATCAGACCCCTTTCCTCCTCCTCATCCTTTTCTTTTTTGGGGTGGGGGAGGTACCAGGGATTGAACTTGGGGGCACTTGCCCACTGAGCCGCACCCTATTCTATTTTAGTATTTTATTTAGAGACAGGGGCTCAGTTGCTTAGGGCCTCAATTTAGCTGAGGCTGGCTTTGAACTCGTGATCCTTCTGCCTCAGCCTCCTGAGTCACTGGGATTGTAGGCTGAGCCACAGCACCCATCCTCCTCATTCTTTAATTTATAACTCAGATACTTTTCAGTGGAATCTAGGTGGCAAACGAGTGAACTTAAGTGATGCCCCATAATGATGTGTATGTACACATGAAAATGACATCAAAGTAAATAGCATTACTCTCAGGTGACAGAATTAGTCCCTTTTCATAGCTGACTTCATATGTTGCTAGAGCTGTGATACAATTGGTGACATGGTTAAATACATCATAAATAAATCTCCTTTTATTGAAGCCTCTCATTTCTGGGAGGGGAGTACTAAGAATTTAACCCAGGGGCGATTTACCGCTGAACCACATCCCAGCCCTTCTTAGCGTTTTTATTGAGGCAGGATCTCACTTAGTTGCTAGGGCCTCACTAAGTTGCCGAGGGTGGCCTTGAGCTTGTGGTCCTCCTGTCTCTGCCTCCTGAGGTGCTGGGATGACCGGCACGTGCCACCACGCCCAGCGAGGGCCCTCATTTTTCTGTAGGTTAGGTATATGGACTTGGGAGTCAGATTGCCGGAAAATGTGCCTTGCTCTGCCAGTTACCAGCCTGGTGACCCTGTGAGATTAGAGGATCGTGTCTCAGTTTCCCTGTGCGCAGAGCGGGGATCATTAATATGTAAGGAAATGACGAGTCTGTATGTGTAAAACGCTTAGAACTGTATGTGGCACCTAATAAGCTACGATAGGTGGGTTTTGTTTGTTTTGTGGTGCTGGGCTGGAACCCAGTGCATCTTGGCCACTGAGCCACGCCCGACCTCTCTCCACTTCTTATGTTTAGGCAGTCTCACTACCTTGCCCAGGCTGTCCGGGACTTCTGGTCCCTGCCTCGGCCTCCTGAGTAGCTGGGCTCAGCTTGTGCCACCACGCCTGGCTCCCTAAATGTCTACTCTTATCATCATCACTCTTTGTGGGAAGAACAGCTTTCTTTTTCATATTTCAGTTAACTATGGCACCTTATATTTTCAGAGCATTTTATTGTTCCTCATAATGACTTTCAAGGAGGATCTACTGGGGCTGGTGAGATCCCAGGGCTGTCCGTGAGGAGCACCCTGGTTACCTTCAGGGAGGATGGTGCCTCTGGGATTCAGCTCTCCCTGCCTAGAAGCTCCTTGTCCTGGGCATCTTACTCCCCAGGACTTTCCATAGGGCCCTGACGGTGGACGGTGAATCCCGGTGTCTTCATGGCCAGGGGAGAGCCAGCCTGTGGGCAGGACTTGTAGAGCAGCCTGGCAGATTTGCTGTGTGGTGGTCCCCTGAGTTTCCAGACACCCAGGAGAAGTGAGACAGGCTCTGAAGGGGACTGTGGCCGAAGGCGAGGACGCCTGGCCTTCCACTTCCTTCAGACAGCCGCCTCCAGCGCGGCGTGGTTTCTGACTGAAACCCCAGTCTTCCTGTTTGCCGACGGGGCTACTGTAAGGCTTGGTTCTGTCCAGCAGACCAGTGCCCTTCAAGTCTGGATCCCAGACCTTGCCTGGGAATGACGGACAGGAAGGCCCGGGGCACTGGGACCGCGAGAGGAGAGGCCACGTGGGGAAGTCCTCCGCGCCGGCGAGGCGCAGAGCCCTCACTTCTAAGTGACGCAGTGAAGGCATAAAGTCCTGTACATGTTCACGTATGAAAGCTGACTTTTTTTTTCCAGAACATAAACCAGATAGAATTTCATGTTTTAAGAAGTCCGTTGACCTTAATTACTATTAATACCCCTTAACATTTTTTAAAGGAAAAAAAAAAATGAGATAAGGGGAAAAGAGAAAAGACTGTCCACCTGTATGACTGTAGATCAGGGCCTGGGGAGAGTGGAGCCCGCTCCTGAACTTGGTCCTGGGTTAGGGTGTGCGTGGAGGGTGGGGGTCCCTTCCGAAGCAGTTAATGGGAAGACGCTGGAGTCAGAAGCCGTTTCCCTTGGGTTAGGTATTTATTACTTGGCTTAGTTATTTAACTTTTCCGAGGCTCATTTTCCTTTCTGTAATGTGGTGGTAACGTGGTAGCCACCTGATACAGCTGGTAGCAGTATGTAGGGTCCATGCCTGGCCCATAGCAAGCCTGCAAAGAAATGTGTTCTTGCAACCCCTGTTGTGAGCTGGTGGCGTGGACTGCCCGAGTTCTCAGGGAGGAGCCTTTGTGCTCCCTGAGAAGAAAGCCACGCTGCCTGTCCCTCAGGAGAGGCCAGCTGCGTTACGGCGATTTGCCGTTTGGGCACTTTGGCTACAAATTGTGATACTAGCTGGTGCTGCAACCTGAAATGATCTTTAACCTCAGACAGTGGTTGTGAGATGAGGAAAAGCAAGCTCGCCACCCGGCCCCGTCACCGTCAGACCGCGGGGAGGAATCAGAGAAGCCGTCACCCTTTGAGTTCTACGGGAAGAGAGTCTCCCCCGCTGCAAGTAGAGACGCGTATCAGGATGCAGATATTGAAACACACCCCCATGTTTTAAAGTGCTTTCACCAAGGGAATGTGACATGCGGTTTTTGGCCTTTTTGGTGACAATCCTGGCGGTCAAAAAGCTGACTGTGCGGGCTTGGTCACACATTAACAGAACTTAGGGGTGGATTGAGGCTCCAACCTGGGTTGCCAGCCTCCTCCAGACAGTGCAGGAAAAATAAAGACCGGGTACCAACCTCACCAGACTGCCAGTCCCGGCCTCTCCAGAAACTCGGAAAAGTGCAGCCAGGATTTTTAATACCATAGGAATGTTTTAAAGATCTGCACATGCAGACACACACACACACACACACACACACACACACACTTCCTTTGAAGCCAGGCCGTCCGCTGGCCCAGAGTCCGAGTCCCGCAGGTCTGTGTCTCCATCTGCACTCAAATCATAAACACATGTCGGCTTCTTTCCCAGGGCTTGCTTTTCAAGACAAGACGGAAAATCTTGTCTGTGCTCAGCTTGCTAAATTGGCTCATTCTCCCTTCTACAAAGTGCACAAAGGCCCTTAAAAACATTTTATCAAAAGCAAATAAAATAGCTAAGGGATTCCACAGCCTGGTGTTGCCTAAAGCAAGTAGAGAGGGATCCTTAAAGTTCAAAGTCAAATAGACTAGGGATCTTGTTTTCCTTTTTCTATTTCTTCCTTTCTAATAAAAACATTATTAAATTCATTTAATACATGTGATGTTTGACAATTTCAGGAATATGTGGTGATTACATTGTTTGTAAATCCTACATTGCCTTTTGCTCAGAGAAGCAAATCAACATCATATCTTAATACAGCCTAGTACATCTTAAGAACTGCATTAGACAATTTTGCTTATTGGCAAACTGAGTTCACTGTGTTCACCATTAAGGGTTCCTTTCCTAAAACTGTCCCTTCAGGATCTAATTTACAAGCCTGGGATTCACTGAACTCTTATATCCATTTTTCTTGAGCAAAAGCGTATGTTAGAAAAAATGTTGAGGAGCTGGGGAGATAGCTCAGCTGGTAGAGCGCTTGCCTTGCAAGCACAAGGCCCTGGGTTCAATCCCCAGCACCGCAAAAAAAAAAAAGAAAAAAAAAAAATTCAGGCCAGCCACAGTGACGCATACCTGTAATCCCAGCAGCTCAGGAGGCTGAGGCAGGAGGACCACAAGTTTAAAACCAGCCTCAGCAACTTAGGCCCTAAGCAACGTAGCAGGACCCTATGTCTAAAGAAAAAATAAAAAGGGCTGGGGATGTGGCTCAGTGGTTAAGCACCCCTGGGTTCAATCCCTGCCCCCGCCTAAAAAGTTTGAGAGTGAGAGAAGAGATGTACTTTTTTTAGTTTAAACTTTATTATTAATTCCTTTTTGATTGTCACTGAAACTCCAAAAGAAACCAAGAAGTCAGAGAAGTGGTCTCAAGGTAGTAATCAAAATGTACTTTAGATTGGCAAAACTTGGTAAATGATCATGCCAGCACTTTAACCCAAAAATGACTCGCCGTTACAGGAGTAGCCCTCCTTTTGCACAACGGTTGATTTTGAATGCACTTGTGTAATTCTACAACGTAAGTCTTGAGGGCACAGATTTTTCTCTATTTTGTTCTCTCTATTTTGTTCCCTCACGAAGGTGCTTTGCCACTGAGCTACTTCACCGGTCCTTTTTATTTTTTTGTTTTCAGAGTGTCTGGCTAAATTCCTGGGATTGGCCTTGAACTTGAGATCCTCCTGCCTGTCCGCCTGCCAGGTGTCTGGGATTATAGGTGTGCGCCACTGTGCCTGGCCAGAGATTCTTGATAAATAATTGAAAAAAAAAAGGCAAATGTTGTCATTTACATACTTTAAAAAACCTCTAGCCTCAAAACTGGTAAAAGGTGATATGTGATGTTCATGGTTGCTGTAATTATGTGGAGGCAGCAGAGGGAAAGGTACATCTTTTCTTTCTGATCACATTTACGAGGTGGGATCGTGGCAGACTTATCTGGCTGCTGTGATTTTTCTGGCGTGAATGTTCCTACCATTTTTGTTTAACTGTGTGGTTTGTGCAGCATAAATTAGCCTAGATGCTCGTGCCCAGACACCCCCCATCCAAAGGCAAACAAGAAAAACCTGCGCACTTTACTGGGAGGGTGGAGGTGGGGGATGTTGGTGGGATTGTTGTGGTGGAAACTGTGTTTGTGGGGTTCCTGGTGGGCACAGGAAGAGGGGAAAGTGTTCCTGTTCTAACTGGGTTTTTCTGATTGGAGAAGAAGGCAGAGTTTCCTAAACACTATAGAAAAATCACTATTTTTTTTCTTAAATAGATTTGAGGAAACTATTGTCTGTTGTCAAAATTCTCTCGATTCCACAAGGAAGACTGTTCTTCTTTGGGGCTTCCAGGAGCCTTTCTTTTAAGAAATAAGTGAAATGACTGGACGTGATGGCACACACCTGCACCCCCGCAAGTCGGGAGGCCGAGGCAGGAGGATCACAAGTTCAAGGCCAGCCTGTGCCACTTAGCGAGACTCTGTCTCAAAATTAAAAAAAACAACAACAAAAAACAGGAAAGAGGAGGGAGAAGGATAGGGAATTATGCAAATTGAGGCTTTAAAAGATTGTTTGATCAACTTTCTATTATTCATTTGATGATTTACTGTGGTGCTGGAGAGGGTGTGGAGGTGGAGCCCGGGTCTCTGAACCTGCCAGGCAAGGGCTCCCCTTGAGCAGCACCCCAGCCTTGTTTCAGATTTTTCTTGTATGTAATAAAGTGGGATATGATAGTCAATAAAGAAATAAACCTTGTATTTTCCTGAGTATATTCCAGTTATCTTAATGTGGGAGAATTTTTTCTGGATCAGTTTTCTTCTGATGTATTAAAATTAGATGATGAAGACGTGTGAATTTTCCTAATGTGAAATTTAAGTAGAATATCTCTTCTTCCATAAGTAGTATTAAGAACCATGAAAAACGTTTGATGTTGCAATGTTCAAAATATTCTCCAAAATAAAATCCCCTCAGTGTGCTGGAGGGACTCTGGAGAAGCCGTGTAGAGATGCGTTGCTGAGGGCAGCCGGTAGCTGACGCACGCAGCGTGAAAAGAGCATCGCTGAAACCCGCACAGTAATGGTCACCGCCTGAGACACGTGCAAGCCTTTACTAGAGCACTCTAATTTTGTCCAGCTGGCGGGATTGTCTATGCTATGATGATGATTTTGGTTTTTACAAAGGCCGTCTAGAGTCCCCTTTCCCACACACTAAGCTTCTTGCGGACAGGGACCTCGCTCCCTACCTGGATATCTAGTCCTCACCGTGCGTTGTGTGTCCTGTGTACTATGTTGTGGGATAAATTCATTCGGTGACTCAGTGATGTGTTCTTAAATGTTAATAGTGATTAGAGTTAGGCCTTTGACTTATGGGAGATTTCTCCTATTTTCTTGGCAGTACAGTTATTTTACTTTTATATTAAACAAAAGAACAAAATAAAACAAAGGAGACCCACTTGGTACCCTGAGCTTCTGGTGGTGGGAGGGAGAATGGGGTGTTGGGAAGAAAGCTCCAGACCCCAAGTGTAGTCCAGGTAAGGCCAGGAATGCCCAGGCCTCTGCGGTTGGCCGGGTCTGCTTATGGCCGAGTCCTCACTGGTCTCTACCATCCGTCTCTCCTAGCGCGGTCTGGGTCTGCCCCGGGTTGGCTGCCTTGGCGCGCGTCTGAGTCCTGCGCCTCTGGGATCTGGGAGCCTGTTCCTCCCAGGACGGCAAGCGCAGGCTGCTGCTGGGGGGAATGGCACCGGCCACCACGGGGAAGCCTGTGTTGAGGGCGCGGGGCGGGTCTGGGGCGGTGCCGTGCTCAAGCGCTCTGAAGATTCGGAGCGTCAGCAGGTGAGACCTTCAGCCTGTGACTGGAGAAGGCCATTGTAACGAAGCAGGAAACCCCGCTCAGACATACAGCCCTGGCCATCTGCGGAACCTGGAGTCTGCCCACCCACGTTTGGAAGGGACTCTGTCTGCAGTGCTCCTGTCTTCATGGCCCTGGCTTTTGTCATTTTGGCATTTGTTGTCAGTGGGCTTATGAGCACTGGGTGAGTGAATGCTGAAGCAGCTTTCCAGAGAGTTCTGACCCTAATCATACCCAGTAGACTTCAAAAAGCAAGGGAACAAGTTCCTGCTGAGGATCCAGATTACTGAGCGATGTTGTCGAAGCTCCCTGGGTAAGCGTGTCGGCCGACTCTCCGCTCTGTGTGCTGCAGGTGGGCCTGGAGCCAGGTCTCTGCAGCCTGCCTGGGCAGAACGCGCACCCCCCGGCCCCAGAGGAGACGGAGGCCAGGGTCAGCTTTGACTCAGGCCTTCCTTGGTGCACCACCTTAATTTATTTCTTTCTCTTTAATGAAGTCTAATCTCTTCACCGTGCTGTGGATCTCTGCTGGGAATTTCAAAAATACATTGATGTTTAGTTCTGCCTGTGGCTGGGTTCTAGCAGTTAGCTCTCAGGAACGTCCCTGCTCTGCAGGAAGGTTAAAGGCCTTGGGGTTCTGGGATGGCTTGTCATTCAGCCACTTGCCCCAGATTGGTAAGTGCTGAGTGACACTTTGACACTTCTCTTTGATCTCTGAGAAGCCCCTGGTGACGTTGCCGCCTGTGTGTGATCATCGCCCCCAGCTGGGTATCAGCTGATTGATTTCTTCTTCCTTTCTGGAGGCTAAATTTATTCCCCGAGTGTTCCGCAGTTGCTGGTGGTCAGGAACAGCTGTTCCGTGCTCTACTCGAATGCTCCTCTGTGGCCAAGTCCCCGGATCATACCCCATGGGAAGGCAGGAAAACAAGGCAGTGGTAATGTTTTCTCCTTACATGCTAAAAAGAGGAAGAACACCCCTCTCCCTGGTTAAAGCCAAAACAGAGGCAAACAAAAATGTATTCAAGGCAACAAGATTCAAGAATGTTAACTTTTCCTTCAGGTTATATAATTGCTGTTAGGTCTTTATAGGTAATGTTATTTAGCCAAAAATGAGAAAATAAAAATTTTACTGTGATTTTACCATTCAAAATCATACTAGCATTTTCTCATCTATCTCTTTTTTAAATATAAACCTAAATCAAAAAGTTGGGAAATTCTCTACATTCATTGTGTGTGTGTGTCTGTGTGTGTCTGTGTCTGTGTGTGTCTGTGAGTATGGCCATTTATTTATTTATTGGTACTGGGAATTGAACCCAGGGACGGTCTACAACCCAGCCCTTTTCATTTCTTGAGACAGAGTCTTGCAGAGTTACAGAGGCTGGCCTCAAACTCCTGCCTCCTGTTGGCTGGGATCACAGGTATGTGCCACAGCACCCAGCTGTGGCCTACCCTTTAAATTCACTGTATCATGAGATCTTTCCACGTCAGTAAATACTTTTCTAAAATATTTTTATGAACCATTTTTATTAGAAAAGTACCTTAAGCATGTGGCAGAAACATTCAAATAGTTCCAAAGGGTGTTAACAAGTGGTCTGTCTCTTGGCCACCATGACCCCCAGCCCTTTGTCCCTGCGACAGATGGCCCTGCCAGCAGCTTCCTGACCGCTGGACGTGTTCTACACAGGCACACACATGTGAATGGAGGGGGCTTTTCAGACTTAACACACTGTAGAGAGCTTGCTAAATTTGTACCTACTGATTTTTTCATCTTTGTTAGCAACATATAATATTCCACTCAGTTGGTGCACCATATACTTTAACCAGTCCCTGGTGCTGAATGTTTAGTTTTTTTCCCTGATTGATCACTGTTCTTGAACAGTGCTTGCATGGAAGTTCTTGTGCCATAGGTTGTTTGTATCTAGTATAGTTTTGCCAAAGTAGAATTCTTAAGTCAGAGTATATACATTTAAAATTTTAACTGTTACTCCATTTCTTTCCTAAAAGGTTACACCAGTCATGCTGCTACCAATAAAGTACTTCTTTCCTCATATGTTGGTTATTAAAGTCCATTATCAAACTTTTTAGTCCTTACAATTCAGATGGATACAAGCTAGAGTCTCATTATCTTAATTTTTTATGTTATGAGTGGACTTAGAGGCATTCTTTTGTTTATAAATCTTTGTCATGTTAATGTCTGCAGTGTTCCTTGTGTAAATTTATTTAACCAATTGTAAAACCAGGGCCTTGATTTATTGAACTACTTTAGTTGAGAGACGTAAGTTGATTCTACTTTTTATCTATTTAAATGATGTTGTCATACATATTTTGACTCATTTTTTTTGTCTACCTTTAACTTTTTCATTTTTCTAGTTTCTTTGGAATTTTCATTTGTGAGTAAAGTATAAAAATTCCTTAAAAAGCACAAATTTGACATGGTGTGCTTTTATCAAACTAAACAAGGAATTTGAAATCCACCCTGTATTGAGGGGTGATTTTTTTGGGGGGTATTACATTCTTTTTTTTTTTTAAATGATCTGAGATTGCCACAAAGCATCGTGTCAGCCAGCACCTGCTTCCCACGCCCTGCGTGTCGGCATTTCGTCCCCGTGCCTTGACTCGGCCGGCACGCCGGTGCCCCTGGAAGGCAGTTTGCTTCTCACGCGTGTCCCGTGTTTCTTTCCACGTTGTTTTCTTCCTTTTTCTTTTCAGTATTACGTTTGTCAGACACCAGTGAAGAGTGAGTTGTGAGTTTTGAATTTTGCCAAGACATAAATACTTGCAGAACTTGAAAGAAAGTGAGAGAGAGAGAGAGAGAAGGAGAGAAGGAGAGAGAGAGAGAAGGAGAGAGAGAGAGAAGGAGAGAAGGAGAGAGAGAGAGAGAGAGAGAGAGAGAAGGAGAGAAGGAGAGAGAGAGAGAAGGAGAGAAGGAGAGAGAGAGAGAAGGAGGAAGGAAGGAAGGGAGGGAGGGAGGGAGGGAGGGAGGGAGGGAGGGTGTCTCCCTGGTGCTGGCCCACGAGACTCCAGTACCTGCCGCTGAGCTTCTGTCTGGATACGGACAGGTACCCTCGAGCTCCAGTGTGGCGCGTTGCTCTGGTGCCTGGATTAGGTGGAGAGCATGGTCCCCGCCCTCCTGGTGCCCAGGAAGCTCTTCTCAGGGTCTCTGGCACTTGCCCAGCTCTCGTGTTGCCCTCCTGCTGCTCCCGCCTGGGCCCGGGACAGGGGAGTGCCTCCAGGCGCTCTCTCCAGAGCCGGAGGCCTGCTCTGCGGCTCGACTTCTAAGGGCGCCACACTGTTCCTGCAGGGTGCGTTGCCTGAGGTGTCCTTCTTCAGTGTGTTCTCATTTCCTGTCCCTCCTCCGTCCTCCTGGCCCTCTGGCTTGTTTACTCTTCCTCCTGTCGGGCAGGCCAAAGTGCAGCAGCGCCCACCTCGCGGGCCCCGGGAGGCCAGGCCTTCCTCGGTCAGCACCTTGGTGCCCCAGCTTCTTCCAGGGACACCTGTGATTTTCGTCCCGAGTGGTCTTGTCTTCAGGGCAGCTGCACAGGGGTGTTCCTTCCGAGAGACCCTCGCAGCCAGTCCTGCTGCAGGGTAACTGTCCTGTCTTCCCAAACTGCTTCCCACACACGGGAATGACCCCAGTAGCAGTGGGGTGGGGTGGCATCGCCTAGCTCACTTCACAGCCAGGACTCTGCCTTCCAACACCGATCGGCTGGGGCTGAGATGTGCCTCGCCTGGCCCAGCCAGGCTCTAGCATCGCAGGAAAGACAGACAAACCCCAGCAGACTGCTCATCGGGGGCTCCCCGAAGGTCAGTCGTGCCTCAGGACCGGGCCTGGAGTCAGTGCAGTTTCTCTGGACCCTACCAAGGAATTTTTAACCTCCAGGGTTTGGAGTCTGTGTCACAAAGGTTTTGTTTTTAAGTATGTTGCATTTTATTTTGAAATAATCTTAGGCTTCAGAAGAGTTTCAAACATTGCACAAGATGTCCTATATGTTCTTTGCCCAGATCTTTGCTTGCAAAGAAAGACACATTTACTTCTCTCTCTCTCTGTACACTTTTTTTCTGAACCATTTAAGATGAAGTTGTAGACGTCATGCTGCTTTACCCTGAAACACATCAGACTGTGTTTCCTAAAGGGACGTATTCTTACACCAGCACGATGCAGGTGGCCTGACCCAACACTGTTATCTAAGACACAGCCCACGTGTGCACGTCTTTAGTTCCCTGATGATGCCGTTCTGGCTCTCTTTACTTCTGGTCCAGGAGCTCAAGGAAGATCATGCATTGCATTTAGTTGTCTTGTCTCCTTAACTTCTTTTCTTTTGTTTCTTTCTTTCTTTCTTCCTTTTTTCTTGGTACTGGGGGTCAAACCCAGGGCCCAACACATGATAGGCAAATGCTCTGTCATTGAGGCCCCCACCCCGTTCCTTTTCCTTTTCTTTCTATTGTGCCTATCAGGAGGCACGCAGTGCTGATTTGTTCTGGTACTGGGTCTCAGCGGGGTCGCTGGGCTCAGGAAGAGGGGCGCAGCTGCGTGTGTCAGGTGACTCGTTCAGTGAGCATGTTCGGTAAAGACGGTAAGGTGAGTAAGCTTTCGGTCTACCAGGTCTCCCGAAGCTGTGCCCGAGGCCATGAAGTCTTTCCCTTTGGAGCGGCTGGAGAATGTTGTCATTTGACAGGGGATCTGTGTGGCCATACACGGAGGTAGATTCGTGGTGAAATGCTGACACTCCCATCCAATTTTTCCCTGATCTTTCCCTTTATAGAGCACAGAATGCAAAAGGAAAAAGAGCGATCAAGTTCGGGTAAAGAGACTGTGGCTGAGAGAACTACGAATCCAGCGAACAGAGCGCAGACCACAGACCCTGTGGTTCTCCAAGTGCTGCAGAGCCGGCTCAGAGACCCCGGGGGCGCTTGTGAACAGGGACGGGACTCTGTGCTGGGAGTCAGGACGTCCACCAGGCCAGGGCTTGTGTGGGGCCAGGAGAAGGGTTCTTCCAGGCGTAGAGACCCAAGCCATGATCCTGTCGGCCATCCGGACTCAGCGACCCAGGGTCCCGTCAGTGACACGAGGAGTTTGGGGAGGTTTTCGGTCACCCTCACTCGGGGTGGTGGCTTGGTCTTGCAGGACCAGCCAGTAGCCGCAGAGGACAGATGCGTGTGCCCCACACACCCAGGGCAGTGCAAGGACAGCATGCAGAGGCCTGAGCTGTCCGTCCCCGTGTGTCGTGGGCTTGTCTTCGAGGGCAGAGCCCTCCTGGCACCCGTCCTGATACAGTCTCCAGCCAAGTGCTCTGCTTTGTTTTGCTTGGGACCAGACCTCCTGCAGGAGGGGTGGGAGCCGGGCTGCTCTGGTTTCTCTACCCTCCACCCCAGCCCTGCCGAACCCCTTCTCCTTTTCTCTCAGAGGATCCCGGGTCGCTGCACAGGGCCGAGAGCGGTGAGGACTCTGACCCCAGGAGCTTCCCTCGTCCTTCACACTGCTCGGCCGACTCAGGGCTCCCAGAATGTCTTCCTATTTGTATTTTTTCAGGAACTTTTATTTTACTGTAACGTATGGAATAATTCAGCGGTTTCCTGTGTAGCCCAAGCAGTGAGCTGGAAGGCGATTTCTGTCCCTCTGGAATGGAGGCCAGTCACAGGGCCCACCCTGCCCATGAGGCCCCCAGGACGGCTCCCTGTCCTCACCATGGGGGCTGCTCTGGCCTTGCACACTCCCCCTTATACCCGTGGCCTTGCAGTCTCTCCTTCTAAGATGTCCCCTTCACTGATTTCCACACGTCGTTAAGATGTGTTAGATCACACGTGGCCTCTGCGGAGAGGCCTCCGCACCCTCCTGTGGAACTTACCTCCACGTTTGTCCAAGCCCTGTTGCTAAAATGATGCTACTTATTTGCTATTGCTCGTCTCTTTTCACTGGACCCTGATTCCCGAGAGACAGGGACCTTGCTCTCTTGTGCCTCACTACCTCTAGTACCTCAGACCACTGGGGACGCACACTGGGAAAAACCCGGTGTGTCCTACTGTGCAAACACCACACTGTTAACATTCCCATACTTTTTCATTTCAAAGGCAGTTAGCTTCGGGGGGATACCATAAATCCTAATAGGATCTAGGGGTATAGTCTTCAGTGAAAGACATACATGCACAGATTCCCAAAACCTGGCATGTCATTTCTACCTGATTTCCTAATCCTACTACTCTGGTTAAATTGTTTTACTTTTTTTCTGGCCCAGTGCAAAACATACCACATTATTATCTTTTTTCATTTGATTTCTGGAAAATGCTCTTTTCTTAATTTGCATTTTTATGATTCCTTGGAAACTAATAATTTTATGTTTTATTAGAAATTATAAGTTCCCTTTCATAAATCGTAGGAGTCCTTTGACTGTCTCTTGGATTCTTAGTGTTTATTGTGTGACCTCTTTAAATAATGAAGACGTTTACTAAAATGGCATATTATGAAAAGGAAACTGATTAAAACCTAGCGGTTCTCACTGGTGACTTTTCCTCCGCTCTCTGATTCATTTTCTGAGGTTTAGCCTGGGTCTCCGTGCTTTGCACCTGGAGCAGTTTTAAAATCATTCAACAAAGCTAACCAATAAAAAGTGACCGTAAACTCTCTCCTGACTAATGAAAATAAATGCATGAATCAGAGTTTCCATTTCCTGCTGGGATAAAAGTATACCTATTGTCCGAAGGTAATAAAACAGTTTTGGCTGTGTTGCTATTGCCCAGCCATGGAATTAAATTCAGAATCACGAGGATGACTCTGTGAAGTGGCAAAGTGATATCTCCCTGGTTCCACTTTTCCCAAGGCGGGTTCTTGTTTGCTGACTTCACCAACTCTACCAGCGTACTTCCTGCAGTCCATTTTGGTAAATATGGAGATATCCCTTAATCAGATGGGATCTGGGTAGCACATTCTGGTGCTGTTTTAGCCAAAGGAAGATGGCTTCTTTACAGTGAAAGGATCCAAACCAACATGCCAGGAAGAGGCACGATTTCTTTTCTGGATTTTTCTGGATATAGTATAATGATGAGAACTGTCTGCTAAATCCTTCCAATGCCAATCAATGACCTTCAGGGTAAAGTATTTACTAGGAAAGTGTAAAAGCCAGTGTTAGGCCTTTCGGTCTCCCCACAGCAGAGCAGAGTGGCCACTTTTTTGCACAGGGTTTGTGGACTGGATCACTGTTTGTGTGGGCAGACAGGACGGCAGGTAGGAAGATCATTTCTTGGTGCTCAGTGTTCAAGAGTTCCTGAGAGTCAGTGCAGGGTGGGTTACGAGGCTGAAAGCGGAAGGCCCCTCGGTCAAGCCTTGCAGCACCTGGAGTGGTCTCAGGGCTAGAAGTGGTCAAGCTGGGCTGTGCAGCCAGGTGCCTCACTGCAGAGCTCTGTGCCTCATCAGCTGAGCCGGCGAGAAGTCCCCCATTGTCATTCTCACTCAGAACTGGAATAAAGGTTTCAGTGTGAAGTTGGGATAGTGCAACTTCTTGGTTTAATACTTTGCAGACTTTTGGAAGCAAATGCACCCTGATGTGAAAAGCTGCTTTTTTTTTTGCTGACCTTGTTGGACGGCTAATACTGTTTCTGGGAAATCAGAGAAACAAGCGACCCATTGTTGGCAAGAGCTGAGAGAGACATCAGGAAGGCGAGAGGCGCGTCTGCAGCCCTGTCTTCCCTTGGCTGTGTCGTGACTGAGTCAGGCTGGGCCGTGGCTGGGTTTTTCCTTCCACCTCTGTGGACATGTGTTTCCCATCAGCCAGGGCTGCGTGACACCTGACCGGCCAGCTCACACGAGTTAGGCTGTGGACCGCCCATAAGCAGGGAGAAGGCCCGCAGCTGTGCCCGGGCGCTCTCCTTGCTGACATAGCCTCGGCTCGGGGTGGCTGGGCTGCACGTAAGTCAGACGTGACTTACACCCGGACGCTTGGCGTCTTCTGGCTGTAGTTTGCGACTCCCGAACGCCATGTGGCCAGAATGGCTTTGCATCTGTCTGCTTCAGGATGAACCTTCTGAACTGTGAAATGTCACTGTTCAAGTTTATCTGATTTTGTCTTTTTAAAATTTTTCTAGACAATTAAAGAACAAAGTGCTGGACCGTTCTGTGTAAAACTAGATCCCACCCACAGGGTGTCCTCAAAAAGTGAGTCCTGTTGATTTCATTTTAAAAGGAAAGAAATTGATCAGATTAGTTGCATTAGACTGATTCAGGAGATGGGAAAAGGAAGCACCACTTACTCTCAGCAGCGCATTTCATTTAGCAGATATTTTTTGATTGCTGAGGGCGGGCAGGACGGCACGTGGTGGGCAACAGCCCCACACTCTGCAGGCTCTGGGGACTCCCAAGCTTTGTTGCAGGCCTGTCAGTCTGTGTGTGTGATTTGTGCTGAGTCATTTGACCTTTGGAGTTTCTTACATCTCTGAAATAAGTGGATTAGTTCAAATCATTGCTCTTAAAGTGTGTCCCCACCCCGTGCCAGGAACTCAGGGCGTGAGCAGTCGCTGAGCCCATCAGCGTCTAGTCTCAGAACTCTGCTTTTTCAAAATATTTTTAGAAATTTGTTTAAAATCTCAGTGTGACAGTTGGGAAATGCCGTAGTGAAAGCGAGCCCAAGAGAATTCAGAGAAGACCGTGGGGACTGCCGTCGCTTCTCCCTCCCTGCTGGCAGCCGCACAGGCCGAGCAGACTGCGGGAGGAGCCCCTGGATGCAGGGCAGCCCTGGCTCCAGGCAAGGTGTTGGGCTGGGGAGGATCCTTACTGAGAGACGCAGACCCCGGGCAGCCTGGGTTCCCGCGGTGCCAGGGTGTGGGGTCCAGACGTGGCCCCCAGGAAGAGTGCTGTGGGGCACAGGTGGACTGTGAACCAGAGGATGAGGCAGCACCAGGCAGGCACGGCGCTCTCGAGAAAAGGGAGCAGCGACTGGGATCCAGGACTCACTCAGCTACTCAGGGGGTAAGGAGTGGACACGGCGCAGCCTCAGAGAAGAGGAGTGTGCATGTGGGGGTGCGGATTTCCAGTTTGTTCTGTTTTCTCTTCTTCACAGTTATTTTAAATACACTCTACGGTGATCATCTTCACCATTAAATGAAACTGATATTTTGTTATTGATTTCTGACTCATAACCCTAAAGTTTATGGAAAACGAATTTAGGGCCTACTGTGTACATCAGTCAGATTTGAAATGCACCAGTCATATTTGTTCTTATTTTACGTTTTTAAAATGAGATTTGAGAAACATTAAAAAAAAAAAAAAAAGAACACTTTATAGTGTCTTTATACCATGAATGTTTCACACAATAAAATAGGAAATAACCAAACAGGTATAAAACTTACAGTAGATGAACCGTGTTCATTGAGAAATAGGTCATACTTTTCTATTTTTATAAGGAAAGAAGATCTATGTCATCATGCTGGTTCTGAGGGGCAGGGGAGACCTGGACCCTTCCCAGGACTTGTTGACACAGGGCACAAACCCGTCCCTCAGGAAGAGACTGGATCAGCGTTTCTCAGGAGAGCTGCGCTTGGGCTGAGCGGCTCTGTCCAAAGCCCACTGGGAACTGTTTTCCTGACTGATACAATGCAGCATCAAAAGCTGTACTTGATTTTTCTTTAAAAGTTAAGAAGTACGCAGATGTGTGATATTCCCGCTCTGTTATCAAGGACTGTGGATACAGAAGAAGCTGGCCTGGTGGTGCACACCTGGAACCCAAGGACTTGGGAGGCTGAGGCAGAGGACGCAAGATCAGCCTCAGCAACTCAGAGAGCCCCTGTCTCGAAAGAGAAGATAAAAGGGCGGGGAATGTGACTCCTTGGGAAAGTGCCCCTGGGTTCAATCCCTGGTACCGAAAAACAAATAAAAACAAAACAGAAAAAACCAACCCAAACAAAAAGAGGGCCTCTGCCTGGTCATGGTCCAGGAGGACCAGGAGGACACCCTGATAGCCAGTCTTCATTGCCTGACCTTAGTTCTAAAGAGCGAATGGTTGTTTCTTACTGAGGCCTAGTTTTCTTCTAAGAGAACATACTAGGTAGAAATAGAATTGTGGATTTCGTTGCTGTGAGGTAGCCTAGAGCCTTGGACAGGCACAGGTCCAGGGTGACAGGCCAGCCCTGCGCTAGGGACTTCTGCCGAGTTGGCACTGGAAGTCCTTTGAGGTTTCCCTCAGTTCCAGGCAAGCCGGGATGCTGGTCACTCTCTGCAGCAGACCTCGGGTCAGCGTTTGGAGAGAGGGGACAGAGTGGGGTGATGGGGAAGCACCCAGCCCCGCCTCGGGTACTGCATTTAGTTCCTTAAAGGTGTTTATGATGTGACAGATTAAACTGAGCCTACATGTCAAACTGAATTAAATCCCGTTCTAAGGAAGAAGTTCCCCAGATCACAGATCACGTACATTATCCAGCGTGTGCATTTGAATGCTGTGTTTACCTGTGTTGAGAACATGCCATTCCTCATCCCACTCTCAGAAGAATGATGTCAGAAGGATTGTTGGAGCACTCGATGTTGTTTTATCACAGCAGATGGGGAAAAATATCCTGAAATACGATTTTGAATATGTAGAGCTAAAGTTTGGCTTACCCCCTGTGAAAACTGATAAAGTTAAGCCATCTGTGAAATTTTCTTGTTAATCAGCATTTGCTTATGGAACATTTCAGCAGACATTTTTGTAGTTTTTCACAACCCTTGCTTTCCCTGTATTTTTAATTTTTTTTATTTGATTAATTTATTTATTTGAGATGAGTCTCGCCGTGTTACCCAACTGGGCCTGGAACTCCGAGCTGAGTCATCTTCCTGCCTGAGCCTGGGGGGGAGCTGGGATTACAGGGGTGACCGCAGCATGGCTGTGTATTTAGTTTTGCTTTATTTTTGCTTTTGTGTCTTGCACAGTGGTACCTAACACTTAGACTCATACACTATTTGTTAACATCTGGTTGCTGTTTTCCAGTCTCTAGCCGAGTTCTGAGTAGCTGCTTGATTGATTTCAAAGAGCTAAGCAGATAGTAGGCGCTTCATAAATGTTAATTCATATTGGTTCCACTCATAATTCAACATTCTGCCAAGACGTCTGTGAAGTCGCCAGCGTTTCTTAGTATCCTCAGGACCAGGAGCACTTGCAGGGCTGTGACCTGGGCTGCTTGGAACACGTCCTGCAAGTTTGACAAGTGCCCCACCCTCCCCTCCCTCTCAGAAAGTACCTTTTAGCATTTTAAAAGCTCTAAGAGGCCCTGCAGTAATAAAGGCTTGTAACTTTATTTAGTCCAACAATTCAGAATCTTATTTGACCACTGGACACATCTGGAAGCAACTTTTTTTTTTTAGTTTAATATCTATTTGTTTCCATGGAACACGTTATAGACCATATTTCCTTTTGAATATTACATCTGTTTTTATATATCCTATAAAAACTAATTAAACGACTATCGAAGACGCGTCGCCCAGCATGGTTCCTGGTATCCTCTGGGCACAGGGAGTGTGTGTACGAGTTGTGCTGTGTTCTTTAGAGCAGTTTCAGTCTTACTGCACCCGTTTCTCCTATTGTTGAATCTTACACTCAGATCTGTGTCTGTCATAATCAGTGAACCAGTAGGGACACATTATCACCAAGTGGATCTGTGCTTTACCCAGATTGGTCTTCACCTGCTGCCCTTCTTGATCCGGGGTCCCTTACACGCACCACGTCACCCCTGCTCTTCCTACCTCCTCAGATGCTTCTGGATACGACCCTTTCTTTGACTTGCCTTGTTCTTGATGACCTTGATAATTCGAGTACTGTTGGGCATTTTGTAAGCTTCCCTTTCTTTGGGATTTGTCTGATTTTTGTTTTCCTCTCATGATCAGACTGGATTGTGGGTTCTGGGGAGGACGAGCACAGTCCTTAATGGCACGTTAAAGAGTACGGTTCTCATCACTCGGCGTCAGGGGCACAAGCCGTCTCTGGGCCTCGTGGCTGTTGGTGCAGATCCTGACCACATGGCCGAGGTAGATTTTCAGGTTTCTCCAGAATAAAGTTCCCTCCCTTCCCGCTCAGTGCCGTGTCTTTGGAATAGTCTGTTTGCAGGTGTGTTCCCCTTTCCTGTCAAGACTGTGCATCTGCTTAAGTACTTGGAATTCTTCGACACCAGGGCCTTGTCTCTTCTCCCATGTATTTACTCATTCCGCTATTTGTTTCTATCAGCGTAGGTGCCGTGGGGACCACATTTTTCTTGAACTTGTGAACCATGTGTGAGACTCCCCATTCCTGGCAGGGCAGAAGTGCAGAGCTGCCCTGGAGAGAGGCCTTTCCCATTGGCTTAAAGGGCGCTGTGCCTCCGACACGTGGCTTAGGAGCTGAGCTGGCAGTGCCAGGGCAGAGCCGCCTCGGGCGCAGTGACCAGGGACCCAGAGCTGACTGCAGGCGGTGCTCTTTGCCCTCCCAGGCCCGCGTGGGAATTGGAGAGGAGGGGTGGAGGCCGTGAAGCAGGGCTTAGGTGACTTCTGCCGCTGGGGTGCTGACTTCTCTTCCATCACCTACCTAGAGCCAGCCCCATGCTGGCCCCTGGGGGGTTTTGTAGTTAAGCCTGAGCTTATGGTTTCGTTTCCTTCTGGCTTCGTGTATGTGTGTGAGTGTAACCAAAGCCTGTTTTAAAGTGAGGGAAGCAAGCCCAGGACACAGCAGCGAGCCGCTGAACCTCCCCAGGGCCACGAAGACGCTTGTCAAACATTCCCGGAGGCGCGCCGGGCAGCCCCTGGTTTCCTGGCCTCCCTGGCCGTCTGCAGCTCCTCGCCTGGGGAAGCTGCCAAAGCACTTTCTCCATGAGCCGTTGCTCTCTGTTCCCTGGCTGCAGAAGGCAGAAGTTCAGGAGCAAAGCCTTTACCTTCCGCACGATGCCGGGCTCTGCCTGGACCCAGGGACTTCCACTCTTGGCTTTGCAGAAGTGACCGGGGCATGGCGGGCACGCTTCAGAGGGTGCCTCAGTGCGCACTGCCCCACGAAGCCATGGCCAGAGGGTCCTGTCGTGAGAGCAACCTGCCCCACTGGCTCTCAGGCCGTTGTCGGCTTCACCGAGGCCTTGGATCACAAAGACCTTTGTATCTCAGATGCTATAGAGTCTGTTTTTCTTGGTGTTTTCTTTTATATCAAATAATGCCAATAAAAAGCATGTTTTTATCAATCTCTGAATAGAAGAAAAAGTCAATCACAAAAGAGAAAAGAACAAGAAGAAAAGGAAAGGGAGATGAAAAAGAAAAAGATTGATGGGGGTCTAAATTTAAATTCTGACTCTCTTGGAAAGAAATTAAAAAAAGAAAAAGATGTCTTGGCTTCAGTCTTGCTGCTTTGCTGCTTCGGTGAAGGTCTCTGCTGTTGGGTCATTCCGTTCTGTGGGGACCGGCGAAGGCCTAGAACCGACAGGTGTTTCGCCTTTTTGAGGCAGTTTGTGGCTGTCTGCCCGTAACCCAGCTCGGCCTCAGATACTGCATTTGGAATACTCTGTGGCCTTTTCTCTTTCTTCTTGTTTTCTCCCTGAAATGTTCTGGAACATTATCCCGAGGAGTATTTGTTCATCAGAGTCTAATGTTTTTCCTTCCCTGATCTCCTGGGGGCTGCGTTTCTGCCTTGGGCCTCCCGCGCCCCCATTGCCTCTGAGTGGCTGAAATCAGCTCAGCCACCAGTGAAGGTGAGGAGCCCCCGTCTCCAAGAAGGCCCAGCAACAGCTGGAACTCAAACAGAGTGCAGAGCACGCAGCTGCACCCGGCTTCCAAACTCAAACAGAGAGTGCAGAGCACGCAGCTGCACCCGGCTTCCAGGACACCCTCTGGCAGCCAGGGCTCTCTGTCTCTGGGCCTTGGTCTCCTTCCACACAGAGGTTGCACCAAGTGGACTTTTAGTTGTCCCCGCCCCTTTCTTGTTTTGTTTTGCCCTGTGGTTTTGTTTTCTACTTTTCATTTTCATTTGTGTTTTACTAAGTGTTGAGGTTTGGCTGTGAGCCATGCCCCAGAAGCCCCTCTGTAGCGCAGGGAGGTCAGAGGTGAGATGATGGACCCAGAGCGCTGTCTCCCGTCACTCCATCCCAGTTTGGGTGGACTGACTGTGGGCGGGTGGGGCTGGCTGGGGAGGGGTCACCACATCCTGGAAGGGTGCATCTTCCCTTGGGCCCCTCCGTTCTCTCTGCTCTCAGACCCTGCTGTGAGCTAGGCGGCTTTCCCCTGCTGGGTCCTTCCCCCATGATTTCCTGACTCATCTTGAGCCCAGAGCAGTAGACTGAGACCTCGGAAACCATGAGCCCCAAATAAACTTTTTCTCCTCTAAGTGTTCCTGTCCTCGGGTATTTTGGTCACAGCGACGCCAAAGCTAACAGAAAACAATAAGCGTTAGGGCATGTGGGGAAACTTCAAACAGAGCAGAACAGGAAAAGGAAGATCCCTTGTCCGGATACTCGGTTTCCTGTCCAGAGGCTCCACTGTTCTCAGTTGCGGGCGGATGCTTCTGGAGGGCAGTGCTGCATGTTTGTAATGGGCCCCTCCTTTTCCAGCCACAAATAGTACCGAGCCCAAACACATGCTTCTGCGCCTTGGGGCTTTGCCCCTGTTGCGCGTGTTTCTGAGATTGTGGGACAGAACGCCCACAGGATTCCCTCACTCTTTGGAATGACTGTGCGGGCTGTCTCTGAAGGTGCAGCCCATGCTCCCTCACCGGTGGTGTTAGGATCAGCATCGTCGTGTGCCGTTGTGAACAGGACCGTGGTGAATGTCTTGTGGTGACTGTGCTCTGTTGGCTTTGAAAACAAAACCATTGTCTGAGTTCAGTTCTTCTCCAGACTCTACAGTTGGTGGCTTGTCTAAATGGTAGAGTCTGGACTGAGTGGAAGGACCCAGCAGCTCCCCTATTCCTTCCTGCAATGTCTCCAGCAAGGGCTGGGTTTTGCAGATGAGCAAGGGTGTTGTGTGGGAAGAGCTCTTCTCCTAGTCTTACACTCCCCCAGGTAAGAAATCAGACATGAATAATGTCTTGGAGAGTTTCCGGTTGCTGTGTGGAGTTGAGGACCCAGCACAGTGCTTGCTTCCACATTTTGTCTAGGGACAGTCCTAGGGGAAGTCGCTGAAGACAGTCCCACTTGAATTTGAAGTTCCCAGATCCAAGTCATTTTTTAAAAATATTTCAAAGCTTCTGGTTTATAAAAACTTAATGCAGGATTAACAGCCTGTGCTTCTGGGTATTTCTAATATTGAAAATATTGCACATTTTTTTTGTTTATAGTAGTTACATGAGAAAAACAGGACCATACGTTTCTAAAGGTTCAGAAATGTCTGTCCCTTGAAATGACCACGATTCTCCCCTCCCCGGCTTGCCCTGGGTTTCCTGGATCATACCCTCTGCGTGTCTGGGTTTGCCTTACTGGAACCTGCATTTGAGCGAGGCTTCCCCAGGACGCCTCGAGTGCACAGCCCTTGACCTCCCCGCCAGCCGTGAGCTGAGGTGGTGACTCTGCTCTAGCAAGCTCTGGAAGGGACCCAGACTTTGCAGTTATTTTGGCATCAACTAGAACTGTAGGGTTTTTTCCCATCTTCAGTTCTCAAACTAGGAGTATAAGAAGTAGCTGACTGTATCCATCCACTCATGCTCACGATTCACAAATTCAACATGAGTGTTGCCTGTGTGCTCGCTACATGAGATACACGTGATACGCGGGCGATCGGGGCACCATGCGTCCATTCAAGGAAATTCAGTCAGAAGATGGTTTCACATGATACACGCAGTAAGTGGAAGGTTTGAAGTGTTTAACTTTGGGGGCTACAGCTCAGTGGTATACTGTGTGTTTAAAAGATAAGGCCAGCCGGGCACAGTGGTGCACACCTGTAATCCCAGTGAGTTGGGAGGCTGAGGCTGGAGGATTGCAAGTTCAAAGCCAACCTCAGCAACTTAGCAAGACCCTAAGAACTTAGTGAGACCCTGTCTCAAAATACCAAATAAATAAATAAATAACTTATTATTATTATTATTATTTTTAATTTTAAGGGTTGGTTCAGTGGTTAAGTACCCCTGGGTTCAATCCCTGGTACCAAAAACAAAAAAAATAAAAACGTAAAAAAGGGCAGGGTCCTGGGTTCAATCCTCAGCACCAATAAATAAATAAATATATTTAACTCTTAGAACTTAATTAAAATATGTGCATATTTTTATCTTTAAAGTAGTGATACAAAATATAGAAAAAATTGAAGTTGTTATTTTTTTCTCAGATATGAAATAAGTATATAAAGTGATAGCTTGCTGTCTTTGGCCCTGACCTGAAAGCAGATGTACTGAAAACATGGTTGTCTTCATTACATATTAACCAGGCTGAAGTTAAACAAATCTGACTGGCGAACTCCTGAAAAACTAGAAACTCCGCCCCCCCCTTTTTTTTTTGAGACAGGGCCTCCCTCAGGCTGGCTTTGAACCCCCAGACTCCAGGAATCCTCCTGCCTCAGCTTCCCAAGTAGCTGGGAGTACAGGCACGCACCACATCTAGCGTAGCACTTTCTAAGATGTCTGTGTGTGGGGGTGGCAATTATGGAATTTATTAAAGCATTAAAACTTTGCTGGGCTGGGGAGATAGCTCAGCTGGTAGAGTGCTTGCCTCGCAAGCACAAGGCCCTAAGTTCCATCCCCAGTACTGCAAAAAAAAAAACAAAAAACAAAAACCAAAACTTTGCTTTTTTATTTTTTATTTTTTTCTTATTAAATTGAAGTTGTTTGGGGACATGCTGGAGAGCGATCTTGGTCAGATGTTGTTGTATTGTGTGCCCGTATGAATATGTAGCAACAAATCCCATCGTGTCACAGCGGGTGTGAGAAGTAACGCACCAGATCCCTGTACACTGTGCCCTGTGTTCTCCATGGTAACAGAGGAAGCTGCAGTGCCCGCTGCTCACCTGATGCAGGCCTTCTCACCCTTCCCCAGCTCCATTCAGAGTTCCCCAGTGGTGAGCGGGCTGTGGTCCCAGGTGGAACCCTTGCCTGGCACGCGCAAGCCATGCACCCCTGTGCCCAGCTTGGAACTGCTTTCCGAGCGTGAAGGTCTCTATGCTGAAATTTAAATGCAAACTAAGCACTGCCATTGCCTTTGTCCATCAAATGTGTTCAGCATCTGAGTGTAGTTTGTCTCTCACGGAATTTCCCCTTTGTAAAAACAAACATGTGTTGTTCTCAGTCAGATACTTGTTCCTGTGTCCTGCAGACTTCTTGGGCGTGTCCCTTTTTAACAAAGCATCCCCGGGCCCCTCCTTGCGCGTGAGTTTCAGATCCAGCTCTGGTTCACGTGCTGCTCTCCGTTTACTGCGCCCGTGGTGATCTTGTGTGCCACCCCAGGGCCCTGCATACGGAGAAAGTGCACTCGCACACCGCTGGAGGCCCTGCGGACTCATAATCGGCGATGACCTTTGTGGACTCCACTTCATTTGCCATTGTGTTCTGTGTAAGGCTTAAAATGTACTCTGAACACAGGGAAGGTGTGAAGTAAGATTTTTAACAGAAAAAAAGCCAAGACTAGATCAAGAGTGTGGGCCAGTGTCTGCCCCTCCATGAATTGAATTAAGGTGATGATTATTTAAGTAGTAATGATTAACAGAAAAGTGCTGTGGAAGGAATCTCAGGAATCTGCTCCACAGCACACTGCCTTCTGCTGGTCTCCTTCTGATAGGCCTTGCAGGCCCTGGTCACTGATCTCCCGTGTGTTCTTCCTGCAGTGATGAGTCACCAACACCAGCAGCAAATGGCGCCCAACTCCCTGAGCCAGCAGAGCCGCGCTTCTCAGAACCCAGCTGCGGGGCTCATGGGCATGCCCAGCGCCCTGACCACGCAGCAGCAGCAGCAGCAGAAGCTGCGGCTGCAGAGGATCCAGATGGAGAGGGAGAGGATCAGAATGCGCCAAGAGGAGCTCATGCGGCAGGTAGGCCTTGGTGTGTCTGGTGAGCTCTGTGCCCTGGTGCAGGGATGAGGGCAGGCGTCTTTTCCTTCAGGACACGCTTCCTTCCTCTGGAAGCACTGGAGGCCAGCGCCCTGCCCCCAGCCTCCTGTTAGAGTGGGTGTCCCTCCCAGCCTCTGTACTGTCGTCGGAACCAGACTTCAGAGCACTAGCTCTGGCTGCGTCCGCATGGCGGCCTTTGGCTTCCTCTGCTAGTGTTTAGAGAGCAAGTAGAGAACATGTCCCGCTGTCCACGGCTGTGCAGCAAATCCGCCTAACACCTAGCGGCCCAGGTCAGCCATTTCATTGTCTCACACCATTTTGCAGGTTGGGAATTTGGAAAGGGCCCAGCTGGGCTCCTTTTCCCCTGTGTGGCACTGAGGGCCACGTGGTGGTCGTCACCTGGACGGTGGGATGGTCCAGAGGGTCCAAGATGACTCCGGTCAGGGGTGTGGCACTGTGACGAGGATTCAGGAAGCCTGGGCTTGCCTGGACTGAGGCCTGGCTATTGGCGAGTGGCGTCCACAGCATGGCAGTGTGAGAGCAGTCACTGCATGCTGGCCTGGGTCCCCAGGAGAAGCCGAGGGGCCCAGGAAGGCCCTGCCAGTGCCAGAGGACGGCTCTGTGTGTCACGGTGCCGCCTGTGCCGTG
This sequence comes from Sciurus carolinensis, assembly GCF_902686445.1. Taxonomy (NCBI): domain Eukaryota; kingdom Metazoa; phylum Chordata; class Mammalia; order Rodentia; family Sciuridae; genus Sciurus; species Sciurus carolinensis. Next base: position 133,362 of record NC_062221.1, on the reverse strand, counting down.
TTCTTGGTGGGAAACGTCACAGTGCCGCGTGTGCCGTGTTCTTGGTGGGAGCACTCACAGAGGCCCCTGGGTGAACAGAGAGCCCAGGGCAAGTTCCCGGGAGGCAGTGGTGCCTGTCACGCATCCATCTGGTCTACCACAGAGCGTGAACGAATTGAGGAGAATGAGCAGAGACCGCGAGTCCTCCGGACCCTTCTGCACGGACGAGGGCCTGGGCTGCCGCTGGGCTCTTGTGTGCCTTGCCCCACGCACCCCTCACTCCCTGGTCAACAGAATGCTGCTGTGTGTCCTCCTGGGTTAGGCTCAGCCCCGTCCTTCAAACACGAACCCAAGAGAACCCCGTTTCTCCCTGCTTTAGTGACTTGCTCTGTGGCAGAACAGCTTGCTTTCTTCTTTCTTCCTTTTTCTTTCTTTCTTTCTTTCTTTCTTTCTTTCTTTCTTTCTTTCTTTCTTTCTTTCTTCCTTTTTCTTTCTTTCTTTCTTCCTTTTTCTTCCCTTTTTTCTTTCTTTTTAATGATTATTTCATTTTATTTGTTTATTTTTCGCAGTGCTGAGGCTGGAACTGGGTTCCATGCTAGGCAAGCGCTCGGCCCCTGAGCCACAGCGCAGCCCCGGAACAGTACTCTGTCTGCGGTGTGCTGAACTCACATCACCCACCTCTGCAGGTCTCATACGTTTTCCTGGCTACATCTTAGGGAGAAAAGCTTCAGGTTATTGTTCTGTCTTCAGACGTTGCTTTGTGACTCAAGGGAGGCAAGATACATGACGAGTGTGCTTTTGCTGCTTTAAGGGACTAGTGCTCTGCCTGTTCCAGAGAGCTTTCTAGTGGGGAGTCTCAGAGGTGTCAGGGTGAGCGCTTGGAAAAATATCCAGTGACTGCCACAAACGACTGGTGTATTCCTATCAAGTAAATCCTGGGACACAGGAGTCTCTACTGCGTGAGGCTGGAAGGACACGGTGAATTGAAATCCCTTCTAAGAGGTGGCTTTGGAGAACGGGAAGTGACTGGAGTGTGCCCTGCTGCTGAGCCTCCCCGCAGAGCCAGGAGGTAGCTCCAGAGGGGCTGGCTGCCTCCCCCACCCTGAGGCCTTCTGCTCAGACGCTCAGGCCGTTTCAGGGCAACAGTTGTTGACACCATTTTTAGATACACAGGATCATGTTTCTTGGCAGGAAATACCGAGTTATTGTTTTCTGTTTGGGTGACGATTCTATTTACCACATTGTGGTAGCATCCGTAGGTTCTCTGTTAGGTTGTAGTTCCCTGAGCTTTGATGCCTTGTGTGTGCGTGAGACCCATTTCAGAGAAGGACTTGCTTCTGTTTTGCCTCCTTGCTGTTTCTTTCTCTTGCCCCGCCTCCTTCTTTCCCACAGAAAGGATGTCTGGGAAGGGGTGGGAAAAAGCGTCCCAGATTGTTTCCTGATCCCAGCTGTAGGTGCTTTTGAGCCACAAGATAATATTGCTGGCTCGTGTTACAGAGACGTCCACCGCGCTCCTTAAATGCTGACCCCTGGAGGCTGTGGCACTGAACCATCTTGCTGCATCGTGGTGAGCAATTCCCCATGGAGCCCAGTGAGGAGGAGAGGCTGTCCATCTGCCCAGATTTGCTGGAGGCCCCCCGCTCAGCCTCAACTGTGTGTGTGTGTGTGTGTTTTGTTGGGAGGAGATGGAATGGATGGTTCCGATGGCTTTTAGTGTTTGTTGTTGGACTTTTTGGTCCTGGAAGCCTTTCTCCCCCTATCCCAAAGCAACATGCCCCACTGTGTGCCAGATTTTCTCCGAGGCTGTGTAATAGTGGTGTGGGAGGAGGGTCCTGTTGTAGTTTCTGAGCGCTTGTCGGGATGTCTGGTTCAGTTATGGCTGGTCTGTATCATTTTGGTGGGCGCTTTGACTTCTTTCTTTTGGTGACTTTTCTGCTTCTCTCTTTGTACCTGAGCCAGGGCGCCCATCAGATAGAAATCTGCAGGCCGGGGCAGAGCGACCCCATGAGACTGGAAAGTCATCTGTAGACTGGCATTTGTTCGTTCGTCCCGCCCTTGGCCTTGGTCATGGCAGCTGCCTGGGGAGCCTGTGCTTGGGGGCAGTTTGTGGTGACCTGCTGTTCTTGCCTGGAGGAGATCCCTGGTTGTACAGCCTGTCTTCCGGGGCCCTGGTCCTGCAGGCGGGCCCACCTCCTGCAGTTCTACCCAGGGAGAGTCTCCAGCAGAGGCCTGCGCTGTGCTGTCTCTACAGGAATCGAGTAGGGAGGTGGCGAAATTTGATAAGTAGAAGAGTTTATTCCCTGATTCCTGGACATCACTGCTTTTGCGCATTCCCGTCGTTCCTGAATGACAGGGTGGATGTGGCAGGCCTGCAGGTCCCGTGCAGATCTCAGTCGCCCTCCCGCTGCCTTCCTGCTCCTCACCCGCCTGCACCCTCTGACCTGGACGTCACCATGCCAGGGGTCAGGTGTGAGCTCACTGGCACTAGATGGACTCCTGTCAGGATTCTAACAAAATGGGTTTAAGGACCAGTCGATAACAAATTTAAAGCGAAGCACCGTTATTTCAGGATGGAAGCTCATTTCTTTTCATTCGTTCCTTCCTTTATCTCCTCCCTCATTCATTTAGCCGATTCTATATCGTAGGAAGTAATAGAAAGACAATGGGACATGGCTATCTCTGACTTCGGAGCAGGCTAATTAGACCTCATGTGAGTTGTAGTCGGAGAAGTAAGTTGACCATTCCCTCCTTCGTGAGCGCCCGTGGTTGCCACCCTAACTCTCATTATAGGGGCTCTCTGAGCCAGACACACCAGACTGCTGTGAAAGTGGCAAGAGACGCTTCTTTATCTCTTTCCAGTGACCCTCAGACCAACAGGCTATTAAACAACTACAGAATGAGTGGATCAAGGTGCCAGAGAGGCTTGGTAGTTCTTCTGATTAGCAATCTTAACTAGGAGACCCTCCTTAAATATGGTCATTACAATTCCTCAAGGGCTCTGTAGCAGTGGAGTTGAGCTGCTTCTTTCTGATAACTGATGAATTATCTCAGGACGTGACAGGTACTCCAAACGCAGGGCACCTTGGAGCTCTAGAAGGTCGTCAGGTCTAAGCTCAGCATCATCAGATAGTGGATCTTCCCCAATTTCAACAGAAATCTACCACAGGTAGAATAGTGAATTTTGGGGAAAGCCATTCTCCATGTGTGTGGCACATACAGTTCCATCTACCTACCTATTCATTCCTCCACCCATCTGTCCATCCATGGGGGGTCGACCCAGGACCTCACACCTGCCGGGCGCGGGTTCTGTCCCCGAGCCCCGTCACCAGCCCTTTTTATTTAGTTCTGGGGACCTCCCTGAGTCGTGCAGGCTGGCTTTCTTGAACTTGCCATCCTTCTGCCTCGGCCTTCCAAGCAGCCAGGATCACAGGCATCCACCACCACACCCATCAGAAGAGAGCGATTCTTAGTTCAAGTTTACTTTTCTTTCATCTTTATTCCTGGCAGAGTTTTATTTTAACCTGATTTCCCAAAGACTGCACTGTAGCTTCAGAATTATTTAAAAAAATGGCAACTGAGAAAAGAAAGCTTTTTTTTTTTTTTTTTTTTTTTGGCACTAGGGATTGAACCCAGGGAAGTTCTATTACAGAGCTACGTCTCCAGCCTTTTTAATTTTTTTATTTTGAGACTGGGTCTTGTCGAGTTGCCCAGGCTGACCACCAACTTGTGATCCTCCCACCTTGGCCTCCCAAGTTGCTGGAATTACAAGGTGTGTACCATTGTGCCATCAAAGAAAGCGATTCGTAGTCGAAGGTTGACTTTCCTTTTATCTCTCTTTTTTTTTTTAAGAAAGAAATTGGAATTTTGTTTTTAGAAGGTTTTGAACTAGAATTTTTTTAAAGGATTTAAATATAATTTACAGAATTACTCTTTAAGATAAAACACAGCAGTTTTGCTAAGTTAAAGAAGACAGAACAGAAAAACTATTTGCATGTTTCCGTTTACGTGACGTTCTGGAAAAGACAAACCGTGGGCACAGAGCAGAGGAGCGGGGCTGGGCACGCAGGAGGCCTGGCACACGGGCAGCCCGGGACCTGGCTGGTGCCGGCGCAGTTCTGGATCTTGGTCTTGGTAGCTGCTTCACAACTCTGCACTTGCTCTTAGTTCAGAATGGTACAGAACAAAGAGTGAATTTCACTGGATGTAAATAATAAGAAGAAATGAAATTATCACAAAAAAAAGGCCAAACACATATACATTGTACAAAAGATACAAAATGCTCAAAAACAAAAACATTATACTCACCCATACTCTAGAGAATGGCTGTAAAGATGTTGGTGGTTTCTTTCTACTTCTTTTGTACATTTCTCTGTGTCCTTTGTGTCTTAAAAGAAAATTGGTGGCTTATTTTAATACTGTTTTGTTTCGTCTTCTTTCTCATCTGAGGAAGCCATTTACTCCGTACCTGCCTGTGAGTTGAGCCGGGACTGGGTCTGAACCCGTCCTGAGTGTCTGGGCTCCTTCCTACAGCAGCTGGACAGGCATTTCTAAACACCGCGAGCCACACAAGCCTCAGAGACTAGAATGCTCCATTGTTGCAGCTTAAAATTCTGCATAGCTTTTTCTCAGTATTCTGAAAGGCAGCTTTATCAGGTGAAATGGAGAATTTCAGCCACTGGTACAAAATTGAGAAACAGATATCCCAGTTTTTATTTACCCAGCTAGAAGAAGTTTCTTCACATGAAAACACACACGTGGCTTTATCTGAGAAGGATATTTCTTCCTAAGTGCTTTATTCATTTAAATATAAAGTTTTGGGGGAAGCGCTGGAAGGTTTTGACCCTGTGGACTTCCTGTTAACCCTCAGGGCCTGAAGGACCAGGCCGGCTCCCCTTCCCTGCTCCCTGGGCCACACTGCTGAGAAACCGTTACTATTCTCAAGCAAATTCCACACCGTTTTTCCCCATCCTTTCCTTAATTGGGACTGGAGACAGGAGAACGTAGCTTGTCAAACAAAAATGCTGACTAAGCCTGGCCTCTGGTTGCCAGGGCAACGGGGACAGGAAGGAGGGAGGCGAGGAATCTTGGCAGGCTCCTGCTGGACCTGACTGGCAGCCGGCCAGCTGTCCCACCCGCCGGCTGGGAGCAGCCCTGGTCTGGGGAAGGTTCTGTTTCCATCAGGAGAACAGCCATTAGAGAGGTTAGGGAGCGTCAGGGCCTAGCAGACCCCGTAGCGTGAGCGCTGACCACTCCACAGTCTCGCCTTTGGAACCCAGGACCCAGCATTGAGGAAGACGTTTCACAGAGTCAGGTTTCAGAGTCGCCTGGGATGCCGAGGTCAGCTGGTCACCATCTAGCAGCCCCTCAGCCCCTCCGTAGAGGCTCGGCTCTTTAATTTCACTGGTCCGGGTATGCGTTCAGCAGATGTCCTGGGCACCAAGCGTGTGGCAGTGAGCAGACCTGCCCCACCTTCCTGGAGCCTCCCTTCCGGCCCTTGTGAAGCGCTGTGTCCTTACACGTCCCAGAAACAGCCTATTTTCCGATATGGCCTGCCGTTCCCTTCTTGAGGAAAGACACGGATTCAAGTCTTTAAAAACAACTCCTTTCATTCACACCAACATGTTGTCTACGACAAATAGATGCATTTTTGGCAGTTAAAATAAAAAACAATACAAGGACTCCCTTTGAAAAACGTTTTAAATTGAGCATCATTTTAAAATAGAGGCACATTTTGTGCGAAGGAAAAGCTGCTTATGATTTCTGATCTTGATCACATCGCTGAGGTCTGAGGAAACATTCCATTTCAAAATCCATTTAGCTTCTTCTGTATTTTAATGAAGAAAGAAGAAGATCTAAATCATGACGTTTCCCCCAGTGAGAGTCCAGGGGACAGCAGAAGCAGATGCTGGGATAAGTGAGATCCTGGCGCACACCCTGACTCAGAAGAGCCAGAGACAGGCCGTGGACGTGATCAGGGGCGATCGAGCGTCACCCCGCAGCTTCAGAGCTTCAGCTCTGCCCTCCGCAGCCCGCCTGGCCGCTGAGCATGCGAGGAGGCGTTTCGGAGCGGAGGCTCCGGGAAGTATGACCGTGAATTTCTAGAACCTTTTGGCATAGTTGAGAGATTTACATCAGGAATTTTCTTTTCTTTCTTTTTTTCACCCTAAAGAAGGTAAATAATTCAGCATTTCGCCTCTGAAGCCCTCGGGTTTTTGGCAGAGAGAGCCATGTCTCTGCACCAGAATAATTAGATTTGAAAACATGGCCTTTATTTTTCTCTTCGTTGGTCCCTCTTCCCCACACCCTTCCTAATTAAAACAGCCCAGTCTTCCACACTTAACTCAGGCAGCGCCCTCAGCAGCGGGGACTGCCTGGCTTTCCTGGGACCTTGTTCCAGGGAGGGCAGAGCTGGCCGGTGGAGCTGCCCCTCACCAGGACAGTGCTGGGCCCGTCGGCCAGTCCCTGCTTTCTTACCTCTGCTGCGACTGATCCCCTGGAGAGCTGCAGACCAGCGGGGAGCTGACGGCCCGCGCTCGGGTTGCTTCCAGAGACTCTCCCTCCACCCCGGCTCCTCTGCACGCACACGGTCGCCCAGCCGCTGGGACAGGGTGTTTCTCTAACCCACACATAATTCTTCATTTCAGGGAGCTAAGTGGATGACCACAGGCTCATGGATTCTCAGGCCCTTATTTTGCAGCATTCTTTTCAACCCTAATGTGGACATGAGTCAAAAATAAAGTTGGTGGGGTAAGGAAAGCTCTGGGGGGGACTCCTGAGGGCAACCACCCAGATCTTTCTGAAACTGGCCTTTTAAATCTGAACTTATGTGTTGTGAATTCCCAGGACCCTGGCTCCGCCCGTATACGTTGAAAAGAACTGCAGAATACATCCAGTTCCATCTGTTTCCCAGTTCAGGGAGGACGACCCTGAAACCACCGTTCCTTAAATTCTCCTCCTCAAACCGTCTGAGGTAGAGGGATCGGCATTTCCATTTTGTAGCAGGGAAAATAGGCTCAGAGAAATGAAGCAGCTTGCTGAGTCTCCTAGCCAGTAGGGGAGAGGCCCACGTCACCTACTTTCTCTTCTCTGCTATGCCGTCTGTGAGGCCGTAAGAGTAGACCCGGAAGCCTCGCCACCTGGGTTCAGGTCCTGGCCCCTCTGTTACTAGCCGTGCTGTCCCGGGAAGGTTTCTTCATCTTGGTGCAGTTGGGCTGCCCCAGGGTGGAGTGAAACAGCGGTGGGAGCACTTGGGAGTGCGTTTCACGCGTAGGCGGTCACTGTGCTGGGGAGCAAGCCTCTGCCTCCCTGGCCGTCCAGCACTGTCAGTGGCTTGTTCTGTGGACGACCCTTGGGGCCAGGTTCCTTATGACGTGCACTCCGATCTTTGTAACGAGATTGCTCTTAACGACTTACCTTTGCCTGATGAATGAACTGCCGGGAAAGGTGCGGGATTTAGTGCGCGTCACAGCCATCGCGCCACCGCAGTGGGACTTGAACCCCAGTCTTCTGCTCCCAAGACAGCTCTCCCTCTGTGCTGTGCTGCCCTCTCTCTGCTTAGCCCAAGACATGTCCAATAACTTCGAACCCTTGACGGCTGCTTGAGAATTCCAGTGGCCGATATCCCAGAGGATTAAGAAGCAAGATTCCCCTCACTGAAGTACCCCTGGAAGCTCTTCATCCCTCTTCCTCAGATCTGGGGCACAACAGCTCTTCCTTCTGCCATGTCTCAGTCCTTCAGTTGTTCAAGAGCTGTGGTGTGTCCCTTCAGTCTTCTCCTCGTATGGTTTGGCTATGAGGTGTCCCCAAAAGCTCCTGCGTTAATGCAGGAATGATCAGAGGAGAAACCACTGGATTGTGGAGCTGTAACCTAGTCAGTGAATCACTGGGTGGTAATTGCAGGCAGACGAAGCAGGGCTGAGGAAGTAGGCTGCTGGGCTGTGTCCATGGGGATCGTCTTTGTGCCTTGCTCCTTGCGCTCTCTCTGCTTCCTGGCTGCCATGAGCTGTGTAGCTCATGCCCACCATGCCTGTCCACCATGATGTTCTGCCTCGCCTTGGACCCAGAACAATAGCCTTGGTCATTCATGGACTGAGACCTCTGAAATTGTGAGCCCAGAAATAAATTCTTCCCCCTCTGAGTTATTCTTGTCATGTATTTTGGTCACAGTAAGGAAAAGTTGACAAACACGTCCCTTTTGATTAAATAATCCCCAGCTTTGTCAGGGAACATGACCCTCACCCTCCCTATCCTGGTTTTGCTTTGGTCCGACTTTGTGAAGACTCTGGTGAGGTGTCGAACAGATAGTTGGATGGCAGGAAGGGAGGTCAGTTGGAATGACAGAGAAACAATTTTGATCTGCTGCTGGAGCAGAGGGCTTTGGAGCATGGCGATTCTGGGAGATGGATCCAGAAGGCTTGACGCTTGACCGTGATTCTTTTTGATGGTCTGTCTTCCACGCTGAAATCTTCATGAGGAGAAGGCCTTACCTTATCAGTTGCTGCTGCCAGAAACAGTACCTGGCATCTGATAGTCTCAGTAGTATTTTTTAAATACTAAATACAAGTGCAAACAAAAGAATCGCTGTGGGTTTGGGATTGTGGCTCAATGGTGAGCGTTTGCCTCCCACATACAGGGCACTGGGTTTGATCTGCGACACCACATAAAAATAAATAAATAAAGGCATCGTGTCTGTCTACAAGTAAAATTATAAAAAAAATTCTGTGGGGTCTAAGGAAGAAAGAGTTGACTTAGATCTTGAACTTGGATGAGTAGTGATGACCTTAGAAAAAGCCTGACATTAACAGGAAGTGCTGCCTTAAGCCTGACGAGGAGCCCGGCCTGAGGCCCGTGGAGGCTCAGGTGCCAGGGAGCATCATTGAGTCAGCTGGGAGGGGTCCTTAGCTGGGCGCGGTGGGCAGGCAGGCCCTCCTGGATGAGGTCGCATCCAGGACTTCTGAGGCTTCCGGAGGGTAACACAAAGCACTGGTGAGCCAGGAAATGGAAGGCCCTGGAGGCGTCTGGTCACCTACTTCCTGCTGGAGACGGCATGGCAGGGATGGAACCAGGCATCTGGTCGCCCACTTCCTGCTGAGACGGCATGGCAGGGATGGATCCAAGCATCTGGTCGCCCACTTACTGCTGGAGACGGCATGGCATGGTTGGATCCAGGCATCTGGTTGCCCACTTCCTGCTGGAGTTGGCATGGCAGGGATGGATCCAGGCATCTGGCCACCCACTTCCTGCTGAGATGGCATGGCAGGGATAGATCCAGGCATCTGGTCGCCCACTTCCTGCTGGAGACGGCATGGCATGGTTGGATCCAGGCATCTGGTCGCCCACTTCCTGCTGGAGATGGCATGGCATGGTTGGATCCAGGCATCTGGTCGCCCACTTCCTGCTGGAGTTGGCATGGCAGGGATGGATCCAGGCATCTGGTCGCCCACTTCCTGCTGAGACGGCATGGCATGGTTGGATCCAAGCATCTGGTCGCCCACTTACTGCTGGAGACGGCATGGCAGGGATGGATCCAGGCATCTGGTCGCCCACTTCCTGCTGGAGATGGCATGGCAGGGTTGGATCCAGGCATCTGGTCGCCCACTTCCTGCTGGAGATGGCATGGCATGGTTGGATCCAGGCATCTGGTCGCCCACTTCCTGCTGGAGATGGCATGGCATGGTTGGATCCAGGCATCTGGTCGCCCACTTCCTGCTGGAGATGGCATGGCATGGTTGGATCCAGGCATCTGGTCGCCCACTTCCTGCTGGAGATGGCATGGCAGGGATAGATCCAGGCATCTGGTTGCCCACTTCCTGCTGGAGATGGCATGGCATGGTTGGATCCAGGCATCTGGTCGCCCACTTCCTGCTGGCACTGCTCTTCCTGGTGCAGTCCTGTGTCAGGAGCTCAGAGGTGCAACAGGAGAGGGTGAGGATGGACGGGTGCCTGTAGGGGAACAAGAGCAAGGCTGTTGTGTCACTCATCTGTGTGGTTGAAGGTGTGAGAAGTGCTCTCAGGTTTTTTTTTTATTGCTAACCACAACTTCAGATATTTCCACTTAGATCCAGTGAAATTGCCCATTTATCTGTTGAGTGGATATTTACTTAGTACCTACTCTGTGCCCGGCATGGTTATGTTGCAGCAGTGTAGACATGAACATGACGACAAAGTGCCTGCCCTCATAAGCTTACATTCCAGCAGGAAAGACAGCACCAATGCCTAAGTTGATAGGAGGAAATTAATACAGGTCAAGAGACAAAATAGCCGAGGCAGGCTGCTCTAGACAGGGTGAGGGAGGAGCTTCTGTGAGGAGTGACCTTTGTGGATGGGCAGTGAGTGAGAGACTGAGCTGTGAAGAAATCCCAGGAGTGGGCTAGGGACAGAGGGACAGCTGGTGTGCAGTGGGAGGAACAGCAGAGACCAGGAGTCTTCAAGGGGCCAGTGTGGAGCTGTGAGGAACTAGGCAGGGTAGCGGGCAGGGCTGTGGGCTGCAGTCTCCAACCAGGTAGGATCTGGGGGGTATGTGACCTTCACTCAACCCTCACTTTGGCTGTGACCCCAAAATGACCTTAGGAGAGTCTTACAGAACCCTTTGTTTTGGGAATGATGGCTTTCTAGCCTGGACTAGCCTGTTTCTCAGTTACTTTCCCCCAGTGTTTGCAACACCCTTCTGTATTCTCTGGCTGGTTGGTCATTTGGGTGGAAGATGAGACTGAGTCCTTGTGGTCCCAAGGCAGCCTGTCCTCTCAGGATGACTTGGCCAACTCTCTACAGCAGAGAAGCCACATTGATGCCAGAGAACAGAAGTTCAGCTCTTTGGATTTAAAAGGGAGGGCATGTTGGGAACGGCACGTAGAACATCCCCGACATGGTGGAACATCCCCAGTGAGGTGGAACATCCCCCCAGTGTGGTGGAACATCTCCAACGAGGTGGAACATCCCTCCAGTGTGGTGGAACATCCCCCCAGTGTGGTGGAACATCCCCCAGCGAGGTGGAACATCCCTCCAGTGTGGTGGAACATCCCCAGTGTGGTGGAACATCCCTCCAGTGTGGTGGAACATCCCCAGCGAGGTGGAACATCCCTCCAGTATGGTGGAACATCCCCAGTGTGGTGGAATATCCCTCCAGTGTGGTGGAACATCCCCAGTGTGGTGGAACATCCCTCCAGTGTGGTGGAACATCCCCAGTGTGGTGGAACATCCCTCCAGTGTGGTGGAACATCCCCCCAGTGTGGTGGAACATCCCCAGTGTTGATAGAACATCCCCCCCGTGTGGTGGAACATCCCCCCCGTGTGGTGGAACATCCCTCCAGTGTGGTGGAACATCCCTAGTGTGGTGGAACATCCCCAGCGAGGTGGAACATCCCTCCAGTGTGGTGGAACATCCCCAGTGTGGTGGAACATCCCTCCAGTGTGGTGGAACATCCCCAGCGAGGTGGAACATCCCTCCAGTGTGGTAGAACATCCCCAGTGTGGTGGAATATCCCTCCAGTGTGGTGGAACATCCCCAGTGTGGTGGAACATCCCTCCAGTGTGGTGGAACATCCCAAGTGTGGTGGAATATCCCTCCAGTGTGGTGGAACATCGCCCCAGTGTGGTGGAACATCCCCAGTGTTGATGGAACATCCCCAGCGAGGTGGAACATCCCTCCAGTGTGGTGGAACATCCCCAGTGTGGTGGAACATCCCTCCAGTGTGGTGGAACATCCCTCCAGTGTGGTGGAACATCCCCAGCGAGGTGGAACATCCCTCCAGTGTGGTGGAACATCCCCCCAGTGTGGTGGAACATCCCCAGCGAGGTGGAACATCCCTCCAGTGTGGTGGAACATCCCCCCGGTGTGGTGGAACATCCCTCCAGTGTGGTGGAACATCCCCCCAGTGTGGTGGAACATCCCCCAGCGAGGTGGAACATCCCTCCAGTGTGGTGGAACATCCCTCCAGTGTGGTGGAACATCCCCAGCGAGATAGAACATCCCTCCAGTGTGGTGGAACATCCCCAGTGTGGTGGAACATCCCCAGCGAGGTGGAACATCCCTCCAGTGTGGTGGAACATCCCCAGTGTGGTGGAACATCCCTCCAGTGTGGTGGAACATCCCTCCAGTGTGGTGGAACATCCCCAGCGAGGTGGAACATCCCTCCAGTGTGGTGGAACATCCCCAGTGTGGTGGAACATCCCTCCAGTGTGGTGGAACATCCCCCCAGTGTGGTGGAACATCTCCAGTGTTGATGGAACATCCCCAGTGTTGATGGAACATCCCCAGTGTTGATGGAACATCCCCCCGGTGAGGTGGAACATCCCTAGTGTGGTGGAACATCCCCAGCACAGTACCCTTCCAGCTCTGGTCATGTTGTAGGCCTTTTGAATTTCATTTATATGTCTAGCAACACAGCATTATTTTATGTTGTCTGTATTTGAAGTGTTCCAGGAATAATTTAAATGAAAGTGAAGTTTAGTACCACGTTTTATATCTTGTTTCTGAGATTTGTTCTTATAATTTGAATTTTATTTCCATGTTATATGTCATTACATATAACAATTCATATATAGTCTTCTTTTCTTTTTTAGCTAAAGTATCTGAAGTTTCAGAAATGATTCTTATTGTATTTAAATTCAGACCCTCCTGGACTTTACAAATCGAACCTGAATACTTAAGACATGGTGATAAAATTCTGTGGAATTAAGGAAATACTGTCATTCCATCAACTTTTATGCTTAAAAGGGTATTTGGAGTTAAACCCCACATTTATGGTTGAAGAATAGACGATTCTAGATGAAGTTTGTTTTTATATATATAACGAAGGATTTTAGCCACGCGATTCTTGCATTTGCAGTTTGTAAGGGGCTGCAAGTTGTGTCGGGCCAGGTGTTTCCGTACTGGGGTCTGGGCACGCGCGCTGCGGGAGTGGCGCTGGTGGGCGGGCCCCTCACACCTGTGCCGCCCGCGGTCTCCTGGACCAGACTTCAGGAAAGCTTTGCTGCATGAAGCGTGTCGTCGCGCATTCTGACGACTTGTGACCTGGCAGGCCGCCGTGACCCGGGCCTTTCTGGCCAGGGTGTTGATCTCAGGGAAGGCGTCCAGCAGGCCTTCGTCTGCGGCGGTCACGCTGCCAGCCTCCACCACCAGCCGTAGCACGTCAGGACTGGAAGAGACCTAAGGAGACGTGTAACTCGGGAGGCCCAAGTCTGCCTGCCACGGTAGCCGTGGCCTGGGGCTTGGGGCTCACGACTTCAGTCTGCGGGGGGGATGGATGCGCTGAGGCGAGGGAGGAGCCGCGCCGGGGTTTCGGGTGCAAGCGTGCCCGCCCAGAATCCTCCTCTGATGCCTGCTCGAGTTGTCTCAGCAGGAGAGACGCCTGAGGTGCTGCCTAGAGGACGTAACCGCAGGCAGTGGTTTCATGACCGATCCTATTGCCTCCACGTGGCACAGTAGGGCTGGCTTGAGACGACGCTGCTGCATCCTGCGCCTGCTGACGAGCCCCGTGCTGTCGGGTGCGTGACGCTGGGATTCTGCTTGGCTCTGCATCCTTCTCCAGCCTCCAGCCGAGTAACGGTAGTCGAGTAACGATACAGTCCAGTGGAAAGCCTTTTTAAAGTGGCTGTTCTGTCCTCCTGGTTATCGGCATGAACTGTCAGATGTGATTTAATGTGAACCCTGAATTCTGTGATCCCAGGTCCACTGGGCTGGGAGGAGCAGGCCCTGGAACATGCCTGTTGCTCTGCCTGACGCAGTAGTCTCGTCTCTGAGAAGGTGCCTGGAGAGGCTGATGTGCGCTGGGTGTTTAAACAGTCCCATGGTGGCGTGTGCTGAAGGCCGTCCCGAGTGTCCCCTTAACCTTGTGAGTGTAGGAAAGCCACTGACGTCACTCATGACTTCCTGATGGCTTGGACTTACTGGGAATTAATGTGAAGCGCTTCGTGTTTGGTGAGTTGTTCTGCTCAACCCTTGCCGCTCTCGTACCCCCGTAGGAAGCCGCCCTCTGCAGACAGCTCCCCATGGAAGCCGAGATGATGCCCCCGGTCCAGGCTGCTGCGAACCCTCCCACCATGACCCCAGACATGAGATCCATCACTAGTAACGGCTCAGACCCTTTCCTCAATGGGTAAGTGAACACTTGGGGGACATTTAACTTTGCTCTGTTTGTTATGAGGTCCAGACTGTAGTGGGGTTTTGGTTTATACTTGGAAAAGATGAGGTGCTTGGGGGTTGGGGTAAAGGTAGGAGGTGGGGGGAGCTGGTAGGAAAAAGAAGAGCAAAGGGCATAGTATCCCTTTTAACAAACTCTCAGATTAAAAAGTCGGCTCTGTCCTCTTGAGTCCACCCCTCGTGGATAACTGGGTTATGGGAATCACTTATCATTTGAACAGAATGGTGCTGTCTTGTGTTTGTCTGTGGCTTTATGTGGCCACCTGGGGGATAGAAGCATGTCATATGGCATATTGAGAACAAAATATTTAGGAGATGATACTCTGATGGTGAAATGTGTCATCTGGTTAGGAGGATTCCACAGTTTCGGTTTCCAGACTGTGATTTTGCACCGTGGCTATGGGGGATGCCTGCGAGGAACTTGGGTCAAGGGCACACAGACACTCTCTTTTGCATCTTCTATGTGTGTTTAGAATTATTTCACAATGGGGCTGTGGACATAGCTCAGTTGGTAGCGCTTGCCTTGCACGCACAAGGCCCTGGGTTCAATCCCCAGCATCACCAAAAAAAAAAAAAAAAAAAGAATAAAATTATTTCACAATTAAATACTTAATTAAAACATGATTTTTAAAAAGGAAGACATAGGAGCAGAAGGAAGAGACGACTTAGCCGGAGGTGTCGCCAAGCTCACCTGAGGCCTCTTGAGCACACAGGGCGACACTCTGATCCCATGTCCTTCTGCCCTCACAGGTGCTTGAGGCACGGGAAAACTTTCAGAGATGGGTGTGGAGCAAATGTGAAGGGAAAGAGAGAGGGCACAGGTGTCTCACGTTGTCGAATGTGAAGTACAAAAAGGCAGGAATAATCATGTGGGAGTCACTCATCCACCCGCCACCCAGATCCGCCGTATTCCACCGGTCTTACTTTTTAATAGATAAAGTGTCACAGTTGCTCTTTGAGGCCATCCTCCCCAGTACTGAACTCCCGCTTCCTTCCCGCTTATCTCTGCGGGCGCTGGCGAGTGTCCGTGGTATGCGCGTCCCACTGCCATTAGTGTGTGTATCCACAGCAGTGTTGAAATTTGTTTTCCGTTTTTTAAAATTCCACCTAAATGGCATCATACTCTGTGTGTAGAGCAGTGTCCAGATGGTCATCTGAAGATGCAAAGGCAACCAGGCCCATTCGCCACGTGGGGCAGGTTTGCTGGCCTTCAGTTTCATGACACTGACCTCAGGAGGGTACTTGAGTGCAGGGCGGGACCGGCTCCCTTCACTGCCTGGAAGTTGAGCCGCGTGCGGAATCCCCGTTCCTGGGACTGGGATGCGATCGCGGGGTGCCTGGAGTGGGTACCCACGACGTCTCTCCTCTTCACTCTGCAGGGGGCCCTACCACTCACGGGAGCAGAGCACCGACAGCGGCCTGGGCTTGGGGTGCTACAGCGTCCCCACGACCCCCGAGGACTTCCTCAGCAACGTGGACGAGATGGACACAGGTGAGGCGCAGCTGCCAGTGCTGCGGTGTGTGCTCGTCTTCAGATCGGCCCCTCGTCACCGCCACTCTAGAACCCAGCCCGAGCACTAAGTCTCAGGGACAGCACGAGATGACACCTGAAAAGCTTCGGACCCAGAGGCACGATGGCCGACCCCTGACCTCTGTCCCACAGCCTCACGCAGATAGTTCTGTGCCTGGCCACAGGATTCTGACCACTGTGTGGTTTGAGCTCATCTTTGCTTCTTGCAGCCCCTTCCTCACAGTCGCTGAGAGACCCCCATCCGCTTCTCCACTCCTCTGCTACTGGCCCTGCTGTGGTGGTTTTTAAGTATATTGCACAGGCCACGTTTTGTCCTGGAAAATGGTGCTAGTCACAGTTCCTCCAGTCACCCAGGTTTCCACGTCATTTGCTCATTTGGGGATCAATTGGCAGTGGGCAGTTAGAAAGTCAAGCAACTCAGAGCAGTTTAAGGCCTCGACTCAGCGCTCCACCTGGTGAGGATGCCCTCCCTTGCAATTGAAAGGAGGTAACCAGGGGGCCTCTCCCTGGTCCTTACCTGTCATTGGGCAGGCCGGGACCCTGTGGGCTTTGGAGAATGCCTTCCGTCGTACTTCATCACACAATTGTTGCAGATTCTATGCTTTTTGCTTTCTTTGTTTGTTTTACAAAAAGTAGGGTACAGTCATTATGTAAAGCTTTTTTAAAAAATTGTGCTAGTATTACTTAAAGATTATTTATTATGAAACTATCTTTGATGAAAGATTAGGATGCACAGAAACTGAAAAACATAAATTAATGCGGGGAAATAACAGTATTTCCTCCATCCTCAAGGAGTGAACTCTCCCAAGGCAAAAATGGTTTTCAACCTCATTCATGTAATCTAGACTTAATTATGAAAATCATAATACCAGATATATTCCAAAAGCAGAACCAAACGACACCTGAAGCTTCTACCCTTCGGAGTTACTCAGCAAGTTTCTACTCCATGGTCATGGAAGATATGAAGTAAAGTCACCTGCGACAGTTAAAGATTGCTTCTCCAGAGCCTCTGTGCATAGTGCCCTGGTGGCACTGCTCCTAGGTGACCCCTTTATGTCTCCAGAGCCTCTGTCCATAGTGCCCTGGTGGCCCTGCTCCTAGGTGATCCTTATGTCTCCAGAGCCTCTGTGCATAGTGCCCTGGTGGCACTGCTCCTAGGTGACCCCTTTATGTCTCCAGAGCCTCTGTGCATAGTGCCCTGGTGGCAATGCTCCTAGGTGACTCCTTTATGTCTCCAGAACCTCTGTGCATAGTGCCCTGGTGGCCCTGCTCCTAGGTGACCCCTTTATGTCTCCAGAGCCTCTGTGCATAGTGCCCTGGTGGCACTGCTCCTAGGTGACCCCTTTATGTCTCCAGAGCCTCTGTCCATAGTACCCTGGTGGCACTGCTCCTAGGTGATCCTTATGTCTCCAGAGCCTCTGTGCATAGTGCCCTGGTGGCACTGCTCCTAGGTGACCCCTTTATGTCTCCAGAGCCTCTGTGCATAGTGCCCTGGTGGCACTGCTCCTAGGTGACCCTTTATGTCTCCAGAGCCTCTGTGCATAGTACCCTGGTGGCACTGCTCCTAGGTGACCCCTTTATGTCTCCAGAGCCTCTGTCCATAGTACCCTGGTGGCACTGCTCCTAGGTGACCCTTATGTCTCCAGAGCCTCTGTGCATAGTGCCCTGGTGGCACTGCTCCTAGGTGACCCCGTTATGTCTCCAGAGCCTCTGTGCATAGTACCCTGGTGGCACTGCTCCTAGGTGACCCTTTATGTCTCCAGAACCTCTGTGCATAGTGCCCTGGTGGCAATGCTCCTAGGTGACCCCTTTATGTCTCCAGAGCCTCTGTGCATAGTGCCCTGGTGGCACTGCTCCTAGGTGACCCCTTTATGTCTCCAGAGCCTCTGTCCATAGTGCCCTGGTGGCCCTGCTCCTAGGTGATCCTTATGTCTCCAGAGCCTCTGTGCATAGTGCCCTGGTGGCACTGCTCCTAGGTGACCCCTTTATGTCTCCAGAGCCTCTGTGCATAGTACCCTGGTGGCACTGCTCCTAGGTGACCCTTTATGTCTCCAGAGCCTCTGTGCATAGTGCCCTGGTGGCACTGCTCCTAGGTGACCCCTTTATGTCTCCAGAGCCTCTGTGCATAGTACCCTGGTGGCACTGCTCCTAGGTGACCCTTATGTCTCCAGAGCCTCTGTGCATAGTACCCTGGTGGCAATGCTCCTAGGTGACCCCTTTATGTCTCCAGAGCCTCTGTGCATAGTGCCCTGGTGGCACTGCTCCTAGGTGACCCTTTATGTCTCCAGAGCCTCTGTGCATAGTGCCCTGGTGGCACTGCTCCTAGGTGACCCTTTATGTCTCCAGAGCCTCTGTGCATAGTGCCCTGGTGGCATTGCTCCTAGGTGACCCTTATGTCTCCAGAGCCTCTGTGCATAGTGCCCTGGTGGCACTGCTCCTAGGTGACCCTTTATGTCTCCAGAGCCTCTGTGCATAGTGCCCTGGTGGCACTGCTCCTAGGTGACCCTTATGTCTCCAGAGCCTCTGTGCATAGTGCCCTGGTGGCACTGCTCCTAGGTGACCCTTTATGTCTCCAGAGCCTCTGTGCATAGTGCCCTGGTGGCACTGCTCCTAGGTGACCCTTTATGTCTCCAGAGCCTCTGTCCATAGTGCCCTGGTGGCCCTGCTCCTAGGTGACCCTTTATGTCTCCAGAGCCTCTGTCCATAGTACCCTGGTGGCACTGCTCCTAGGTGATCCTTATGTCTCCAGAGCCTCTGTGCATAGTGCCCTGGTGGCACTGCTCCTCGGTGACCCCTTTATGTCTCCAGAGCCTCTGTGCATAGTGCCCTGGTGGCAATGCTCCTAGGTGACCCTTATGTCTCCAGAGCCTCTGTGCATAGTGCCCTGGTGGCACTGCTCCTAGGTGACCCCTTTATGTCTCCAGAGCCTCTGTCCATAGTGCCCTGGTGGCCCTGCTCCTAGGTGATCCTTATGTCTCCAGAGCCTCTGTGCATAGTGCCCTGGTGGCACTGCTCCTAGGTGACCCTTTATGTCTCCAGAGCCTCTGTGCATAGTGCCCTGGTGGCACTGCTCCTAGGTGACCCTTATGTCTCCAGAGCCTCTGTGCATAGTGCCCTGGTGGCACTGCTCCTAGGTGACCCCTTTATGTCTCCAGAGCCTCTGTGCATAGTACCCTGGTGGCACTGCTCCTAGGTGACCCTTATGTCTCCAGAGCCTCTGTGCATAGTGCCTTGGTGGCACTGCTCCTAGGTGACCCCTTTATGTCTCCAGAGCCTCTGTGCATAGTGCCCTGGTGGCACTGCTCCTAGGTGACCCTTTATGTCTCCAGAGCCTCTGTGCATAGTGCCCTGGTGGCACTGCTCCTTGGTGACCCCTTTATGTCTCCAGAGCCTCTGTGCATAGTACCCTGGTGGCACTGCTCCTAGGTGACCCTTATGTCTCCAGAGCCTCTGTGCATAGTGCCCTGGTGGCACTGCTCCTAGGTGACCCTTATGTCTCCAGAGCCTCTGTGCATAGTGCCCTGGTGGCACTGCTCCTAGGTGACCCTTATGTCTCCAGAGCCTCTGTGCATAGTGCCCTGGTGGCAATGCTCCTAGGTGACCCTTTATGTCTCCAGAGCCTCTGTGCATAGTGCCCTGGTGGCATTGCTCCTAGGTGACCCTTATGTCTCCAGAGCCTCTGTGCATAGTGCCCTGGTGGCACTGCTCCTAGGTGACCCTTATGTCTCCAGAGCCTCTGTGCATAGTGCCCTGGTGGCACTGCTCCTAGGTGACCCTTTATGTCTCCAGAGCCTCTGTGCATAGTGCCCTGGTGGCACTGCTCCTTGGTGACCCCTTTATGTCTCCAGAGCCTCTGTCCATAGTGCCCTGGTGGCACTGCTCCTAGGTGACCCTTATGTCTCCAGAGCCTCTGTGCATAGTGCCCTGGTGGCACTGCTCCTAGGTGACCCTTATGTCTCCAGAGCCTCTGTGCATAGTGCCCTGGTGGCACTGCTCCTAGGTGACCCTTATGTCTCCAGAGCCTCTGTGCATAGTGCCCTGGTGGCACTGCTCCTAGGTGACCCTTTATGTCTCCAGAGCCTCTGTGCATAGTACCCTGGTGGCCCTGCTCCTAGGTGACCCTTATGTCTCCAGAGCCTCTGTGCATAGTGCCCTGGTGGCACTGCTCCTAGGTGACCCCTTTATGTCTCCAGAGCCTCTGTGCATAGTGCCCTGGTGGCACTGCTCCTAGGTGACCCCTTTATGTCTCCAGAGCCTCTGTGCATAGTACCCTGGTGGCACTGCTCCTAGGTGACCCTTTATGTCTCCAGAGCCTCTGTGCATAGTGCCCTGGTGGCACTGCTCCTAGGTGACCCTTATGTCTCCAGAGCCTCTGTGCATAGTGCCCTGGTGGCACTGCTCCTAGGTGACCCTTATGTCTCCAGAGCCTCTGTGCATAGTGCCCTGGTGGCACTGCTCCTAGGTGACCCTTATGTCTCCAGAGCCTCTGTGCATAGTGCCTGGAGTTTGGTGGTCTTCCTTCCTTGCACCTTGACCAGCTCACCTTGTTCTCTGAGGAGATGCGTAGATGGGAACTATTTACTTTACTCTTCTTCGGTTTATTACTGCCATTCTCTCTGTCCCCTGTCCCTTTCTTCTCTCTCTACTTTTTGGTGTGAGGTTTAATTTGTTTCCTTGGATTGGCCTGATGAAGTGGCTCCTTCCTTTGTTTAATAGCTGTTTACTTTCATGTTTTAAATGAAAATAGTACTAATAAGCCAGTAAGGATAAAAAGCAAAGTTATATACGAAAGTTCTCCAGAGATTATACAAAATAAAAGGGGGGGTGGTTCTTTTCCATGTCTAAGAATCACCCGTGAAGTGGGACTAGCGTGGGCTCTTCCCCTCAGGGTCATGTCGTAGCAGCGCATCTCCCGTGAAGTGGGACTAGCGTGGGCTCCTCCCCTCAGGGTCATGTCGTAGCACAAAGGTCTGTGAGAAGGCTGAGGACTCGAGTTGAGGTCACCTCTGTGAAGTCTCAGAGGAGTGGCCCTGAACCCTCTCAAGGGCAGAGAGCAGCCGGGGAGGACCAGGAGGGCAGACCTCCAGCCTGGTAGGACTCTGGCAGTCCAGATGGAACGGCCAGCCGAGTGCTCCCTCTGCAGCGGGCACACCAGCCACAGCTGGGCTGGGTGCGAGGATGGAGCACAGGGCCAGCAGGAGCAGGAGCGGGCCGTCTCCATCCTTCTAGAACCTTCTCCCTCACAAGAATTGCCTGGTGTTTATCTCGTCCATGTTTTAAGTGGACAAACTACAAAGTCCATGGGATTGCCACGAGATTGCAGTGTTGCTCCAGAGAGTTTAAGATGGTCAGTCTGGAGGAGAAGCTCGACCGTCTCCCTGTGCTTCCATCGATCCAGGGGGGAGGGATCTGAGCAGGTTCTTAAATCAGAGATTTCATTTGACTAAAATACGTATTTTGAGTATTAGAAAGTTAGACCAATGATTCTCACTGGAAATGAAGAGAAGAAAACCCGAGGCCTTTAGCTGAAGTAGCTTTCCAGGACAGATCAGGGTTTTAAGCCTCGTTTTCATCTGCTGTGCTCTAGTGGTGGAAGAAAGTCGTCTGGGTTTTCTTTTCTATTTAATGTTGTTTTCAACATCTGGAGTGCTCTACTGAGGTCATGTTTGGCATATAATCTAATTTTTCAAATTACTGCCCTTTGAAAGTCCTATAAACTGTCACCCAAGCGTAGGGATAGTTTGCGACTTCTAGGAAAACTGTGTGCTCTGCTGCCAAATGCAGGTTTCTTCCTTTATCGCTCCGAACGATGCAGATTTTCTTCCGTGGAGAACGCATGTGGATAAATGAGATTTCCGCACTTTCCTCAGCGTGATGCGACTCAGCGCGTGCTGTTCAGGGAGCCACTGCGTGTGAGGCCCCAAACTGACACGGCAGGGTCCTTCCTTCAGTGCTGCTCGGCTGGGAAGGGGCCGGTCGTCAGAGCTTCTCCGTCTTGGAGGCAGAGTTATCCCTTCAGAAGACTGATCTTTGGGGCTGTTTGAGTTAACTAGTTGTTGTAACATGTGTGAAGCTAGTGCTGGGTGCCTAGGTTTCTGTCTCTCAGCACAGTCCACGGACGTTTGCAGTGTTTTGTGTGGACAGATGGTATCTACAGCCTTGGTGTGTGGCACACCCTCTTTTGCCTTTTATTCCAACTTGTGAAGAAAGTACCGTAGTCCCAATTTCCAGATGCATAGACTGAGAGTCAGACAAGCAAGTGTGCCGACGGTCACACACTCAGACCAGTCTAATGGCAGGTCTCTGTGGATATCACAGTAGTACCACAGGTGAAGAACAGATTCTCCACGCCATATTCCAGCTACGTAACGTTCTGGTATTTTCTCAATGGTGCTCTGAAGTATTCTGGTTTTATTCAGAGATACACTCTGCCAAAATAGGATTAGATAGTTTATTGGGTTTAGGAAACAGTGGGCTAAACAAAATAAAAGAGATGACATGGTAGGGGCAGGACATTGGCCCCTACCATGCTCACGCTCTGTGGCTTGTGTGCTCAGGGAAGGTAGCTTGCCGTGGTGTGGAGTGTGGAAGTCCACCGTGAAGGCAGGCTTCTAACCCAGCACAGGTAAGGAAACCTCATGTGCTCTCCCCAAACACCAACAGGACGGTCAGTGTGGACAGACGTTCACAGTCACCCTTGGAGTGCAGCTCTGTGGCCAGGCGTTGATTCAGACAGCGCCCCTCTCTCTCAAAACAACTCTTGGCGCCTCTGTCGCAGGAAGGCACAGATCCTGGGCTTTTAAAATCTCTCCTACGTTTCCATTCTGGGCCATGTCTACCCATTTTAGGTGACCCCAGCACCTCTGTGCCTCCTACAAGCGAAGCGCACTGACGTGCTATCTGAAAGCACAAAGGTGACCGCTATGTTAACACGTAGCCGGTCGCGCTCACGAGCTTGCAAGAACTTACAGTGGCTTTTCTTCATTTGGTTACAGGAGAAACCGCAGGTCAGACGCCCGTGAACATCAACCCACAGCAGACCCGCTTCCCGGATTTCCTTGACTGTCTTCCGGGAACAAATGTTGACCTAGGAACGTTGGAGTCAGAAGACCTGATCCCCCTCTTCAATGATGTAGAGTCGGCCCTGAACAAAAGTGAGCCCTTTCTAACCTGGCTGTGATCGCTACCTTCGTAACTGGGGTGCAGCCTGACCTGACATTTTCTGGGCCTCTTGGAAAGGCGAGGGAGCTGGGCAAGCCAGCAGCCACCCGTTCTGCCTTCGTAACCCAGGCTCCCTCCTTTCCATGTGACCAGTTCAATCACTGCCTGGTTTTGATTGACATTCACATCTTCTGCAAGCCTGCATTTCTGTGGCAGAAGATGCAGAATTGTGCCTATAGAATTGGTGATGCAGAATTACTTTATTCTCTCTGCTGCCCCATGGCTAAGCTTTATGTGTATTAGTTGAAATTTATACATATATTGATTATAAACCATAGGAAGCTGACCACAGCCAGTGACTTCAGATGGGCAGCTTGGTCAGGAACGGTGTCCCGACTTACAATTTCAGAAACGGAGCGTGTCACAGTAGTACCAAATGCCTTGAAACCTGTGTGATGAGTTCTCAGACGCCGTCGTGCGGACGGTGAAATCCTGCTCTCCGGAGCACAGCCTGGTTTTGAACCCGTGCTGACTCGAGGGCTCTTGTGACTGCACTAGCGCACACACAGTCCTGGGGTGGTTTATCCTTGGTCGTCTTACTGCAGAGCACCTACATACCCAGTCCCCATGGCCAGGGGGCAGCAGCAGCAGCAGCAGCCACGGTTCTTATCCTAGAGACCTTGCCAAAGAGACCAGTTTGGTACCAAAACAAGGATTTATTAAGCAAAACTTTTTTCTCTCATATTGCAACTTGGATTTCTGAAAAATGCAGCTTAGAATTTGATATTTTTTTTATAAAACACTGTAATTTTGTAGCCAATGACAGAGCAGCCAGATGTTTTTGATAAATCAGTGGCAACTGAATTTTTGTCTTTTGAAACCATTCTGAGACATCAGGACCGCATAGATGCCAACCTGATGGCACATGCAGTAAGCTGTTGCTTTTTACCTTGCAAAGCTTTGTCAGTTCTTCTGTCAACATT
Source organism: Sciurus carolinensis (assembly GCF_902686445.1). Taxonomy (NCBI): domain Eukaryota; kingdom Metazoa; phylum Chordata; class Mammalia; order Rodentia; family Sciuridae; genus Sciurus; species Sciurus carolinensis. The sequence continues at coordinate 109,568 of NC_062221.1, read as the reverse complement.
TCTAGTGTTTGAAATAATCATATCTATGAAACTGAAGGATGAAGCAGATCTCTGACTGACGCGTAAAAAAGATGCCCTCCAAGGGCACGTGGTGGAGACGTGTTTCTGAATTCAGTAGAACTGGTTCCTCCGTATGTTCTCCTAACCCTGTTTGCTACGACTGGTATAAAAAGGCATGAGCTATGTACTCCATACCTCTATGTAAACAAAAACTCTCTTCATTAGCTTCCAGGGACTGAGAGTGGTGTGTCCACCTGGCATGCAGTCTTCCCGCATTGCCAATGAAGTCCTCGACTGTTTGATGTGTTTCAACTGACGTTATTATAATCTATGAATTTAATCTCTTTTTTGAAAGACATTAATAATTCAGGTCTCTAAAAGCAAACGTTCCGTTCCCGTAGGGGCTTATTTGCTGGGGATCTTACATGAGATCCTTTCTGACCTACCGGAATGCATTTGATCTAGTTGGAAAGAAGGCAAGTGGAAAGGTGGGCAATGGAGTGGTGAGCTGAAAGGAAGTAGTGGAAGGGTTCCAGTTGTGGGGGAAATGGAGGCACACGCTACCCCAAAGGCAAGACAAGTGGAGGTGAGGCCCGGAGAGCAGAGAGGCCAGCTTTGTGCCAGAGACCGTGGCAGGAGGAAAGAAGGCTCCGTGCACTGACAGGGCCAGGCGTGGCCCTGTCCCCAGGCGCGAGCTCCTGGGCTGGCTAGGCAGGGCCCGCTGTGGCCTGTGGCTCTAGCGAGGCCTGAGGACCCTTTGCTCTCTCAGCATGGCCACCCGTGAGGAAGACTTTTATGTTGCTACTAAATTGAAAGGGAACACTCTTCTTTTCCTCTTTCATTAGCAAAAATTGCAAAAAGTTGTACATTCTTTCTAAGAAAAAACAACAAGGGACCTAACAGAACTCAGCAGTGTTACTGTATTTTTAAAAAATATTTTTATAGACTCATTTTCAGGTTATTAAATGTAAAAGATACAGATACCCTTTTTTTAAAAAAAAAAAGTAGTTAATCATTGATGATTTATATTACCAACTTTTAGGAGTAATTTTCTAGGAAGCTTGTGCCATTAGAACATACTAGGATAATTTTTTTAGTGAAATTAGTTGGAACATTTATCAATGAACATAATAAGTATTTTTCAGAATAAAATATGGACCCTATTTGTTTACTAATAGATAAAGCCATATATAGTTTTATGTTGTTTTTAAGGCCATTAAGTATGACCTTCTTTGAAGAACATTAAGGCTAAAGATCTCAAGTAAAAGCCTTTTTTTCTGAGGTGCTGGGGTTCCAACCAGCTTGCCAGGCCATGCTCCACCCCAGCATGTCAGAGCGACTTTCCAGTGGCGGTTTCTATTATTGTAAGTGTTAAAATCCCTCAGAAGTCATGATAAGGTGCTATTTATATTTCTTCTTATTAAGACAGCTGCCAGGATATCTCGTATTTTTAGTTCAAAATTAATCCATAAATTTCAGCATCTCATCCCAAAATCTATTTAGAGAAAAGTCATATTTCAAAAGGGAAATTGAAAAATAATTTCAGAGATTTTTATTCAAGATTTTTTTCCCTGATAAAATACATTTTCTTGAAGCAAATAAATTTCAGAACTTAGTTGTCATTTTTAAAATCTAGGTAACTGTTAGACATGTCTCCCCATAGTACTTAGGATATGAATGCCATTTCTTCACTGACCACACGGACACAGGAAGCTCCTAAAACTGAAGTGTTCTGTGTGCCCGAGCTGCGGCCCCGCCTGGTGGAAAGCTCTCTGCAGAGAAGGTGATGTGGGATGTGAGGGAGGCTTGCTGATCACCAGTGTGTTCTCACCGCACAGTGAGAAAGCGACTTCTGGAAGTGCAGCCAGCTTCTGTGAACAAAAATAAGCTGTTAAAAAAAAGAAATCATGGATTGATTTAATTGGGAAAAATGGGTGACTGACAGAGACTGTTTCCCTAACACTATATCATTTACGTGCTAGTACTTTAACTTTTTAAAAATTTTACTTCTACATTTTGTAATATGACATTTGTGTGTTTATTTTTAATTTAGAATGTTATGCATACAAAAAAGTGTGCAGCCAAATCAATCAGATCAAACCCTTTTACCTGGAGTTTGGTACTGCATTTTACTTCTCTGATTATGTATAAGAAAAATAAATACAATTGAGTTTCCACTTGGAGTCTTTGTCTCATTATTCGTATATGTTCTTCTCACTGAGCATTTTGGGTGGAACTGAATTGAGAGACTTATGTGACCTCTTGGCAGACAATGAAAGAAGGAAAATTCTGTAGAGAAATGCTTTTTTTGGCTCCCATGCCTGAACTTCAACACTCTCAATGTCCACAGAATTCTGGTTTCCACTTCATTTGAAGTAGCCCCCTGAGATTAAAAAAAAAAAAAAAAAAAAAAAAAAAAAATCGGTACCAAGAATTGAACCCAGGGGTGCTTAACCACAGATTCACATTCCCTTTTTTAGAAAAAAGTTTTAAATTTAGATACAGGTCTCACTAAGTTGCTGAGGCTGGCTTTGAACTTGCAATCCTCCTGCCTCAGCCTGCCCAGCCACTGGGACTGCAGACACGCACCACCGCCCTGTGCCCCCTGAGGTTTTTACAGGCATATATTCCTTTAAAAAGTCATGCCAGTCTGCCAACAACCTCACAGAGGTGACAAGACAGAAGAGCTATAGGATTCTTATTCTTGCCTGTTATTAACAATATGATTTGACTTTTTGTTTTTGTTGCTCTCAAAACTAAAACCAGAGACTCAGGAGACTGAGGATCGCAAATTCGAGGTTAGACTCAGCAACTTAGTGGGGCCCTGTCTCAAAAAATAAATAACTAATAAAAAGATCTGGGGATGTGGCTCAGTGGGTGAAGAGCCCCTGGATTAGATCTCGAGTACCAAAACCAACCAGAAAACTGAAACCAGAATAGTGGATCACCATTCAGGCTGAGTCTGGGCCTGGGACAGGACACCTCTCTGTCCTTCAATCCCTTTGAATTCCACCGTCTGATCCTTCTGTACACGGGGAAGACAGATCACGTGAGAGCACTGTTAACAGGAGCATCGGTGCGAACGTGCTGGTGGAATGGCTTCTCAGTATCCCAGCATTGTAGTCTCATACCTCTTTTTCAAAACTGTTTCATCACCACTTTTAAGGTAACAAGTGCTCAGAGTTGAAAATGTGAAGTACCAACACATCACATAAAAAGGTGAAGCTTCTATATCCTCTCAAATCTCAGATTGAAATATATATTTTTTTCATTTTTTTCCCTATAAGTTGAATTTTTAATCATAAAAGTTGTACTTGCTCTTTTGAGACTTTCCTGTTTTCTCTTAACAATAACTGATATTACTAATACTTGTTGAACATAGTGCTAGACACTGTGCAAAACACTCAGTAAATATTATCTGATCTGAACAGCAATTTCATTTCAATACACTGGCCTCACTTTACCGACATCGAGATGTAGGGAAGTCAGGTAACTTGCACAGGGTCACAAAGTATCACGGGCATCTCTCTGAAGCCAAATCCCGTGGGGCAGGCCTGAACGGGATTGCGGGGCTAGCCGGTGCTGCTGGTGACTTCTCCAAACCCTGGCTGGCATAACTGGACTAACAGCCCTGACCAAGTGCTACATAAAGCCCTGGACCAGCATACTCCAGGGGCAGCCCCTCCTGGGTCCTCTTGCCTGGTGGGACTTCTGTTTCCAATCACAGTTGAATGAATCCTCCGCTTGCACTTCCTCATCCTCCTCTGTGGAGCTCATTCATCAAATTTGCAAGACAAAAATCCAGAAAGAAGAAATTGGTGGTGAGCTGTGGAGGTCTGCAGCCACACTGGAGGGCACAGCCCACCCTCCAGAGCAGCACCCCTGTCTTGGCTGAAGAGGTGCAGCTTATGCAAATCCCACCCACCAGCAGAAGCAGAGAGACAGGTTTCATCTCAGTGCCAGTTCAGTTAGTTGTATTGTTTTGTTATCTTAAACTGCTGATAGCATTCTTTTGTGTGAATGTACGTTACAGGTTTGTCAGTTTGCCCTGTGAGCTGTGCTGCAGTGAACTGCCTCTCTTGTGTGACTGCAGCTAGAGGACAAATTCCTAGGAAAGGAATTGCTATATCAAAAGGTGCATGACTTTAAATTTGATGGATGCTTTTGAATTCCTCCCATAAAGGACTGTACCAATTTATATCCCCAAGAGCCCTGTGTGCGAGACCCTGTGTTGCTACGCCTGCTAGGGGCAGATTGCCTGTCTCTTGCATCTGGGGAAGGTCTTCCTCTTGCAGGTTGTGTTGCCTGGGTCAATAGTGATGTTGAGTTGACGATGCCTTTAGTGGATGCATCGGTTCACCCAGCTCAGCCGAGGTTCCTGTTCCGCCATTTTCTGAGCACTTCACTCCTCCCACCCATCCCAGGTATTTTCAGCTCTTAAAGGAGGCCAGAGTCCACTTACCCACACACAGGCAGAGAGCTAGAGGTGCCCAGGAGTGTCCGTCCTTCAGCATGACCCTCAACCGGTGACCCAGCGGCTGTGGGCCTTTGGCTTCCCCTGCGGGCTCCCTGGGGATCAGGCAGAGCCTGCCTCTGCTGCAGCCGCACAGCTCCTGCAGTTTCTCTTCCCCTTTTCTTTCCTGCTTCTCAGACCCTTAACAGCTTCCCCTACAAACACACATTTCTGTAATGAATCCTTTCTTTAATTCTTTTTTTAAATAAATGTCCTCTACACAATTCCTTGTATCAGGGCTTGCTTCTAGGAACCAAACCTACGATATTCAGGCTCTACAAGAAACTCTTATGAATCAGTAAGAAAAACAGCCTGAAAGAAATAGGAGCCAACGATAGAAATGAATAAAAGATGAAGCTGGGTAGCAGTTGATTTGTGACATCATCACTAATTGGAAGTTTGGATAATAATGGCATACTGTCTCACTTACTGCAAACCACATTAAAAAGACTGGTAAGCCAGGTTCAGTGGCGCACGCCTGTGATCCCAGCAGCTTGGGAGGCTGAGGCAGAAGGATCGAGAGTTCAAAGTCAACCTCAGCAATTTAGTGAGACTCTGTCTCAAAAAATAAATAAATAAGTAGAAAAGAAAAGAAAGCAGTTTGGGGATGTGGCTCAGTGGTTAGTGCCTGTTATGGTTTGGGTGTAGTGTCCCCCAAGGCTCCTGTGTGAGAAAATGCAAAAAGGTTCAGAGAGGAAACAACTGGGTTATAAGAGCCTTAACTCAATCAGTGAATGAATCACCTATGGGATTAACTGTGTGGTAACTGGATGCAGGTGGGGTGTGGTGGAGGGGGTGGGTCGCTGGGGGCTGGCTCTGGGGTATCTATATTGTATCTGGCACTTGGAGTCTCTCTCAGCTTCCTGATCACCATGTGAGCTGCTTCCCTCCACCACGATCTTCTACCATGATGTTCAGCCTCACCGAGAGCCCTGAGGAATGGAGCCTGCTGTCTTTGGGCTGAGACCTCTGAAACCGTGAGCCCCAAATAACCTTTCCTTCTCTACAATTGTTCTGGTTGGGTCTTTTAGTCACAGCAGTGAAAAAGTTGACAAGACAGTGCCCCTGGGCTCAGTCTCCGTTGCACTAATGCACTGTGGTCATGTGCACATGCAGCCGGCCACTCCAACCTCCACGGGCTGGCCATGTGCATTTGGTTGACCACTGTATCCCGAGCCCCTGGGCCATACAGCGTGTGCCCAGCACACAGGGGATGCCCAGCAAATATTCGTGGAATGAATGAATTTTGGCACATTGTGTTCCCCAGAGAAGCAAGTAGTTTCAGAGAGGACACATAGGTAAGAGGGGCTGGGGACTGGGAGAAAGGAACCGCTCAGAAAACGAGCTGACCAAACAAGTCTGTCACTGATTAGTGGAGGGACGGCATTCCCGCCTATCGTGTCCAGTTACTTGATCGATTGGTCTCGTTGGTGAAGTAATTCTGTGAGGGGCATTGAAACCACGCCGGTTCAGAGCTGGCAGCTTTGCATCCATAAGATTCCCAAGTTTTTCTTTCCCTCTCTCTTCCTCTCTTCCTTCCTCCCTTTCCTCCTGCCTTCCAGTTCTTTTTGGATCATAATATATGAAAATCTCACATGTTGGTATTTCACAGGAAAAACATGGTTACTATATCTTAGCTTTTTTCCCCTTGGGCACTGGATTTCTTAAGAATTGTGCTTAGACCTTGTGTGGCCGTCAGAGCTCCTGGGTACGATTCGCTTGGTTTCCTCTGGGAGCACATCTAGGGCGAGTTGCAGGTGCTTGGTCAGAATCGAGGCGCTCCCGCATCTCTTTCTCGCTGCCAGAATAAACCAGCGTGTGTCCTGTACAGTGAACACGGATCCAAGCCCTGACACGCCGTTGGGCAGGCCTTCTGGGATGAGTTTCTGGTCACTGGAGTGAGATGGGTCTATAAAGTCTGCACCCAAAATGGGATGAATTTGTTCTAGGGACACCCAGGGAGTCTGGTCCTCACTCAGGCCCACCAAACGCAACATGGACTCACTGGTAGGAGCGGTCACGTAATTTGTGGGACCCAATGCTTTATAAAATTGCAGGGCCTCTTCCTCAACTTCCCTACGAATTCTGGTGGTGGAAGCAGAGCCTTAACCCACACCTGGGACTCTGGAGTGTGGGGCCAGGGAAACGTGCTGAGAAGGCAGCCCCTCACTGCTTCCTGTGGGGCGCTAAGCCATCCTGCATGCCAAGGGGTTTTAAGTGCCAGTTTATTTGTGAAAATAAGCAAGAGGCTGACATAAAGGACTTCATTTCAATAAAGAATTAGGTTGGGGAACTGTTGACATTTTCTCCTAAAATAAATTTTCCCCAAACTTTCCAGTAGTTGTAGAGAAGTAGGTGGTCTGCGGGTATATGTATATTCCTATACTTACTGAAATAGCTACTCCTAAACCTGCTCATATATGTTTTCCTGTGTGTGTTTATAAATGTCCTTGTAAATACAGATATATGTTTATGTATACATGTTCTTATATATGGATAGGTGTTCCAATATATATTCCTATTTATATTCCTGTATATATGTTCCTCTATATATTCCAATATATATTCCTATATATGTTCTTACACATATTCATATATATTCATATGATCTATGTATATTCATATCATATTTATATAAGTATATACTCACATACATATTCATGTATTTTTCTTAACCTTTTTTTTTTTTGTCTTATTTGGAACTGGGGTTCAAATCCAGAGCTTTGTGAATGCAAGGCAAATGCTTTGCCACTGAGCTACATCCCAGCCCCATTTTCATGTATATATTCATATAAATATATTTATACACATATATTCATATATATGCAAATACCTATTTATATATATATTCATGTACATATTCACATATCCACAGATTTCCACTTATATTCACATTCATATTCACATGCAAATTCAAATACATATTCATTTGAATAATCATTTGCATATTCTCTGCATATTCATCAGCATGTATATCTGCATGTTCTTTTGTCTATTCATCTGCATATTCATGTATTCATATACACATTTACTCATATATCTATATACATAGTTGTATGTATTCATAAATATATTTATGTACATATTCATGTGCCTCTCTTTAGTTTCCTACATTGTGCATTGAACTGGAATGTTCTCAAATGGGAACTCTTTGGATGGAGGGTACAGCGATTGTCTCCCTGGATCAGGTGGAGGATATAGGGTCTACTCCACTCACCAGGTGCCTGGAATGGGGATATGGTCTACACGCCTTACCAGTGCTGGGCATGAGGGTATCATCCCACTAGGTGAGGGACTCGGGCACCTACTCCCTCTCAGGTGGAGGGTGTGGAGATCTACTCCTGTAGTAGAGTGAAGTGCAGAGTGAGCCATTCCCCGTTCCCCACACTGGGTGGAAGGCACGGCCCTCTTCGTAGTCGTAGACATATGTATACACATATTCACACATACATGTCTTCTCCAGTTTTGTACTTTGGGGGTTGAACTGAAGCATTCTGAAATAGGACCTCATCAGATACAGAGTATCTCTGATCAGAACGAGGATACGTGATTCTAACTCACTCACCATATGGAGGGCATGGGGGTCTGTCCCCTCATGGGATAAGGACACAGGGACCACTCAGCCAATGGGGACAGCACCCCTTGCAGCACGTAGGGTGTGGAGATCCACTCACCTCATGTTGTGGAGAGCACTGCGATCCATTCCCCATACCGAGCAGAAGCCCTGGTATCTAATTCATATATATATGACCCTAAATATTCATATACACATTCATACAAATGTTCACATACACATTCATATTCATTCATAGTTATACACATGTTCATATTTCTGTGCATATTTATATATATAGTCACATTCCTATCACGCATACACATGCATACACAGTCACATTCATATACACAAGATCATTTATATATTCACACACGTATATGTACATATATTCATGCACATAATCATATACATATTTATATTCATGAAAATTAACAGTAATGTTCATATCCATACACATACTAATATTCATGTACATGTATACATTAATATCCACACAATGTTTATATCTGTATTTATATATACACATTCATGTATACATATATTCACATCCTTGTTCATACATATATTAACACTGATATTGATGTGCATGTACAAATTTACATACATATTAATACAATCATATTCATAATTGTATTCATTTATATTTGATGCATATCAGATAGACATTCATAACAATATGTATATATTCCTATTGAAAAATATATTTCTATACTCATTCATACACATTCATATACATATGCATATCTTCAGCAATACATACTTAGAGGGTAGAACTGGAAAACTGGATTGGAAATGATCAGAAGGATTGTACAGAGAGTAACTCCCCTGATCAGGTGGAGTGCACTTGGCTCTGCGCCTCTCACCAGGTGTAGGGCAACAGATCAGGTGGCCCTCAGGGTGTGAGGGACACAGGACATACCCCAAGAACAAATCCATCATTGTGGGGGGCACGCAGATCTATGCCCCACCTAGAGGAGGGCAGGGTCCTTTCCCAAGGTGAGCAGGTACATCTCCTCTGCATGCACTGCACGTGAGTCCCACACAGGTACATCTCCTCCTCATGCCCCTGTAGGTGAGCACCACACAGGTACTTCTCCTCCTCATGCTCTACAGGTGAGTCCACCACACAGGTACTTCTCCTCATACCCCTACAGGTGAGTCCCCGACACAGGTACTTCTACTGCTCATACCCCTGCAGGTGAGTCCCACACAGATACATCTTCTCCTCATTCCCCTGCAGATGAGTCCCACACAGGTACATCTCCTCTTCATGCCCCTGCAGGTGAGCCCCACACAGGTACATCTCCTCCTCATGCCCCTGCAGGTGAGACACACACAGGTACATCTCCTCCTCATGCCCCTGTAGGTGAGCCCCACATAGGTACATCGCCTCCTCATGCCCTTGTAGGTGAGCACCACACAGGTACTTCTCCTCCTCACGCCCCTGCAGGTGAGCCCCACGTAGGTACATCGCCTCCTCATGCCCCTGTAGGTGAGCACCACACAGGTACTTCTTCTCCTCATGCTCTGCAGGTGAGTCCACCACACAGGTACTTCTCCTCATACCCCTGCAGGTGAGTCCCCGACACAGGTACTTCTCCTGCTCATACCCCTGTAGGTGAGCCCCACACAGGTACATCTTCTCCTCATTCCCCTGCAGATGAGTCCCACACAGGTACATCTCCTCCTCATGCCCCTGCAGGTGAGCCCCAAACAGGTACATCTCCTCCTCATGCCCCTGTAGGTGAGCCCCACACAGGTACATCTCCTCCTCACGCCCCTGCAGGTGAGCCCCACATAGGTATATCTCCTCCTCATGCCCCTGCAGGTGAGCCCCACACAGGTACATCTCCTCCTCATGCCCTGCATGTGAGCCCAACACAGGTAATTCTCCTCATGCCCCTACAGGTGAGCCCCACACAGGTACATCTCCTACTCATGCCTCTGCAGTTGAGCCCCACACAGGCATATCATCTCCTCGTGCCCCTGCAGGTGAGTCACACACTGGTACTTATCCTCCTTATGCCCCTGCAGGTGAGCCCCACACAGGTACGTCTCCTCCTCATGCCCCTGCAGGTGAGCCCCACACAGGTACATCTCCTCCTCATGCCCTGCAGGTGAGCCCCACACAGGTACTTCTCCTCCTCATGCCCCTGCAGGTGAGCCCCACACAGGTACATCTCCTCCTCATTCCCCTGCAGGTGAGCCCCACACAGGTACTTCTCCTCCTCATGCCCCTGCAGGTGAGCCCCACATAGGTATATCTCCTTCTCATGCCCCTGCAGGTGAGACACACACAGGTACGTCTCCTCCTCATGCCCCTGCAGGTGAGCCCCACACAGGTACATCTCCTCCTCATGCCCTGCAGGTGAGCCCCACACAGGTACTTCTCCTCCTCATGCCCCTGCAGGTGAGCCCCACATAGGTATATCTCCTTCTCATGCCCCTGCAGGTGAGACACACACAGGTACTTCTCCTCCTCATGCCCCTGCAGGTGAGCCCCACATAGGTATATCTCCTCCTCATGCCCTGCAGGTGAGCCCCACACAGGTACATCTCCTCCTCATGCCCCTGCAGGTGAGCCCCACACAGGTACATCTCCTCCTCATGCCCCTGTAGGTGAGCCCCACATAGGTTTATCTCCTTCTCATGCCCCTGCAGGTGAGACACACACAGGTACTTCTCCTCCTCATGCCCCTGCAGGTGAGACCCACACAGGTACATCTCCTCCTCATGCCCTGCAGGTGAGCCCCACACAGGTACTTCTCCTCCTCATGCCCCTGCAGGTGAGCCCCACATAGGTATATCTCCTTCTCATGCCCCTGCAGGTGAGCCCCACACAGGTACGTCTCCTCCTCATGCCCCTGCAGGTGAGCCCCACACAGGTACATCTCCTCCTCATGCCCTGCAGGTGAGACACACACAGGTACTTCTCCTCCTCATGCCCCTGCAGGTGAGCCCCACATAGGTATATCTCCTTCTCATGCCCCTGCAGGTGAGACACACACAGGTACTTCTCCTCCTCATGCCCCTGCAGGTGAGCCCCACATAGGTTTATCTCCTTCTCATGCCCCTGCAGGTGAGACACACACAGGTACTTCTCCTCCTCATGCCCCTGCAGGTGAGCCCCACATAGGTATATCTCCTTCTCATGCCCCTGCAGGTGAGACACACACAGGTACTTCTCCTCCTCATGCCCCTGCAGGTGAGCCCCACACAGGTACATCTCCTCCTCATGCCCCTGCAGGTGAGCCCCACACAGGTACATCTCCTCCTCATTCCCCTGCAGTGAGCCCCACACAGGTACATCTCCTCCTCATTCCCCTGCAGGTGAGCCCCACACAGGTATTTCTCCTCCTCATGCCCCTGCAGGTGAGACACACACAGGTACTTCTCCTCCTCATGCCCTGCAGGTGAGCCCCACATAGGTATATCTCCTTCTCATGCCCCTGCAGGTGAGCCCCACACAGGTACATCTCCTCCTCATGCCCTGCAGGAGAGCCCCACACAGGTACTTCTCCTCCTCATGCCCTTGCAGGTGAGCCCCACACAGGTACATCTCCTCCTCATTCCCCTGCAGGTGAGACACACACAGGTGCTTCTCCTCCTCATGCCCTGCAGGTGAGCCCCACACAGGCATCTGAGCTCATGCTGTGAACCTGAGCCTGGTGTCCTGAGCGCCTCAGGCGGTGCGTCCGACACTCCCAGGCCCCCATTCATAGCTCTCTCTGAGTCCCTCTCGACCTGCTCTTCATGCCTCGTCTTACGCAGGGCCAATGACAAGGGACAGGAGATGGTCTGACTGCGTCCACACTGAAACAACCAGCCCCAGAGCTCCACAGGTTGGCCCTCAGATTCAGCGTGGGTCTGGTCAAGGGGGGACACTGAGGACTGTCTTTCCTAGCGTCCCAAGCCCCTCGGTGTGATCCACGTAGTCAGCGTGCTGTGTATTTAATCCCCCAGACTCACTTGTGACTGAGAGTGTGTACCCTTCGCCAACATCTTCCACTCACTCCACATGCTATCCCTGTGGCTCCTGGAACCACTGTCCAGCTCTCTGTAGTAGTTTGCTTGCACTTTGTGGGATCATTTCATTTAGCATGCCCCCCAGGTTCTTGCTTGTTGTTGCATATGACAGAATTTCCTTCTTTTTCAAGGCTGAATGCTATTCCACTGTGGTGTCTGAGATGTTTTCTTTATCCATCTGTCCATTAGTGGCCATGAGGCTGTCCCCATACCTTGGCTCTTGTGAACAGTACTGCAGTGGAGACAGCAGTGCAGATGTCTCCTTAAGGTCCGATTTCATTTTCCTGGACTTGTACTCAGGAGGAATTGCTGGGCCCCATGGTAGCTCTAGCTTTGAGGAATCTGTGATTTCCAGAGTGGCTGTGGAGCCAAGTCCTTCTCCCGGAGCAGTGGATCCATGGCGCAGGTGGGCTGGAGCATGACTCTCAGCTGCAGGATCAGCCTGCCAGTGTGGACCTGAGGCACGGCAGCCAGGCCAGGTGAGCCCGGACAGCCCAAGTCGGTAGTGCCACAGCCAAGCCCGAGCATCCACGATCCAAGGACCACAGCCTCCCACATCCCTGGGAGCAGCAGGGAACAGTAGCGGGCAGGCCTGAATGGAAGAGCCGGGACAAGGGCCCACCAATAGCATCGTACTTCTTCTCCAAACACCGCTTGCCTGAGCTTGACCATAGGGTCAGCACCACACAGACCTCAGGACTAGCACGTGATGGATCGTTTCACGTGATGGAACCTTTGAGAGTTCAGTTCCTCTACTCTTTTCATTGAAGAAATCCCCCTTCTTTCAGTTTTGGGGGGTACTGGAGATGGAACCGGGGTGCTTGACCACTGAGTCGCATTCCCAACCTTCCTTATATCTTATTTAGAGACAGGGCCACACTAACTTGGCTAAGGCCTCACTAATTTCCAGAGGCTGATTTTGAACTCAGATCCTCCTTCCTCAGCCTCCCAATCCACTGTGCCCAGCCAGCTCCTTTCATGCTTGCCTCCCATTGTCCTGTGAATTTCCTTTTTTGAATCTGCAAGATGAAAACCTGGAAAGAAATTGGGGGTGAGCTGCTGGGTTCTGCAGCAACACTGGAGGGCGTGGCCCCTAAAGGCAAAGAGAGCTGCACAGCCACTCAGTGGTGGAAGAGGAGGATGGGCTCCGCAGCCGTGGACCCTCGGGGCTGACGGGGCTGACGCCTACCAACGGCCCACCTACCAACAGAAGCGGAAGATCGGACTTCATCTCAAACCCAGGCTAGGTTGCAAGCGGCGACCTAGGTGTGCGGGGCTTCCTCTCTCACGTCCTTACCAGCAGCGTGGGGTCTTTCTTCCTGGTGCTGGGCTTGAACCCAGGCGCCCTGCACTGTGCTGCACCCCAGGCCTTTTTATTTTATATTTTGGGATGGGTTCCCGGACAGGCCTGTAGCTTGCCCTCCTCCTGCCTCAGCCTCCCACGTCGCTGGATTTGTGGACACGGTCACTGTGCTGACCACGTGTGAGATCCTGAGCGCCACCTGCCATTCTGCGCTGGCCCCTGGCCTTGCCTCTGTTCCCCCAGAGATGCTCTCAAATGCCTTCCTTCTCCCAGGCATCTTCATCCCAGAGCAGCCAGAGGAGGGAGCAGCTCGGCTCCCTCAGGGCAAAGCCGAGAGCGTCTGGTCTGGAGCACCATGGCCTGCTCCCCACGCGCCCCACGCCCGCGCCCCACGCCCGCGCCCCACGCCCGCGCCCCACGCCCGCGCCCCACGCCGGCCCCCCACGCCCGCGCCCCACGCCCGCCCCCCACGCCGGCCCCCCACGCCCGCGCCCCACGCCGGCCCCCCACGCCGGCCCCCCGCGCCCGCGCCCCGCGCCCCACGCCCGTGCTCCCCACGCCCGCGCCCCGCGCCCCACGCCCGCGCTCCCCACGCGCCCCACGCCCGCGCCCCCCACGCCCGCGCCCCACGCCGGCCCCCCACGCCGGCCTCCCACGCCCGCGCCCCACGCCCGCGCCCCGCGCCCCACGCCCGTGCTCCCCACGCCCGCGCCCCACGCCCGTGCTCCCCACGCCCGTGCCCCCCACGCCCGTGCTCCCCACGCCGGGTCCCCACTCCCGTGCTCCCCACGCCCGTGCTCCCCACGCCGGGTCCCCACGCCGGCCCCCCACGCCCGCTCCCCACGCCAGTCTCACCAAAGGGCTCCTGGCCCCACTTCCCACCCCACCCCTCCTAAGCGAGCCTCTTGCGGGAGCCATGACTTGGGCAGTGAGTCCCGCCCGGTGGACCCAGGGCCCCTCTTCTCAGAGCCTGGTGGGATCTCCAGTGACGGGCTCCCCCATGTCCCCTTCATCCAGCCTGCTGCCACTGCCGCCCTCCTCCCAGCCTGCTCGTCTCTCGCTGCCGGTGGCCGCCTGCTCACCGAGGGCTCACGCCTGACCGTCGCCTCCTCCCAGGCTTCTTTCTCCTCTGAGTTCTGAGGCCTGGGGGCCCGGGAGTCTCAGGAGCTCTGTGTAGACAGGGTCCGCACCCCACTCTCCATGACCTCCTCTCCACAAACACCTGTTGCCCTGCCCTGCCCTGCAGAGAGACACGGGCCACGCCACCGTCACCAGCTCCTGCGCCCCCGCCCCGGGTCCCTGCAGGGCCCCGACCCTCCTCCCGGAGGCTCTGGGTCTGCTTCCTCCTTGACACACACCTTGCTTCCTCTCGGGCCACGCTCTCGTGGGCTGTCACCTGACTGGAGTCCCAGTCTCTACCCTGCCTGCTGCTCACCCTCCAGCTCCTCCCTCACAGGCATGATCCGATCACTCCTCCTCCTCTTCTTTTATTTTTGGTTATCTTTTTAGAAATCTGACCTCATTAGTCGTACATGACAGTAGAAAGCATTCTGACACATCCCACGTAAATGGAGTATACCTTCTCCTTCCTCTGGTTGTACGTGAGGTAGGAGCACACTGGTCGTGCATAGAGAACTAATGTCCAACTCACGTTACTGTCCTTCCTACCCCCAGGCCGTCCCCCTTCCCTTCACTCCCCTCTGTCTAAGCCAAAGTACCTCTATCCTTCCCTAACTGCACCCCTCTTATCGCTCCCCTTATTGCAAATTAGCATTCACATGTCAGAGAAAACATTTGGTCTTTTGTTGTTTGGGATTGGCTCATTTCACTTAGCCTGATGTTCTCCAGTTCCCTTCATTTACCAGCAAACACCATGATTTCATTGTTCTTTACAGCTGCATAATATTCCATTGTGCATATGTACCACAATTTTTTTATTCAATCCTGTTGAAGGACACCTGTGTTGGTTCCATAGTTTCACTATTGTGAATTGAGCTGCTATAAACATTGATGTGGCTGTGTCACTGTAGTATGCTGATTTTAAGTCCTTTGGGTGTAAACCGAGGAGTGGGATAACTGGGTCAAATGGTGGGTCCATTCCAAGTTTTCTGGGGTATCTCCATACTGCTTTCCATAATGGTTGCACCAATGTGCAGTCCCAGCAATGTTTGAGTGTGCCTTTCCCCCATCCTGGCCAACACTTATTGTTGCTTGTGTTCTTGATAATCGCCATTCTGACTGGGGTGAGATGGAATCTCAGTGTAGTTTTGATTTGCATTTCTCTAATTGCTAGAGATGTTGAACCATTTTTTCACGTGTTTGTTGATGGGTTATATTTCTTCTTCCGTGAAGTGTCTGCTCAGTTCCTTAGTCCATTTACTGACTGGGTTATTTGTATTTTTGTGTTAAGGTTTTGAGTCGTTTTACATCTGGAGGTGAGTGCTCGGAGCTGCGTGCAGTACGGATTCCCCCACTCTGCAGGCTCTCTTCACGGTATTGACTCTCCTTTGCTGTGAAGAAGCTTTCTAGTCTGAATCTACCCCATTTGTTGGTTCTTGATTCTACTCCTTGCTCTCAGGAGTTCAGTTGAGGAGTCGGGTCCTAAGCAGACATGATGGGGACTCAGCTCACCCTCTTCTGATGCCCTCCGTGGCTTCCTGCTACTGCCAGGAAAGCCCAAGTCCCTGACATGGCACCCGGGACTCTAGCCCAGCCTCCTGCCTTCCTCCCCTGGGTCTCCAGAGTGAAAGATCCTCAGTGTCCCCAACACCCCCTGCACCCCAGCAGACGGCACCTGCCACACAGACGCTGCAGGGCTCCTGACATCCACCGGGGTCTTGCGGGTCACACACCAGCCCTGGCGCACGGTGACCGTGTGCTGCCATGTGGGCACCCTGGAGCTACCTCCAAGTGCGGGTCAGCTCGGCTGCCCAGTCGATGCCGCCACGCTCACTCGCCCCTGGAGAGCAGCACCTCCCAAGTTGTGGTCCGAAGACCCAACCTGAGGACTATTTTTTTTTAACATGGAAATATATTTATTGATTTTTGAGAGGTGACCATTCTACAGCTATATTTCGTGACAATTTGAGTTAATATTGCTGAACAGTTTGCATGGGTGCCTTCTGCAGACAGGGTTCCTGGGCCATCCAGCTGGAATCTCTGAGGAACGAATGAGAGGAGGAGGAAAACAGCAGTGGTGCTTGTGCCTGCGGGTGTTTAAGATCTCCACTTCTCCTTTAATCATCCCCAGAAGTCTACTGAGGCCATTTTACAGGTACAGAGCCTAAGGCTCAGAAAGGCACCAGCCTCCTCCCCTCCCCGCTCTTCACCCACGACCCAACCCTGCAGCGACGGCGGGCGTCTGTCCTCCTCTTCCTCACAGGCTGGTGTTGTGAAGCTGGGCGCGGCACTGCGGCTCTGGTCGGAAGACGGCAGACTGCGCGGGGCTGGACTGTCCCTCAGACTTGCACTTTTCCCAACCCGGTGGCTCCAGGAAATACGTATGTTCTCATTTCTCAGGACTGAATCCTCTTGCCACTTAACTTTGAACTCCTGTTCAAAAGGCCTGAGACCAAGAAGCACCTGGCACAGGGTTGGGGGCTGCCTGCCAGGACAGTCTCCCGGCCCAGGCACGCCTAATGCAGTTGTTCAGGGTTAGTGATTCTAAGGACACATCACACCACACTGCTCACAGCAAGCCCCCAGCTGTGTGTGGGAGGATCAAGGGTTCAAGGCCAGCCTGGGCAACTGAGTGAGACCCTACCTCAAAAACAAACAAACAAAAAACCAAAAAAGGTTGAGGAAATAGCTTGGTGGTAAAGTGCCCCTGGGTTCAATCCCCAGTATCGCCCCCCCCCCAAAAAAAAGAAACCAAAACAAACAAACAAAATGCAAACATCAAAAACCGCGAAGCCCAGTACCGACTGCGTGGACTTCCCCTTGGTCAGCTCTTTCTAGCACGCGCTTCAGCTTGGACACAACTTCTGCGGGAACCCAGGAGCCTGGGGTGGGAAAACCTTCATTTTCTCCAAGAGGTGCCCACGGTGACAGGGATCCAAGAGCAGGGCCAGGGGAAGTCTGCAGGCCGGCCAGCTCCCCACAGGCAGGGGTGCCCTCCCAGCGGGGGTCCCCCTCCTCAGCGGACAGGGCCACAGGCAGGAGCCCCGGGCTGGCTCCTTGCCGTCGCCTTCCTTTCTGCGGTTCCGACGTGGGTCGCTCTCCGTCCGCCGTGCAGAGGTGGCTCCCATCCCGCTGTAAACCGTACCATTCAGAGGCCGAAGATCAGAGCGGCAGGAGCCTGCTGGGTATCTCAGCAACACTCAGAGCTCCTCACACTGGGATCCAGGCTCAGTCACTATTCCTAGGCTCACTATTCCTAGGCTCAACTTTGCTGCAGTCCCGGCTCCAACGTCGTGTGTAAACTCCGCCCCATGCCTATCAGCTTCCAGCCCCACCACAGTGCAGGGCCCGGCCTTAGTGGAGGGAAAGCCAAACCCACCTGCATCGGGGCGCTGGGAAATCTCAGACCCCAAGTGCAGGCCTGAAAGGTTGAGGTCTTGAAAGGGGCAACAGCAAGTGCGGGCATTGACTGCATGCTCGTCCCAAACTGCGGGGTGTACGGAAGCAGGTGCGAGTCCCTACGTGGAACTGTCAGGGCCGCAGCGACGCCGCCTGAGCAGGAGCCGAGCCTGCAGCGAGTCTGCACAGACTCTAGGCTGGCTGGAGCCTGGGCTGGGGAGCAGGACCCTCCCCAGGGGTGGCCGTGCTGCGGGACCCAGAGCGCTGCCCAACCTCCAGAGCCCCAGGGGCTCCCCGCCGGTCGGGCAGGAGCCGGGGTCGCACTGCCGCCCGCTGGCGCGGGAGGGAGCTGCACCTCGGAGGCTTCGAGTCACTCGCCAGACCGCGCGCGCGGGGCCGGGGTGCGGCGACCTGGAGCGCAGCCCCTTCTCCCGCGCCCGCGCCTGGCTCGACTTCGCGCAGCCCGGGAGGTCGCGCGCCCCGCCCAGGTGCGGCTTCGGGGGTGCCCGGCTCTCCACGCTTTGCCGCCAGAAAGGCGCCCGGTCTGTGCTGGCAGGTGCCCGGCGGGACGCGAGCCGGGCGGTAGGATGCGGGAAGCGGCGACCCATCCTGCGGCGGCGACTGAGCTCGGGTGCCCGCAGCGGCTCTGCTCTTATCCTTCAGGGCCCCCCAGGGGACACTCACCTGCCTGGGTCACGCCCTGCATCACCTGGGGCGGGAGATGTTCTACCCGCACTCCGCTCCCTAGAATCCCCGGAGGCAGGGCTGTCGGGGTGCCCGTGCGGCTGCGCCTCCCTGCGACCTCCCTGCGACCTCCCTGCGACCTCCCTGCGAGCACTGAGCAGGCGAGGCTCAGAATTCCCAGGCGGTGAGCGCGGGGTCCCCCAGCGAGGACGCTCAGTCCCAGGCCAGGCTCGTGGCTGGTAGGTTCCGTCGCCCTCCCGGCAGGGCTGTTCCGCAAAAATACCGGACTAGGTGACGCCGAGCTCTCGGGGGCTGCGGCTCCCAGGATGCTCCACGGGAGCGCTGCAGGAGAGCTGAACTACTGACTGCACCGGGTCTGGTGGAATCAGCCAGGCAAGCTGGCCGCCGGCCACTCCCTGCTGCGGGCTGTGTAGGCAGGTCAGACTACACTGCCCAGAATTCCCGGGGATCTGACGCTCCCAGCCGTCTTCCTGTTGAGGGCCTTGCGGACAGACCTGTGGACTCTGCTGCCAGCAGGCAGCTCCTGAGGTGGACAGATGAGGCTGGACACTTGAGGAACTTCCAGGAATCAGGTTTACTTAAGCTACAGTGGTCCAGAGGGGCTAATTCTAAAAACCTCTGGACCCCGCGTCTGGAAGTTCTTTGCACTTTATATTTAACCGGTGGAAACTTAACAGTTACTCCTTGTCCCATATTCTCAGGTAGGACTGAGGTTTTACAAAGCTTTACCGGGAAAAGAGAGAACATCTTTTTGCACAACAAGCCCTCTCTGAGACAGACTCTGTCACACCTCTTGCCTGCAAACCTGGCATTTACACGAAGAGGAAGCTTCAAATCACAGTGAGCTCTCTGCAGCACTCCTGGGAAATCCTGTGACACTCTGTAAAATCTTGGTGACAAGAAGCATAATTACGGGGAGGGATTTTGGGGGCTACTTCACTACCAAGTGCCTTGATGAAGAGGTCCGCGTAGGTAGGGTCGACGGCACTGCCCAGGATACCCAGTGGCCTAACCCAGAGGCCTCTGAGTCAGGGCTGCAGGACTGATTATGGTGTCCAGGATTCCTGGGGCTTACAGCCGGTGGTGGGGGCTGTACCAACATAGCTCCAGACCACACTTTCCATGATCCTTGGGGACCTGCAACCCTCAGAGGCTCAGCGAGAAGGGCTGCGTTGTAGAATACCGGATTACACACCCGGGGTTCCTGGGGCGGCCAGGGCAAACACAGGACTTGCAGCCACCCCAGGCCTTCAGGGCGAGGGCTGCACCTGCAGGGCACCAGTCGGCACTGCCCACAACCTTAGGGCCTGCATCTCCCAAAGACTTCCAGTGAGGGCTGGGTGGGTAGGGCAGACTGGACTGTCTCCATTGCTGCTGGGCAAGGGTGGCCATGCGGCTGGGCGGCTAGAGGTGAGCAGGCAGGATGGACTGAACTATGTACAACGCCCTGGGGCAGCGGGGTGTGCCCTGCAGCTCCCGGGGCTGCTGGAAGATCTGCTTCTGAGCTCAGGTTCTCTTCACTTTGACGGTGGTCATCATGGCTGGCATTCAGCTTCTTGAAACCCACCATCCTAAAGTGGGGCAGTCCCTGGCTAGTCACCATGTCTCAAAGACCCACATTCCAGACCTGGGACGGCTCACGTTTACAGCCTTCCGTCGCTGGGCACAGGCCTGGTGTGTGTGGGTCTCTGCGAGGTTGCGCTTGGCAGTGCCTCTGCCCGCCTGGTCCCTGGCTGAGCTTGGCCTGCAGGGGTGCAGGCCGGGGTCTCCGGGAGGCAGTCTCCTGGACTCCCTTTTCTCCTCTCCTGAGATTCCACTCTGGTGAAGCCACAGATAAACACAGCCAGACCCAGTTAGGGTGGTGGGAAGAGATTTTGTGCAGTAATAACTGAAGGTGCAGGAAGGAGCCGAGGGATTCACCAGGAGGCCAGGAGGGACCTGGCTCTGAGCAGTGACCAGCTCCTGTGCTGGGCCCTCGGGCAGAGGGCCTGGCCTCGTGCTATCTTTGATGCCTGTCCAGCCTCCTTCGGGAGGTCGGGAGTCTCCTCCTCAGGACCAACCTGGCGGGAGGGCACTGGCTGGCCCTGGGAAACTGGGTCATCCTGAAAGCAGGGGCGGAGCTCCCTTCTCAGAGCAGCCTCAGGGGGCCACCTGGCTTGGGGCCTCTGTGAGTCATTCTAAAAGGACATCTAGAGTTCCTTCTCAGACCAGCCAGAGGGAGGCGCTGCAGACCACTCTGGATGGAGCATGCCCTCCTGGGCCCGAGAGAGGAGGGGGCCAGCTGGGAGCCACTCTCTCCCCCGCTGTCACCAGGCTCCCTGTGCAGCAATGGCCCTTCCTTAGGCTGTGACACTCCTTATCTCAACACAGTGACCCCATCTGGTTTCTGGGGAACCTGGCAGGGAGGAAAGAGGAACATTGAGGGAGGGTCCTGAGCCTGAGGGGACGGCCCAGTGCACCCCATCTCTGCTTTTCCTTAGTGTTTTGACAGTTCATTTTTCTTGCAGTGTTTAAAGTGGTAGAAAGGTTTGGAGAAATGCATGTGCTAAGTTATTTGAGTTAAAATTCACTGTTTCTAACAAAGCCAGAATTAAAATTTTATTTCATCACTTTCATGGAACTAAACTCATTAACCACATTTTAGTTTGGTTGAGAAATCACAGTTTAATTGAATGTATCTGTATTTTTTCCCTCTTTTAAAAGTGTTTTTATTGGTGCATTTGGGTTACATGTAATAGTGAGGTCCTTTCTGACGTGGGCAGATGTGCTTGGAGGTGATCGGCTCCCTTCCATCCCTAGTGCTTCTGCTTTCCCGTCCCTTCCATCCCCTTCCTCTGTCCATCACCACCCTTCAGTCTTCACGGCTTCACCCATTACTCTTTCCTTATCTCTCTCCAGCGCTACATCTGAGATGAAACATCTAGAGTCTGTCTTTTTTTCACTTAGCATGATGATCTCATTTCCATCCATTTATCAGCAGATGTCATAATTTCATTCTTTATGTCTGAGTAAAACTTGACTGTGTCAGTATACATTTTTCCTCATTCCTCTCTTGATGGGCACCTGGGCTGGTTCCATGACCTGGCTATTATGAATTATAGACTGTATTACTGTACTATGCTGATTTTAGTTCTTTTGGATAGACACCAAGGAGTGGACTATCTGGGTCATGTGGTGGTTCCATTCCTAGTTTTTTGAGGAATCTCCATACTGCTTTCCAGAGTGGCTACACTAATTTGCAGTCTGACCAACAATGTACGAGTGAACATTTCCCCCCAGAACTTACATAATTATTATATATTATAATCCTTTCCAGCACTTGTAATTTGTAATGTTGATGTCTGTCATTCTAAATGGAGTGAGATGAACTCTCAGTGAAGATTTGGTTTGATAGGGATGTTGAACATTTTTTTCATATATTTTTTGACCATTGCAGTTCTTCTTTTAAGCAATGTCTTTAGTTTTTTCCTGTTTTTGATTGAGTTATTAATTTTTTGGGGTTGTTTTGAGTTCTTTAAATATTCTGGATATTAATCCCTGATAAGAAAGGAACTGGGAAAGATCTTCTCCCATTCTGAGGCTCTCTCTTTGCGCCTCTGCTTTCTTTGCTGTGCAGAAACTTTTAAGTTTGAAGCCATGCCACTTACAGATTCTTGATTTTATTTTGGAACCTGGGTCTTGT
The DNA here is from genome assembly GCF_902686445.1 of Sciurus carolinensis. Lineage (NCBI taxonomy): Eukaryota > Metazoa > Chordata > Mammalia > Rodentia > Sciuridae > Sciurus > Sciurus carolinensis. Next base: position 87,265 of record NC_062221.1, on the reverse strand, counting down.
TAGGAAAGTCAGTCCTGCACAGATATGTTGGAGAGTTGTGTTTTTTGAGCCCAATCTAGCTTTTCCACTGAGTTCATTTTAGAACTCCTTTATCTTTAATTGATGGATCTATAATAAATAGCACCTTACATTTTAGTTTTCCAGTACCCTACAACTTCTGTCAAATACTTCATCCTCCACGAACATTACAATGTATTAAACGATGACGAAGATGAAGTAGAATAAAAGGAAATGGCTTTATAATAATAGTGCATCCCTCCCTCTCTTTGTTTTTCTCTTCAGTACTGGGGTTTGCGCCCAGGACGTACACATCCCAGGGGAGTGCTCCGCCACCGAGCAACAGTCTCAGCTCTTCCTTGTTCTGAGACGGGATCTTGCTAAATTGTCCCGGTACCCTCAAATTTGTGATCCTCCTGCCTCCGCCTCCCTAGTGGCTGGGATCACGGGCGTGGCCGTCACTCTGGGGCCCTCCTCTTTTAGCATGTGTAACGAATACCTGCCATGGGCCGTGCTTCTAGCAGCTGTGAGGAGCAGGTAGTTGTTGTGGCTAATGGAGGGACTACTGCCCCCGGATTCAGGATGGCAGAAGGCTAGTCAGGCAGGCTGTCATTGCCACAGGTCCTGCTTCAGCCTCAGTTTCCCCAGATGGAAGGCTGAGTTTGGCTCTGAACTAGCGACTACCAACGCTGTTGCTCCTCGCCAACCACGGTCCCTCTGCCCCCTGTTCCAGACCCTGCAACCTCCTCAAGCTCCCACCCTCCCAACCTCCTCCAGATCCCACCCACCAACGCCCCGCCCACCCTCGGGCTCCACCCCTCCAGACCCCACCCACCACAGCCCCGCCCACAGCGACTCCACCCCCTGCAGGTCCCACCCCTCTCCCAGACCCCACCCACCACAGCCCCATCCACACCGACTCCACCCCTCTGTCAGATCACGCCCACCTCAGGCCCCACCCTCCATCAGACTCCACCCCAGGCCCCACCTCTCTTCCAGACCCCACCCCAGCGGGCGAGGACCTGCATCTGCCTGGTCAGCGCACTATTGACTGGATGTTTGTAATGGTGCACAAAATAATGTCTATTGTATAAACATTGACATCATGTATCGGATGACATCATGCATATCAGACTTAAAAATACCATAAACTAAATTTAGGAAAGTCACTTCTTTCTCTTCTTTTCTGTAGATCATGAACATTTGAAATAAAATCAGAATTTGTTAAAGGTCAGGTAACACTCAGCTGTGACCCCTGATGACCCCGGGGTCTTTTCCAGTGGGAGACCTCTAAGCATCAGTCCAAGTCTTCCTATATTACTTGATCGAGTTAGAGTTTCCTTATTTTTAAGTCATTTTGCAACATCTGTGTTTACTAGGAAATTCCTCAAGTCCTCTGGGTTTCCAATTCTGTACAGTAGGTTTCTCCTGTTCAATTTTTAATTTCTCCTCCTCATTTTTTATAGAATTCTTCATCCTGTGAACTTCTGCTATTTTTCATCAGCAACATTTAAAAATATACTTTTAGCTTACTTCGGTTTTGATTGAGAGAATTGTCTTTTTTGAAAAGTCTCATGATACTCTGGAATGATTTTAATTATTTTCTGCTTATTAAGACACCTTTAGGTACCATGTGTGCAACTCAGTGGCAAGAGCACTTGCTTAGCATGTGAGAGACCCTGGATTCGTTCCCAGAACGATACACACACGCACACACACATGCACACATACACTTACACAGGCATAGACATGTGCAAGCATGCACACACACATGCATATGCACATACACACGCATACATGCATGCACACACAGGATGCCTTTGACAGGACCCAAGTCTCAGAGGTATCCAGAGGTATTGTTTAAAAAGATTATGTATTTACACATATACACACACCACATATCTCTTCCAATTTTTTTTTTTTTTTTTTTTTTTTTAGTGCTGGGGCTTGAACCCAGGGCCTTGTGCTTGCAAGGCAAGCACTCTATGAACTGAGCTATTTCCCCAACCCTCTCTCCCAAATTTGATAAAATTATTTAAGCAAAAATTTCCAGTCAACTTTAGAAGATAGAAACAGGAAGATGGTATTTTTAATGCCAACTATTGATATAGTATGATACCTAAAACTGTTCTCGATAAGTTTCCTTAGGACTTAAATCGTTACAATATGTAAGAGACAAGTCAGTAGCTGCTTTTTGTAATTCAGATACATTTACTGAAAATAAACTTTAAAAACATAACTTTCTACTTTTCAAATTTAGGAAACATATCCTTGTGACTCATTAAAGATCTACATTTATCAGAAAGTCAGTTCTCTCCCCTGCAAGCGAGGGGCTGGGCCTTCTGACGCACAGACCTTGTGCATCACAGGAATCATTGTTGGAGAACTCTATCAGGTGTCTCACCTCTGTTCACAGTGTCATTTACAGATGTACCCGTGTGCTTCAGTTTCAGAAATTTGAATTTCTTCTTTTGAGATCATAACTTAGGGTTATTTCATGTGGTAAGTGCCATGATTACATTTTATCTTGATGTTCGTGCCCGTATGTGCTTATAAGTTGGCTTTTAGAATAGAGTCGAGTTTATCTCACATTTGTTGGATCCATTAGAAGAGTAAATACTATTTTACTATATTTAAAAGTTATCATATTTGAAATTAGTAGAAGCAGAGGTTAGATATGTTTATATTGTGGGACAAACAAAGTGCAGGTTTAGTTTAGTCATTTGGGGAGGTTGATGACATGGCTTCTGCCCTGTTCTACACCTGCCATGGTTGTCTATGATCAGATGTCTGACCTGGAGAATTTTTTGGCACTGGGGATTGAACCCAGGGCCTTAAACATGTTAGACAAGCACTGAGCTACATATATCCCCTGCCCTTTTATAAATTTTATTTTAATTCAGGGTCTTACTAAATTGTTCAGGTGGGCCTCTATCGGGTCCCCTCTGCCCGCAGAGAGAGACACGACAAATGTCTGAAGCTTTGGAAGTTTATTGTGCACAGTACTTCTCTTACGCTTCTCTTTCCCCTAGCTTCTGCGCACTCCCAGCTTCCCTTCTCCCAGCTTCTTCCAGCTCAGCTCCAGCCGCCGCTTCTGCTGCTGCTGCTGCTGCTGCCGTCGCCGCCCTTCTGCTCCGTCCGTTCCGTTTCTCTCCCCCCTCGCTCTCCCACCCACCAGGCTTATATACACTTCAATCAATCAAGGGAGAGTACACGAGATGAACGCGGACAGCTGCAGGCGCAGGATGGGTACACGAGGGGAGGCATGCTCTAATCACGTTGTTAACTAGCCAATCATTAGAATTCGCTGGTTGTTTACTGTATAGCCGGCCGCTCTCGGCTCAGCGTCAGGCGCCATCTTGACCATGTCTAAGGCCGGGGTTCCCGGGAACCCCCACAGATCCCCCTTCTTTAATATTAAACTAAGGCTCGGGACCGTGTCTGTCTTAGGCTGAGTGGTCAGCATATGTCCTTACCCGTCATCAGAGCCTGCAGAGCATGCTGCAGCTCCTGTCTTAGGTTGGTACACAGCCACCTACTTCATTACCCGTCTTTGACTACCGATCCAGCATCAAGAGCCATACTAATGGGGGGCTGTCGGCCTTTAGGGTGGTCATGGCCTGATGAAAAATAATTTGATCTCTCTATTGGCTAGTTTGCAGATGCATGCCAAAACGAACGAAGAGAAGAAAGCCAAGGCAGAGGAGTACCACCATAGCTCCTAAGCTTGCCCACTGTTTGACAAATCTATAAACAGAAGAAGAACCTTATAGCCATATTAAATACAGAAACAATATACATCCCAATAGAGTTACAATATGGGTAACACAAAGCAGCTCTCAGGGAATAAACGCATCCCAGCCCCAAAAGTTCTTGCAAAGCATCCACTTGTTCTTATAATGAGTCCATTCTCTGATAGAGTCTCTATGGTCTGTAAGGCTGCAACTGCATTCTCGGCCGAATGATCGTTGTTGTGGTTGTGTCAATGCTGCTACTGCAAGGACTGTGGTGGCAGTGATCACGGCTGTTGCAATGTCAAAGCCTCTTCTGTTTCTTGATAATAGCACTGGCAATTCTATATCTACAACAGAAACTAGGACTGGTAGGAAGATAGAAATGTGCAAATTGCACAGGTGGCAAAAGAACCATTCCAGTATTGTGAGAGATAGGACACAGTTAATGAACAGTTAGGAGGTATTATTAGAAATGTTAATTGGCAGAAACATGAAAAAGAGAAAATACACAAGCTGACGTAGGAGGAAAAGCAATATCACAGCTAGGGTCAGCAGAACGAGTTGCTCTACTCTGGGTCTGATCTGTAGTATGATTCCAACGGCAAAGTGCAGAAATTCCTCCTGTTAAGGCAAAGAAAGGCTAGAAATATCCTTGTCACCAAAAACAGCATGACCTGAAAAATCATCAGTAGAATTGACAGACTTGTAGAGGAATTGGTGAAAAACAAGAAAAGGAAGGATAAAAAATATGTTAGTCAGAAATGAAAAATATGGCCAGGCTAACAATGGCCCATAGGTTCCGGGTTTGCCTTTCCGTATGAGTTTTCGTTATTGGAGGAAGGCTCAAACTCGCCATTGTAAGGAGGAGCAGCATCACTTGTATGCTGTAAAACTCTGATTAGCCTTTCTGGAATCCAGACTGGAGTCTGTTGATCCTGTGGGAAAACACAAACAGACCCTCGGACCCAACAAAGGACTGGATCCGGTCCTTTCCAACAACCTGTCAGGATATCTTTCCATTTTGCCCATACTTGAGAAGTATTATGGGGACTATAATGTCGATCAGCTGCAGAATGGCCGTCCCTATCCAGAGTTAAGAAATTTAGAATGAAAAGAACTAAATTAAGTTTATCTTTAGGAGACTTGTAGGAGGCTCCTATTCCCCCTTTTTGTTTATTTAAACAATTTTTTAAAGTAAGATGTGCTCTTTCCACAATGCCCTGTCCCTGAGGATTATAGGGGATGCCAGTGACTGATTGGATGTTAAATGTTTGTAAAAACAACTGAAAGCTTTTGGAAGTATAAGCAGGACCATTATCTGTTTTAATAACTTTAGGTATGCCCCAGCCAGCAAATGCTTGTAGGCAGTGTTGAATGACATCTTTTACCTTTTCTCCAGAATGAGCGGAAGCCATAATGACCCCTGAAGCAGTGTCTACTGACACATGTACATACTTAACAGTACCAAATTCAGGAATATGGGTTACATCCATCTGCCAAATATGACCAGGCAGCAGTCCCCTAGGGTTAACTCCAAAGGATTGTACTGGGATTAAAGGAGCACAATGTTGACAATTTTTTACTATTTGTCGAGCCATACATTTAGATATAGGAAATTTTCTGCTCAAAGTAGTGGAATTTACATGAAATTTTTCATGAAAGAGTTTTGCCTGTTCCTCTATGGAAAAGACAAAAATTGATTTGGTGGCCATATCTACCAAGTCATTAGCATTGGCCAAAGGTCCTGGTAAATTAGAATGAGCTCTAATATGTCCTACATAGAAAAGATGTTTACGCTGTAGGATAAGGTTTTGTAGCGTAGTAAAATAAGAAGCTACCGTGGACATGGAAGAAATATGGGGTACCGTTTCAAGAACCTGTAAAGCGTTAACGATATATAAGCTATCAGATAAAAGATTGAATGGCTGATTATCTGCCAATTTAAAGGCTAATATTACAGCTGCAAGTTCAGTAACCTGCGCGGAGTTGGGTGGAACTATTATGGTATGAAGTTGTTTACCGATAAGTACTGCACCTACTCCATTTTTGGAGCCATCAGTAAAAATGGTTACACAGTCTTTAAGAGGCTGGACACTAGTCACTTTTGGAAAAACTATGGGAGTATTTTTACAGAATTGAATCCAGGGATGTTGGGGATAATGGTTATCGAACTGAGCTGAAGTGGTACAATATAATACTGACCAATCATCATCATTATTAATTAACCACTTAATTTGCTGAGTGGAATAAGGAGTTATAATAATAGACGGATGGATTCCAAAAACAGTAATGCAAGATTCTATTCCCTTGAATATTACCTGGGCAATAGCTTGGGGATATGATTGCAATGTTTTAGCTGGAGAGCTAGGGAGATTTATACTTTGCAGAGGTCCTCCTTGCCAAACTATGCCAAAAGGGGTATGCTTCTCTGAGATTATGATTAAACTTAATGGTTGAGTAGGATCACAACGATCAACATAACACTGCTGAAGTCTATTCTCTACTAGCTGTAAGGATATCCGTGCTTCGGGAGTAAGTTTCCTAGGGGAATTCAAGTCAGGATTTCCTTTTAATATATCGAATAAAGGTTTTAATTCCCCTGTGGATAATTTTAAATAGGATCTGATCCAGTTAATGTCACCTAAGAGTTTCTGAAAATCGTTCAAGGTATTCAATTGATCTGTCCTGATGGTCAACCTTGTTGGTCTGACTGTAGTAGCAGTGAGCCTTGTACCCAGATATTCTTGGATCTCCTCTAATTGTAATTTTTCAGGGGATATCGTTAGTCCTCTCTTTTCTAATGCTTGAGTTATAAATTGTAATGCTTCTAACAAAACTTCTTTTTCTGGATGGCAAATAAGTATGTCGTCCATATAGTGATAAATCAACAATCTCTTAAACTTTTGTCTAGTAGTTGTTAACGCTTTATCTACGTATATTTGACATATAGTAGGGCTGTTAGCCATACCTTGAGGCAACACAGTCCATTCGAATCTCTGGTCAGGCTGAGTGTGATTAAGAGAGGGCAAAGTAAAGGCAAATCTCCAACAATCATTTTTGTGTAAGGGTATAGAGAAAAAGCAATCTTTTAAATCCAGAATAATAGTAGGCCAATTTTTTGGTAGTGCAGTAACAAGAGGGAGTCCACATTGGACGGGTCCCATAGGGTACATTTGTTCATTTATGGCTCTTAAATCATGTAATAACCTCCATTTTCCTGATTTTTTCTTTGTTAAGAAGATTGGAGTATTCCAAGGAGAGGTAGAATGTTGTAAATGACCTGCTTGTACCTGCTCTTGTACTAACTTATGAGCTGCCTCTAGCTTCTCTTTTGTTAGGGGCCACTGTGGAATCCAGCGAGGCTTATCATCTTTCCATACTATAGGGATTGATGGTTCATCAGTGGCCCCTAGGAAAAACCCAATCCATGAGAATCATTCTTTGGTGGAAGTAAAGGCAGTGGTTGGGTAGATCCTTGGCTATGTCTTCCTAATCCTTTTTTATCATCATAGTTCATATTTTGTAACATATTTCTTACAGGAGTCCCTTGGTAAGTCTGATCAGTGGTGAGTTTCATATCCATTTGCTGCAGGACGTCTCGTCCCCATAGGCTAATAGGAACATTACAGACATATGGCTGAAATATTCCTGTGTGTCCCTCTGTATCTTTCCACGATAATGAGGAAGCACTTTGATTGGGGCTCTCTGCTACTCCTAAGCCTCTCAAGCTCTGAGCTGCTGTGATCAATGGCCAGTGCTTTGGCCAGACCATTGCGCTAATAATACTTTTGTCTGCTCCTGTATCTAATAAACCTGTAAATTCCATATTTCCCACTTTTAATTTCAGGAGGGGCCTCTGTTCCATATCCATAGTAAGGTTTATTAAAGTGGTTCCTGTTGATCCAAAACCTCCTTGTCTTTTATTTGTATTTTCACTGGGCCACAAGGAATGTCGACTGGGCAATATAAGCATTTGTGCAATGCGATCCCCTGGAGAGATGACCGTAATTCCTTTTGGTGAAGAGACCAAGGCTTTTATTTGTCCAGTGAAATCAGGATCAATAACCCCTGGGTGTACTATAAGTCCTTTTAGTGTTGAGGAACCTCTACCTAATAATAGTCCTACACTGTTCTGTGGGATTTTTTCATGCCAATCAGTATCAATCATCTGCACCCCCATATCTGGGGTTAGTATGAGTCTGGAGGTGGCACAGATGTCCAATCCTGCACTTCCTGAGGTGGCTCTGCGCTCCCCTTCTCTGTGGGAGGATACCACCGTCGGGGAACTTGTTGAATTACCCCGTATATTTGTTGCGGGCCCCGGGGAGGGCCCTGTCTCCCGTTTTTCTTTGAAGTCTAGGATTCAACCCTAAGAAATCATCCTCCCCATCTCTAATAGGCTGACAGGCACCACTCCAATGACTTCCTCTTCTGCATCTTGGACATAGCCCTGGGGCATAAGGTGTAACAGATTTTACTATAGTTATCTCTTATCTTTTGTTAGGGCATTATCTCCTTGCTGCTGATTTTATGCATCTATTGAAACGTATTGGCCTTCTCCTATTAACATTTCTATCGGGAAACCTTGCCACTATGTTTCTGCAAGCAGTTTCAACAGCTGAGCTCTCCAATTAGCCATTGTTCTCCAAATAACACTGCTCTGCATAGTCTTAACTGCCTCTTTAAAGTTTTTTCTAATGGCTGATGGTATCTCCATTTGCTCCTCAAATACGGGCAGGTTCTACAGATTTTGAAGCTCTTTTTATTAGGCTTAGGTTTCTCCTACCTTTTTCCCTTGTTCTTAAGTTTTCACTACCACTTGGTTATTCCTTTTGGGGGTTCTTTGTGTTAGACTTAGTTCCCTTTTTTCCCTTGTTCTTAGATTTTTTGAGCAATTATTTTCTAGGTCACCACCACTCAATTTTTCCTCACTTTATTCTCTTTAAGCGTTCTTTTCTGTTACTATTAGACCCTGTTCATGAAGATCCCCCTTGTGGCACACTAAGCGGCTTTTCTTTACTTTAGCTGTTTTTTTTTTTTTTTTTTTTTTTTTCTCAATGGCGTCCCATTGTTTTTCAATGGTTCCCTGAGGGGTTGCCGCACCCAGACCCCATTGCTACTAATCTGAATAGCTTTAGTTATGGCAATTACAATAACAGTGGCCTAGCTGCCAGGAGCAAGGAGATTGCTGAAAGGAAAACTATCAAGTGCGCATTAAAATTTTTATAGCGGCTTTTCACGTAGGACCGCTTCAAACGTGTTTCTACTTTCACTTTAATTAGACCGCGTTCCACGCGCCAGGACCGCCGATGGCGTGTCCCGATACCCCCCCGACCCGCGTTCTACGCGTTAGGATCCCGGTACCCCTCAACCCGTGTTCCACGCGTCAGGACCCCAATACCTTTCAACCCGCGTTCCACGCGTCAGGACTCCTGATACCTTTCAACCGGACCGCACTCCGCGTGTCCCCAGGACCGCCAATTGCGCATCCTGACACCCTTTAACTTTTTTATAACCGGTTCAACTTGTATAAAAAAAATTTTTTTTTTCAAATATCTTACCTTGTTTTCTTTTATAAGGCCTTCATCTTCCCGGGTTTCGGCGCCAGTTATCGGGTCCCCTCTGCCCGCAGAGAGAGACACGACAAATGTCTGAAGCTTTGGAAGTTTATTGTGCACAGTACTTCTCTTACGCTTCTCTTTCCCCTAGCTTCTGCGCACTCCCAGCTTCCCTTCTCCCAGCTTCTTCCAGCTAAGCTCCAGCCGCCGCTTCTGCTGCTGCTGCTGCTGCTGCCGTTGCCGCCCTTCTGCTCCATCCGTTCCGTTTCTCTCCCCCCTCGCTCTCCCACCCACCAGGCTTATATACACTTCAATCAATCAAGGGAGAGTACACGAGATGAACGCGGACAGCTGCAGGCGCAGGATGGGTACACGAGGGGGCATGCTCTAGTCACATCGTTAACTAGCCAATCATTAGAATTCGCTGGTTGTTTACTGTATAGCCGGCCGCTCTCGGCTCAGCGTCAGGCGCCATCTTGACCATGTCTAAGGCCGGGGTTCCCGGGAACCCCCACAGGCCTCCAATTTGTGATCCTCCTGCCTTAGCCTCCCATGTAGCTGGTATTACACATGTGCATCAGAAGGCCTGGATTGTCCTGGAGGATTTTGATGTCAGTGTCACTGTTTCCAATGTATTAATAAATTCCTAAGCTAGACAGCGAATGCTCTACCTTCGCCCCTTTCTTATCTGTAACTTCTCGTGGCCTCAGTGAGAACCCTGGCTCCTAGCTTCTGCCATGTACTTAATTCATTGTTCATTTATGACCGTTGAATTCATTGTTCCAGATTATAGGTTGTGACATAATAAGATACACATTTTCCTCCCACTCCAGTTCCTGGTGCAGAGCTCCCCAAATCCTGATATTTCCTGAGTGACAGAGGGGTTAGGATCATCTTTTGTTCTAACATTTGTTCTTTGAGTTTAGTTCCTTGTGTAGAGCTCCTGAATCCTACAGAATCTCTTGGGTAGTAGGAGGGTCTTTTTCTGTAATAAGGACTCTTGCTGGGTCTCTAAGTCAGTTTCAGGATGGAGGATGGTCATGAGGAAGATCAAGTGATGGTTAAAAGGTGAGAACTTTGAGTCCCCCACCCCATCTTCTGGGGAGATTGAACTGAAAAGTGGTTCAGAGAGTTTGAGTTGCTGAACACCACCATGCACAGGGAGGGTAGTGCTCCCCAGCTCCATGTGGACAGAGGCTCCTGCACGGGGACCCTCCTGGGCCTCAACCTGTGTGTATCCTCATTGGACTGTAATTTTGTTTTTTCTGCAACAGCATCAACATTGGGCCATACAGTGTGTTGCCTCTGCCTGGCTTACTACACTTAGCAGCACAGCAGGTAGGATTCTTCTGTGTCTCTGTGCAGGTTTGCAGGTCAGTCTTTTCCATTCTGTGTTGGTTGTGCATTCTGCTTTGGAAGGAAATTCTGATCTTTTAAATCTTATCGCCATCAGGAGATCTTCTGTGTATTCGTACGTGGAAGTTCTGGTTAGACGTGTTTCCAGAGTGCTTGTCTAATGCAGATGAGTCGTAGGCACACTGTTGGGTCATGGATTAGAACTGTTCTTTCTTGGAAAGGACTGTCACACTGTCCTCTGAAGGGACCGTGCCACGTGTCCTTCCAGCAAGGCCTGAGAGTGCTGGGGTCCCGCATCCCGCAGCTCTTGCTGCCTGCCCCTTCTCAGAGCACAGCAGTTCTAATAGCAGTGCCACGATACCTCGCTATTTTAATGTGCGATTCCCTGATGAGCTGAGATGCTGAGCATCATCTTGTATGACTGTTTGCCATCTTTATATTTTCTTTGGTCATGTGTCTGTTCAGATATTTATCCATTTTATTTGTGTTTTTAGTCGTTTTTAAAGAATTCTTTGTGTATCTTGAATCACAAATTCATTTTCAGAAATGTGTTTCTAAGTAATTTATCCCAGTCTGTGGCTTGTTTTTTTGTTTCCTCTTTCATAGAGGAGAAAATTCAGTTCTTTAGTTCTGGGATTTGAATGCAGGCTCTCGTATGTGCTAGGCAAGTGCTCTACCACTGAGCTACATCCCATCCCTTTTCAATCTCCCAGGCTGGCCTCGAATTTGCAATCCTCCTGCCTCAGTCTTTTGAGTAATTGGGATTGTCAGCATGCAACACTGCACTTGGTAAAAATTCAATTTTATAAAGTGCACGTTGTCAATACTTTCTTCTGTCAGTTGGCTTTTGGTATTGAGTTAACTCATCACCAAGGACTGGAGATGTAGCTCAGTGTTAGAGAGCTTGTCCAGTGTGTAGGAGGCCCTGTGTTCCATCCCCAGTACCAGAATGCACACACCTCCTCATTAAGGCTGATTACAAAGACTTTCTTCTGTTTCCTTCTATAATTTGTTTAGTTTTCTCAAATTTTAGTTACAGACTATTATGACAATTTTTGTAGGTGTTTCAGTTTGCGTCTACATTCATTTCACTCAATATGGTCTCCAAAAACTTGTTGAATTTCCCCCTTTTTGAAAAATCATAGATAATGGGTTTCATTTCGGTTTGAATTTCCAAAATCACAGCCTCGAATACTCTAGATGCAGCACTGGATTTCGTCCACTTCTCAGGAGCCCCAGGAGGGGGTGCGTGTTGCACCCCTGAACTGCAGCATCCTGCGCTGAACCCCAGCGGCCACCAGAGGGCAAGCCACCTTCCCACACCAGTGGTGTCCGTTCTGAGCTGTGTGATAATGCAAACGAGTCCTCCAGATGTAGCCTCTGATGCTAATGCATTATCCACAGTGGCCTTTGGTGATAATGTGTCCACTAGCATGTGATACTAGAACAGTGTCCATATAATGTGGTGCTAACACGGTCTCTACAGCGTGGTCTCAAACACTGATACAACTGCTGCCATGTGGCCTTTAATAGTAATATAATGTTCACACCGTGTCCTCTCCTACTAATATAATAGCTGCCCTGTGGTCCTTAACATTAATGACCACACGTGGCATCCAATACTAATACAATATCCGTACTGTGGCTGCTAATACTAATGTAATATTCACACTGCAACCTCTAATACTAATATAATATCCACACTGTGACCAGTAACACACAATATCCATACTGTTACATCAAACACTAGCTTAATATCTCCCCTATATATTAATATACATATTAATATATAACATATTAATATATACTATAATATATTAAGAGTATATTCACTCTTTGGCCACTAATACTAATATAATCGCATGGTAGCCTGTATACTCATGTAATGCTGATAAAATATCCATGCAATAGCCAAGCATGGTGGTGCACGCCTGTAATCCCAGTGACTTGCAAGTTCAAAGTCAGTCTCAGCAACTTAGTGAGACCCTAAGCAACTTAGCAAGACTCAAAATAAAAAATGAAAAGGGTTGGGGATTTGGATTAGTGGTTAAGTGCCTCTGGGTTCAATCCCCAGGGAAAACAACAACAACAAAAAAATATACATGTGTGTGTGTGTATATGAGTGGGGTGCTCACTCCTGTGAGTGTGTGTGTGTGTGTGTGTGTGTGTGTGTACATACTCATGCCGTGACCTCTAACACTAATATAATAGATATACTGTGGCCTTTCATTTTAATATAGTATTCACATTGTGTCCTCTGATAAGATGACCTGTGTCCTTTAATGTTACTGTAATGTCTACACTGGGTCCTCTAATAATAATATAACACATGCCCTGTGTCCTTTAATATAATGTCCACACTGTGGCCTGTAATACTAATATAATATGTATACTGTGGCATCTGACACTAATTTAGTAGCTGCCCGTGGTATTAATGTATTAGCCATACTGTCACTATTAATACTAATATAATATACATATGGTTGCAGCTAACACAAATATAAGAGCCATGTTGTGACTTCTGATACTAACATAGAATCCAAACTGTTGCTGCCAACACTAATATCTGAATTTTGGAAATTAATATTACTATAAAAATGTCCTTTACTCCATGTACAAACAGAGAAACAACATGTATCCCATTTGTTTACAATAAAAAAAAAATGTCCACAATGTGGCTTCTAATATTAAGATAATATTCACAATATGGCATCTAATAGTAATATAATAGCTTTCTGTGGCCTCTAATGTCAATATTAATACTCTTATTAATGAAATATCCATATTGTAGCATCTAAGACTAATAAAATATCTGCCCAGTAGTCTTTAATGCTAATAAAATCTCCATATCATAGCATCTAAACCTGATATAATAGCTGCCCTGTGGCATTTTATAGTAATATAATATATATATATATATATGGTATATAATCTAAAACCAATATAATAGCTGAACTTTGGTATTTAATATTAATATAATATGCATGTAATAATAACAGCTGCCCTATGGCCTTTAATACTAATGTAATATCCACAAGATAGCATTTAAATACACTATAATACCCAGTCTTTGACCTTTACTACCATATAATATCCATATCATAGTATCTAAAACTAATAAAAAAGCAGCTCTGTAGCCTATAATAGTCATGACATCCATACCACAGCATCTAAAACTACTTAATAGATGCCTGGTAGCCTTTAATATTAATATAATATCGATACTGTGGCCTCTAAAACTAATGTAATAGCTGTTCTGTGGCCCTTTACTATTAATATTGTATCCATACTATACCATCAAAAAGTGGTATAATAGGCTCTCTGTGGCCTTTAATAGCAACATAATATCCATAATATAGCACCTAAAACTTACAGTGTAGCATTTAAAATTAATATAATAGCTGCCCTCTGGTCTTTAATACTACTATTTCTATTATAGCATCTAAAATTGATAAGACAGCTGCTCTGTGTCCTTTAATATTAATATCATATCCATAATAGAGCATGTAAATCTGCTATAATATCCACTTAGGGTATTTGTCACTAATATGATGTCCGAACTATAGAGTTAAATCTAATATAATAACTGCCCTTTGGTCTTTAATACTAATAGGATATCCATACTGTAGCATGTGAAACTAATACAATAGCTGGCCTTTAAAATTGTTATGATATCCATACTGTAGCATCTAAAGCTAACATGATAGCTGCCCTATGGCTTTTAATACTAATCTGATATCCTTACTATAGCATCTAATATTGACATGCCAGCTGCTCTGTGGCCTTAAATATTATATTCTATAGCATCTAAAACTAAAACGATAGCTGCCCTGTGGCCTTTAATACAAATACAGTATACATACTACAGCATCTAAAACACCTCCAACATCTCCCTATGACCTGTAATACTAGAATAATATGTATACTATAATATCTTAAACTTGTATAATATTTGCCTCATAGGCTTTAATATTAATGTGCTATCCATATTACAACCTCCAGAACTAATGTAATAGCTGCTCTGAGGACTTATTACTAATATCTACAGTACAGCATCCAACATTAATGTGATAGATGGACTGTGGCCTTTAGTATTAATAAGATATCTACACTATAGATTCTAAAGCTAATAAAATAACCGATCTTTGTCATTTAATACTAACATAATATGTATACTATAGCATATTAAACGACTATAAGCTGGCATGTCACCTTTACTAATGCACTAGTCATACTATAAAATAATAATAAAATAATTTTGGAAAATAATAGCTTCTTTGTGGCCTTTAATATTACTGTAATATCCATATAATTTCTTGTAAAACTAATATAATATCTACCCTGTGGTTTTTAATAATAATGTGATATTTATAATTTAGCATCTAAAATGAATATAATATCTGCCCTATGGACTTTAATATTAATATAATATCAAAACCTTATTTTTTAAAACTAATGTAATATCTGCCTGTGGCCTTTAATACTAATATGATATTAGTATCACAAATTAGTAATATAGAGCCTAAAACTGATGTAATAGGGTTCTTGTGGCCTTTAATACTAATAAGATATTCATATTCTAGTTTCTAAAACTTATATGATAGCTCCTCTGAGGCCTGTGATATAAATGTAAGTCTTCCGACAGCATCAAAAACGCACATAATAGCTACCCTGAGACTTTTAATATTAATGTCATATTTATACTATTGTATGTAAAACTAACATAGTATCTGTCCTGTGGTTTTTAATAATGTGGTAGGTGAACTATATCGTCTAAAACATGTGATATTGTCAAGTGGCCTTTAATAGTAATAAAATATCCATTCCAGACCGCCTACAGCTAGTGTAACAGCTGCCCTGTGGCTTTTAATACCATTATCACATCCATAATCTAGGGTGGAAAAATGACACCTAGCTGCTCCGTGGCCTTTCATATCAGTGTGGTGACCACAGCTCTGCACTGAAAGCTGGTGTAATAGCTGCCCTGAGGTGTTGAATTGCAATGTGACACGTACTCTTCACAAAGAGTTACAGGAAAAGCGGTTGCTAAGCTCCCCTGGGAGACAAATACCCGAACTCCACTTCAGCCCAACTGAACACACACGCTCTAGGTCCTGGTGCAACCTGAAAATAGCATCCCCTGTTCAAAACTCACAGGACCTGGGGAGTGCAGCTGTAAATGCTGGCGCTCCAATAGCCCTCCTGGGTCTGTGTGACATCGCAGGCCTAATCCCGCTCAGGTGGTCCCAAGTCCAGTGGACCTAAACCTGACTGGTCATCAGCAATCTGAGGAAATTACTTTTAAAACATTGATACACCATTCACATGCCACCAATGCCACAATTTCAAAGGACAAAATTCTGTGTGTGTGTGTGTGTGTTTTTGCACACTCACAGTTGTACAAAGGTCATTGCTAACTCCAGATTGACTGACCACTCCAAAAGTACCTGTCATCAAAACCCAAAAGTAAATAGCCACGTTCCCCATACCTGTCTTTTCCCTGGTGGATGTGGAGGAGCCCTGGAAGGTACATTATCAATCATCGCAGAGGAAAGAGGCCAAGCCTAACTGCAGAGGCTGAATGGAGGAGGCCCAGGAGACCTTTCCTAAGCATGGCCACAGGAAGTGGGGTGAGAGCTGAGGGAGGGGAGGTGGAGCTCTGGGAAGTGGAGGCAGCTGGAGGAGGCCCGGGAGGCCCTCCCTGAGCGAGGCCCACAGGAAGCAGGGGTGACACAGAGGGAGGGAGAGGTGGAGCCCTGGGAGGTGGAGGGGCTTGAGGGGACTCTGAGGAGATGTCACAGGACAGCTTTTGCTCCATCATGATCCTCGTTCCTTGGTTCCCATTTGAGCACAGGCAGGGTCAGGGTCCTCCGGATACCCAGTCTCGGCTGGTGCTGCTCTTCCCACGAAGGGGACAATCGCAGCCTCCTGAGAAGGACGGCGTCTTCACAGCTGAGACCTCGGCCTCCTGACGGAAGCACTGACCTGTTAGACGGTCTGCACCCACTGAGGCATGTCCTCTTCCGTTCCTGCCCCAGGTGAAACGCGTGCTTGCTGGTCTGCACGCCACCGTAAAGAAGCCGAGCAGCCCCTCTTGCGGAAGCTCATGTCTGCCTGCACAGCCCACAGGCAGGCAATGATCCAGCGGCTGCTTGTAGTATTCCGGGACACCTGGGTCACTGCATTTTTGGCTATTCCACAGGAAGAACCAGCATTTTCCCCAGGCCAAAATTCCACCAGGAAGGAGTATGAAGAGGTAGGAAATTCATTTATTATTTCCAAGCTTCTTCTCCTGATTTTGCGGTAAGGCAGCGTCTCCCTGAGTGGCACGAGCTGGCCTGGAGGTACCAACCCTCCTGCCTCTGCCTTCTGAGTGGCTGGCATAGCGGGTGTAGCCGCCATGCCCAGCTTTTCAAGGCTTGTAACAGGTCCCAAAAATTACGGCTGGGATGTGTGGGACTTGCAGGCTGCTCATCGCCTCGGCCTCTCTCCAGTGCCCACACTGTCAGGAATGGTTCAGAAATCTCATCACTCTCTGGCCACAGTCTTATCACTGTGCACTAAGAGGCGTCGTGCCTGCTCTACGGATCAGGAACAAGCACCCCAGCAAACCGTTCCCTCAGGCAGAACACAGGTCAAGCACATCAAGCCGGGGTGACCATCTACGTCCACAGGGTGGGACCCACTCCTCTTGGGCAAGGGACCTGCACTGAGCTGCAGGCTGAGTTTACTAGCTCAGGATGCTCGTGCCTGGAGCTGTGACACTCCAGGAGTCCTGGAGAAACCAGCCGAGACTTCAGCTCTGTCCCTTTGGACACCACAGCCAGTTCTGCTGCGGCGCCTGTGCACATGGAGCCCTCCACAAGCACCACGCATGGAGAAGGTCCCGGGACTGTGCTGCACTGGGGAACCCACGCTCGCCTGCAGGCCCTCTGGTCATGCTGCCTTCCCTCTTGCCTGAGGACTGGCCACTGCGCTCTGAGACTGCAGGGAGCTGAGGTCCACATGAGCCCAAGGTGGAGGCGAGGCCCTAAGACCAACTTGCTGGGCGATCTCACCTGATCTCTGCACCTTAACTGAGTTCTGCAGCACCACCACCTGCTACCCACCTTGCTGCCTTCAGTGTCCAGACAAATAGACCCTCTCTAAGCAACCCTAAGAAGGAATACGCCAGAGATCTGCCGGTCTCCACAGTTCTGAAGACAACGGGGCCCACATGCTCTTGATGCCTTCCCTTCACCCTCAACATTCACCGTCCCAGCTTCCTTTCCAGCTTCGTCTCTGACCCTCACTACATCCCTCCCCTCGCGTCTGTCTCCATTTCCCTCTTCATCTGGCAGAACCCAGACTGGACAGGTCTAATGCTCTTTCCGTTCCCCATCAAGTGTGCACAGCTGAGAACACCCTACCCCAAGCCGCCCAGCTCGCTTCACCTGCAAGCGGGTCCTCCTGCTGCTCAAGAGGCCCACCGCCTGGACCCAGTTCACGTTTTCCTCCTGTGGCAAGCATCCCGAACGCTGTCTCTGTGTCTCCAACACCTCCCTTCTGTTGCCTCTTACTTCATGAGAAAATCTAAACCACCGGAAGAGGGTCCCTGTGCTCCGCCCCACACCAGCACACCTGCTTCTGGGGCGGCCAGCCAGTGCCAAGGAGTCAGCCCACTGCTGCCCGCGCGCCCTCCATCTGTTAGGAACAGCGGGACTACGATGCTTACCTCCTGATCTCTGCCTTTTCCCTTCCTGTGAGAATCAGCGGTCAAGACACCAGCTGTCTCCTATCACAGAAAAAGCACCCAGAGGCGGGATTGAGCTCAGCACGCCCTCCGCGGCTTCCCAGTTCTATTCCACACCACAGCACGACCTGAGTCCTACACCAGCAGTTTTTTGAATGACAGTGAACCTTTCCTCACAAAGACAAAGGCCAGAGGAGAGCAGCACAAAATTATCAGGTTGAAAAGAGCTGTGAAAATTCTCAATCAGGTGGCCACACCATTCAGAATGGAGAATAAATGGACGCATTACCTGGTGAAGAGAAACACATGGTTTTAGTCAGCAGCCTTGCCCTGTGGAATGACCCAAGAAGTCTCTGCCCAGAAGGGAACACTGGGAGGAGGTGCGAGGGCATATCAGCAAGAAAGCACCCGGGAAACAGAAGTGTGTGTTGACATGACAGGCTCGCCTCTTCCAGTCAGTCGCACTTGTTTAATGATTGACGCATAAAGCACGGCGCCACCTACTGCAGGAAAATACTGAAGACCAGTGCACGTGGGCCAGGACATTCCTGTCAAAATCACAGCAGGCTTTTCAGATACGGACATGACCACTGTCGACTCTGCAGTGAAAGTCGGAAGAAGGTGTCCCGACCCGTGGGACATCAACGCGGAACGGCAAACCTAAGAGAGAAGGAATGAAGGGACAAGAGACGCAGGGAGAGGCAGCAAGACAGGAATTCTGATCAAGCTGCAAATTTTTATTGTTCACACAGGGGTATTTATATGCTCAGGGAATGAGGGGTATGACGAGGTGCAGCCTGGTTGTCTGTGTTCTTCTATTGGGCTCCTGATAGGCTGCAAGTTCGCGCCGGCGGGAAGGTGAGGTTCGCAAGGGCGGGAAGGTGAAGTCCCGGAAGAGAAGCAGGGACGGCACCATAGGCGCCATACTGTCAGAATTATCAGCCAGGAGGGGGGAGGGGTGCTGCTGCTTATTGTAAAGGTCGGAATGTTCTCAGAATGAGAACTTCTTGGTCCCTGACAAGAAGGGTAACTGCTGAAGCAGTGTGAAAAATAATAGGTGGAGACGTTAGTCCAACAAATGTCCAGACGTTAGTCCAACAAATGTCCAGACTCATCACGACCACATTCTGAAGACCGCCTGCTACAACTGGCAGAGGGAGAGAGCCAGGGACAACAGACTGGAAGAGAGCAGCAGAAACAGACCCACGGGAACGTGCCCGCTGACTTAACAGAGTCAGGAGATTAATTCAGAGAAAGAGGGGTGGTCTTTCAACAGTGGTGCAGGTACCACTGTCTGAAAGGAAATGAGCTAAGTCACAAAACCCCACGAGTTAACTCCAAGTGGACCATGGGCCTGACGAAAGACAGTGTTGGTCAGCTCCTCATCACGAACCAGAATGCCTGACGAGAACCCCTCGGAGGAGCTGAGGTTTATTTTGACTCATGGAATCAGAGTGGTCAGCCAACAGCACTGCACAGACATCACGGTGAGTGGGCATGAGCCAGAAAGCAGGGGCAGAGTCAGAGGTAAGGGCCCTTGCACTCCCAGGCCACACCCAGGGACCCACTTTCTCTGGCCAAACCCCACCCGCTTGTCATTTTCAACACCTCCCAGTAAGACCATTCAAGTCACCATTTTATTTTTATACTTTTGTCAGTAGTGTTGATCAAACCAGTGACCTCGCAGGTGCTGGGCAGGTGCTCTGCCCTGAGCTGTATCCCAGCCTGCTCCTTTTAAATTGTTAAATTACTACGTGGGTTAACCCACTGAGGAGGTCAGGCCCTTGTAATACCATAACATTTAGGGAAAAAAAAACTAAGAATAAAATCTCTGGAACAAAAGATTAAGCAAAGCATTTCAGATTTGACAAAAAGTACAGCCTAGAAAAGGAAAGGTTGATAAACTGATAATCTGCTCAGGGGAGAGAAAAAGTTACAGACTGAGAGAAAAATGCAAGGTGGGTGTGTTGGCCACCCTGTCATCCTGGTGACTCAAGAGACGGAGATAAGATCAACTCAGCCTCAGCTAGAGGCCAGCTCCAGAAACTTGGTGAGACCCATATCTACAAAATAACAAATAAATAGGGAAGTAGATCAGTGGTAACACATGCTGGGTTCAAAACCCAGTGACCCCCTTCAAAGAAAAGAGAAAGATTCAAAACACACACTGAGCAAACAGCTACTATCTTGCAAGTGTAAGTTCTCAAAACACAAGAGAAACAAAAACAAGTGATTCTTACAGAAAATGCACAAGACTTAAGGGGCTTTGATCAAAGAGAATAGAATCAAAGGGAAGCCATTCAACGTCCTTAGCCACAGGGATTCCTGAACTAAGAGGAGTGGGTACGTCCAGAGCTTGGGACACCACTTAGCAAAGAGAAAGTAAAGTGTTAACACACAGCAGCTTGGATAAGTCCCTAGAGACTCTCACGGAGCAATCCAAGAGTCTACACACTGCCTGAGTTTACTCAGTCGACATTGCTGAGATGACTGGGTCATAGATGTGGAGGACCATTTCAAGGCTGTCAGGGGTTAAGGACGTGGACGGGCTGGGCAGGGGCAGAGCTGACAGCAAGAAGGAGACAGGAGGGGCCCTCAGCCCCAGAGGCTTCTGCATCCTGGCTGCTTCTAGCAGGACC
The DNA here is from genome assembly GCF_902686445.1 of Sciurus carolinensis. Taxonomy (NCBI): domain Eukaryota; kingdom Metazoa; phylum Chordata; class Mammalia; order Rodentia; family Sciuridae; genus Sciurus; species Sciurus carolinensis. Next base: position 66,249 of record NC_062221.1, on the reverse strand, counting down.
TGATGAGACTGCAACACAGGGTTTCAAGATGGGGTCACTAGGGGAGGATGGGTCAAGGGCACGTGGGTCTGTCTGCACCATTCCTGACTCAGTGTTCACCTGAAATTACCTCAATATAAAACACTGGGTTCTTTTAAATTGAGTCAGGCTTCACGACAAAGTACGATATCCCTGCTCACAGGGCAAATATTAAGATAAGAGGTGAGTGATCCAAAGTGCTGCCATCTGGCTTTTAAAAGCAATATAATATCCAAATACTGACATCTAAACTAATATAATAACTTTATACCAATAAGATATACACAGTTTAGCAAATAAAACTAATACAATGACTGAACTCTAGATGTAATAGCTTTTTATTTTAATTTTTTGTACCTGGATTTGAAACCTGGGGCATTTAATCACTGAGTCAAATCCCCAGGCAATTTCAGTTTTAAAATTTTAAGACAAGGTCTCGTTAAGTTGCTTAGGGCCTCACTGAATGACCAGGTCATGAACTTGCAATCCCCCTGCCTCGGCCACTCCAGTCCCTGGGATGGCAAGTGTGCACCACCGGCCAGCTGGCCTCAAATACAAATGGAGTGTGTACAACAGCCTCTTAAAGTACTGCAGGAGCTGCCCTGTGACATTGCCATTGTCTTTACAACCACACTGTGGCCTCTTACTCTAAAATACCATGTGTGAACATACATGACCATATATGAGTGTATATAATCATAAATACCATTATGTGCAGGGTTAGGGTTAGGGTTAAAGTTAGGTTTGGTACTATATATAAATATGTAAAAATATTTGTATGAACAAGAAAATGGATACATAAATGTGTATATAACTAAATTTGCGAAAATACAAATATATGTAGATATGTAAATAGGAATATGATGGGTAATTTTAGTGGTAATTATAGAAAAAAGAGAATGATACTATTAGTGTTTGGATATACATATATGTAAAATACATATGTACGAATAATATATATGTCAATATGTACATTTTAATTTATGTTTTGGATTAAGGTAGAAAAAGGTACAGGTTTTTGTAAAACTGAACATATATATATCAATATGTATGTATGTATATATACACATATATATCCATATAGATCCACATATGTGAATGTGATTATAAATATATATGTTAAAATATATATAAATATAAGTATGCTTTTATATATAGAACATTTTGTATTTAGGGGAATTGTTACATTTTAATTTAAAGAGAACTCTTACAGCAGTATAAATGAATATATATGAGCATAGATATGATTTCATAGTGAATTTATAAATACATATATATATGGATATTCATGTAAATATGTATGGTTTATATATAAAGTTTTTAATATTTGGGATTAGTGTTAGGGTTAGGAATAACTTTCAAAATAGGATTATTTTGAAAGTATATATAAATATATATATGTATGTCAGTATATATAAATATAAATATGCATATATATCTAAAATATATGTATGAAAACCTATAAATATATATGGTTTAGTCCATGAATAAATTAATGTTTAGATGGAGCTTTACAATTTGAATTTGGCATACAGTATAAATATATAAGTAAACATGTTTATGAACATATATGTGAAAATCTAAATATATGGTCAAAATATTCATGGATATTCGTGTAGGTGTATATGGTTTTATATATGAGTATTTCAAGGTTGGGTTATTAAGGTTAGTAGGGTGAGGTTTAGTGTTTGGATGTGAGCATACATATCTATATATGTGCGTATATTTGGATATATGTGAAAGTACATATGAAGTCACAGAAAGATATGACTTTATATATGTTAGGTTAATGTTGAGTTGTATGCTTATGGTTTGGTTTTGATTCGGTGAGAATATGCGAATGAATTTGTATATTTACATGAATTTCTATTTTGCTTAAATTTATTCAAGTGGTTCATAAAATCATAAAGCTGTACATTGTCAGGAATGGCAATAAATTTATTGCTTTGATCTCCACAGCCTTGGACAGCTAGGCTGCCCTTGTGGGTTTCTCTCCGTACAACAGGGCTGAAAGACAGGCCCGTTTGCAGGTGACTGCCATTCATGGGGCAGATTCCACGCCTGGTGTGGGATTCATGAGTTCGTTAGCTTTAAATCCAGATGCCTGCCAGCCTTGGGTCCCACAGCCTGGAGGTGCCCTGCCTGGAGGAAGGATGACTGGCCCGTGGTACGTCTGCGGCCAGCCAGCTTCTCCGCGGCTTCTGACTTCTTCCTCGCCTTGAAGAACCCTTCCTCACAATGCATGCATGGACTTTTCCCTTTGTTAGGATCAGATCCATCAGGTCTTTTCCACCAGTCAAGCTCCCACTTTAAAAAAATATTTTCTGTATCTTTTGCTTTCTTTCTTTTTAATTTATTTACTTATTTTTGTGCCAGGGATCGAACTCAGGGGCACTCAACCACTGAGCCACCTCCCCAGCCCTATCTTGTATTTTATTTAGAGACAGAGTCGAGTTGCTTAGCACCTCACTTTTGCTGAGGCTGGCTTTGAACTCACGATCCTCCTGCCTCAGCCTCCTGAGCCACTGGGATTACAAGTGTGCCACCCAGCCTGGTGCTCTATTTCTTTTTTTTTTTTCCCACTGTTGTCACTGGTTGTTTTACAAAAACTGGTTTAGTCTACAAGTTCAAGGAAAACATTTGTTTTCCTTCAGAAATCATACTTCTAAAAGATTACATAGTCTGGCCCAAACCTTCTACATTGATTAATTTAACGTAAGTTTGATTAAGAAGCTTTACAAGAATGAATGTCTGAAATATACAATGCTTTTTAAAAACAAAACTGAAAAATTCAGAAAGGCAATCTTTATCTTGTTTGAACAATATATTTTAGAAAGGTTAAACTTCAGAAATTATTTAAAGGTATGTAAGATTGGCAGTCATAGGAGTACTATTTATGAAATAAACACAGTTATAAGAGGCTAGTAAAAAAAAAAAAAAAACCCAAAAAACCGAATGTCGGGCTTCTGCATGGCCCAAGTGCGTGACCACAGACAGTCTAGAGGAGCGGAGCGAAGTTCGCAGGTTGGCATCGCCTCTGCACAGCACTGCTCCACTGTTTCTCAGAAAGAAAAGTAGGGGCACTCTGTCAGCTGCTTAGTTTCCAGTGAGTATAAGTGCTTTAACATCATTTAGAAAACAAAAATAAGATTGAAAGGAAGGCAGCCCTTTGCAACAGGAAGAAGCATGAGGCTTGTGTGTCTCCACTGAACTCTGCCAGGCACTGTTCTAGTTCTGCAAGTTCCACTGATTTTTTTCGGAATGCAGCAACTCTTCTTGTCTCTAAATCTCTGAGTTCTTGTTTTGCAAATTCAGATATTCTTTCAAACTTCGGACAACATAACTGTTGGGAAGTTTCAGCCTGTAGAACATCTTTACTTTTCGCTCTTGCTTTATCCAGTACTTTGTTAGCGTTTTCATAATCGCTAGTGACGGAGGTCATTGGAAAGGAGACCCTTAGCTGTTTGAGATTCTTTTAAGTAATATCTCGGAAGGTCAGAAGGTTTGAGGTCCTCATCAGCAGATACCCTTGCTCCTGTTTTTCTTGTTTTATCAAACAGTTGTCATACTTTAAGGAAAAACGTGCACATATCTGTAGAATCCTGGGTTCCTAAAGCACATAATGAAGAACCAATTCTACTGTAACCAACTGCAGCACTTTTGTGGGACCTTGTCATCCTATCAGACTTAGCAGGTGCATCCTTAACTCAGTTACAATATTCTAAAAGGAATGTTCCTTTCATGCTCAAAGTAATCGTCTTCGTCCTTCACTCCTGGAACAATTACTCCATCTGCTGATTTGACCATGTTCTTAAAAAAATCTTCAAGTTTCTCTTTTTAAATCTTTCCTTGCACACTAAAATATCAATTATATTCATGAAGACATGGAATGTAGATCTTTCCTCAACCTAGGATGTGCTGCCACATGACCTAGGAACACTTCGGGCTCAGTAACTGTCTTCTTGAATAGTGCCTAATATTCAGCTTCCAGCTCCTGTTTCATGTCTGTGAATTCTTCCTTTGCCATTGGTCCTTCCCCTTCTTAAAGCCTCTGCAGTTTTTCCCTTGAAGCATCAAAATCAGGCCTTGGTGGTGCTGGTGGAATGGTATATCCTGCATAGTCTTCATCTTCATTTTCAACAAAGGAATCATGAAGCCAGAGAAACCCCTCATGTTGTTGAACAGGAGAAAACTCATTCTGTTTACAATTTGTCAATGAACCTTCTGTGTGAACATGAATTTTACTTTATCCCTCTCACTAAGAGCACCAGTGCTTTATTTATTAATACTGCATTTCAGACTTTTATTTTCAGCTGGCCCACACCTCTGAGTTACTTATCCCCTCCCCACGCAGGATGTGGCAGAGAGCACATATTTATGTACCATGTAATTCTTCCTTACATGTGTACATTGTTTCATGTTTAAACAAGGTTAAACATATTGGTCTCCTCAAACGTTTATCACTTCTTTAGGGTGAAAACATTCAAATTCTTTATATAGTAGCTTTTTAAAATTCATTTCTTTCATTTTAGGTATACATGACATTGAAGTGTATTTGACATATGATATATACATGGAGTATAGCTTATCTAATTAGGATCCCATTCTTGTGGTTGTACATGATTCACTGGTCGAGTATTCATGTATGAACACAGGAAGGTGCTGTCTGATTCATTCTACTGTCTTTTCTACACCCTTTCCACCGAGCTTCTCTTCATTCCACTTTATCCAGTGAATTCTATCTTCCATCCCCGCCCCTTATCATGTGGTGGAATACACATATCAGAGAGTACACTGAGCCTAGAATAATGGTAACTAGAGTAACGGTAGCGATTTGTATATAAATAGACATGAGTATATGTGAATGTATGTATATGTATATAAGAAAAATATAAAATATATACAAAATATACATAAGAAAGGTTAGGTTTTTGAGTTGTGTTAAGGTTCAATTATGCATTAAGATTTGAATTTCATTTTGGGCTAGAATTATGGTCAATGTTAGGGTGCATATAAATATATGAAATTCTTTAAGGATCTATATGAATCTATATGTAAAAATACATATGGATATTCCAAGTAATATTTAAAGATTAAAAGACTTCTGTTAAAGCACAGTGTTATATTTAGTTCTGACTTAAGGAGTAGTGTTAAGGTAAGGGTTAGGATGTAAAGATATATATCATATATATCAACATATAAATTTATACGAACATAAATTATATATAAAATATATATTTATATATGCTTTTATCTATGGATAGGTTTATGTTAAGGGGGGTTTTCAGATTATGTGTTAAAGATAAGGTATGTCTGTAGAATTGAATATATGTAAAAATATACATGGATTTTTATGTGAATTTATAAAATTATCTCAAAATATATATGAGCATTCATGTAAATGTATAGTTTATATATAGAGTTGTTTATGTTTAGGGGTGGTGGTAGGGATAGGACTAAGGTTAGGATTTGAATGTCTATATAAATAAATACAAGTATGAATATATACATAAAATATACATGAAAATATATAAATGCATATGGGTTTTGTATATGGTTAGGGTTATGTTCAGATGGATGTTTATAGTTTGATATAGGTATAGCTTACATATACATAAATGAATATATAAAATATGTATGAATTTAAGTGAATATATAAATATTTATGTCAAAATATATATGAATATTCATATAAATATATGTGGTTTTATATGTGCATATTTTATGATTGGGGGAGTGTTAATGTTAGGAAAATGTTTAATTGTTGGTTTAAGTAAAGTGTTTTACAAGGATACATATATGAATATACTTGAATATATTTTTGAAGGTATATGTGAATATATGTGTAATTATATATGTAAGTGTATCTGACTACAGATATGAGTATGTTCAGAGTTAGTGTTAATAGTACATTATTTCAGGTTTAAGGTACAATAATGTATGAATATGTCAAAGTATATATATTATTGGTTACATAAATGAAAACATGATTGTATTTGTCACTATATATGCATGAAAATATGAATGAATATGTATATAAATTCATAAATAAGCATAAGACTGGTTAGATTTAGAAGTAATTATAGATTTAACATTAATTTTATCCTTGAATTTGGATATATATTTGTGCAAATGAATATATATGCATATATATATATATACATTTAATGAAATATTGGGTTACATTTAGGGTTGGGGTAGAATTAGAATAGCTTTTAATTCCTTGTATAAGTTTTAGAATTTAACATTTAGAGTTAGAGTTGTGAATTTAGTTTTTAGTAATAGGGATTAAGTTTTGGTGTTTCATATTATGGATACCCATGAGAATTATGGTACTAATTTGCATATAAATACAAATGAATATATAGAGATTGATATTTTTGTATGTGTATAAAAATATTTATCGAAAAGAAAAGAAGTTTATAAATACACAGTATTTTTAGTTTTCAGTTGCTTAATGGTTTGGGTTATTTTTTACTGTGATTGCATACTTATTTATTTATTTTTAAATTATTTTTTATTTTTACAGACTGCATTTTGATTCATTGTACACAAATGGGTACATCTTTTCATTTGGGAGGAGGTTTATAAAAATGGTTTGGATTTTGATTAAGATTTGTGTTTTATTTAGGGATAGGATTATAATCGCTATGGTGTATACATATATATAAATTTATATAACATGAATGTATATTTGAAAATATATATGAATATTCAACAATATTTATAGTTTATACATATGGGTAGTTTTAGGTTTAGTTTTGAGATACAGTCTAGATTTAGGGGGGAGGTTAATGACAGAATATATATGTCATAAATGAAAGTAAATATGAATGTATATATAAAATTATATGTGAATATATATATAAATGTATACTTTTATCTGTGAATAATTTTATGGTAAAGGGGAGTCTTATGCTTTGTGTTAAAGCTAGTGTGTGCTTATGGGAATGAATATATAAATAAATATATATTTAATATACATATAAATGATATATATGTGAATTTATAAATTTATATCCCAAAATATATAGGTACATTCATGTAAAGTGTTATATAGGGTTAGGGTTAGGTTTTGAACATTTCTAGTCATGTATATGAATACAAATATGAATATGTATGTAAGCATATATATATGAATATAAGTATATAAAGTATATATAAGTATATAAATATATAATATATGTTTTTGTATGTGGTTAGTTTTCTGTTCAGATGGACGTTGACAATTTGGTTTAGAGATAGGCTATGAATATATAAATGAATACATATGAAAGTTTATAACAATCATAATTGAACAAAAATCTATATATGTCAGATATATATGAATATTCATATAAAAATTTGTCATTTTATGTAAATATTTTATGCATGGGGTAGTGTTATGGTTAGGACTCTAACCATATGCAAGAATATGCATATGAATATACATGAATATATTTGTGAAGGAATATATGATTATATATAAGATATATACATATAATTGTATCTGATTATAGTATATGAATATGTTCAGAGAGAGTGTTAGTGTAAGAGTTTCCAGTTTAGGTTACAATAATGTATGAGTACATAAAAATATATATGATTGGATATATGAATAGGAAGGTGAAAGTATTTATGTCTATATGCATGAAAATAAAAATATATAATCATAAATATGCATTAGACTCTTTATGTTTAGAAGTAATTATATATTTAACAGCAATTCCACACTTGAATTTTCAATATATATTTCTGTAATTGTATGTATATGCATATTTAAGTGTATATTTGTGGATATGTAGGGTTAGATTTAAGGTTAGGGGTAGAATTAGAAGGATTTTAAAGTATGTATAACATTTAAAATTTAGTATCTGTAATTAAGTGTGGGAATGTGCAGTTTAGTCATAGGGATTATGATTTGGTGCTTAAGTTTAGGGATACATTTAGAATTTTGGTTGTAATTTGTGTATGTAAACATGAATATATTTATATATAGATATTTTTGTTTATGCATCTAAAACATTTATTAAAAATAATGAGTTTATAAATATACATGAGCATGATTAGGGTTTTCTGTTGAATTAGGATTTCATTTTGTATTAAGGTTTGGGTTTCACTTAGGGCTAGGATTATGGTTATGGTTAGGGTCCATACACACACACACACGAATGTATATACATATATATATAAAAGTGTATGTGAAAATATATAAATATTCAGAATAATATTTATAGTTTATATATAAATGACTGACAGCTATGTGTAGTGATAGGACCAGTTCTGAGTAATGGACTAGGTTTGGGTGAGGGTTACCATATGCACTTATATATCAATATATATGAATATAAATATGGATGTATAACTAAAATTATATGTGAAAATATATAAATATGTATGCTTTTATCTATGGAAAGTTTTAAGATAAGGGTTATTTTTATGGTATGTGTCAAATCTGGAGTATGCCTATGGAAATGAATATATATGAATATTTGGATTTTTATGTGAATTTATAAATTTATATTCTCAAATATATAGGTATATTTATGTAAAGTGTTATAGTTTGTATGTATAGAAGTTTCTGTTTTGGTGTAGTGGTCGGGATAGAACTAAGTTTAAAAATAGGATTAGGGCTAGGGTTTGATCATCTGTATCATATATACTAACAGAAATATGAATGAATATGCAAAAATATACATGAAAATATATTAATGTATATGGTTTTGTTATATAGTTGGTGTTCATCCATATGGATATTTACAATTTAGTTTAGAGGTAAGTTATGAATATATATAGAAATATATATGAAAATATATAACAATTATAAGTGAATATATAAATATATTTGTCAAAATGTAAATGACTATTCATATAAATACATGTGGTTTTATATGTGAATACTTTATGGATGGTGCAGGTGTATTTTTTGGTTAGAACAGTATTTAAATATTGGTTTAAATTTAGGTTTTTACATGAATATATATATGAATATACAAGAATATATTTGATGGTGTATGTGAATATATGTAAGATCATATATATAAGTGTATCTGATTATAGATGTGAATATGTTCAGAGTTAGTTTTAGTGTTAGTTTCAGATTTAGGATATGATACTTTATGTGTTTGTAACTATATATATGTTTGGATATATGAATGAAAATGTGAATGTATTTCTCTATAAATGCATGAAAATACAAATAAATACATATCTATTTGAATATATATACATAAATATGTGTAAGACAATGGTTATGTTTAGGGGTAATTATAGATTTAATATTAATTTTACCCTTTGAGTTTGGATATAAATATATGCTTGTGTAAATGTATATGCATATGTATATATATTTTAAGTATGTATATGTATGAATATTCATATAAATACATGCAGTTTTATATGTAAATATTGTATGGATGGGGTAGTGTTATGATTAAGATGATGTTTAAGTGTTCCTTTAAGTCCAGAGTTTTACAAGAATATGTATATGAATATACATGAATATATTTGTGAAAAAATATGTAAATGTATATAATTAAATATATGCATATGTGATTATATATATGAATATGTTCAGAGGTAGCATTAGTGTTAATGTTAGTTTCAGGTTTAGGGTACAATCACATAAGTATCTAAATATATATATATATATATATATATATATGATTGGATATATGAATGGAAAAGTGAATGTTTTTATATATGCATGAAAATACAAATGAATATATTAAAATATGCATATTATTGAATATCCCATAATATTATTGGTATGATTATGGACTAGCACATATTTAACATTAATTTTACACATGGAGTTTGGATATATTTTATTTCTGTAAATCATATGCATATGTATATTGATGTATATATTTGTCATTCAGATTAGATTTATGTTGGAGTAGAAATAGAAGAGCTTGTATAACTTACAGTTCAGCATTTATAGTAAAGTCTATGAAAATGGTGCTTGGATGTTTAATTTTATGGATACAGTTAGAGTTACTGTCATAATTTATGAAAAATACATATCTATAAACATATAAATACATACATATATATATACACATCTGTATGTATAGACAGACACTCAAATAATACCCTCTGTGTTGTTTCACACTCACATAATATCCTTTATAAGTATGTGATATCCTTACACATAAAAACGTAGCTCAGTCCTCCACACAGTTCTCTGCTTCTCAGGTCAGCTTACTGGACGTGTAGACCGAGGTCCAAGGCTGTGGGAGACGGGCACACAGCTCGTCGTGGGGCAGTTTGTGACTGGTTCACGGTGAGACCTGGGCACACAGCTCAGTTTGTGACTGGTTCACGGTGGTGGAGTTGCTGACGGGCATGTGACAATTTACTTCTGTTAGACATTGTGAACAGCTGTCTGATGAGTACCTTGCATCTAACGAGGGCCTCGTCATGCAGCTGAAGCACGGTGGTGCCCGGTGCGTGCCTGCTACCAGGCCGCTTCCTCAGCCCTGCCCTCTGCCTCTCCTCTCAGCCTCCAAGGGCCTCCCTTCTGTGGAGCCACACGGTGGGGGGGGATTTCTTCCCCACTACAGAACACAGCTACTGCAGTCTTTTACATGTTCCACCTGAATTCACGTCTAAAAAGGACAGAAGGACAGAAAGGTTGTGCAGAAACAGTGAGTTTTCTCCTCCATTATTTTCTGAGAGTAACCAGGTGGATGGGTAAATGATAGTTGATTGAGTAAATGGCCCAGTCTGCAGGCCTGGGGGGCTGGTGGTCCTGCCTCCCTGCCCTGTCATAGCTGGGGGTTGTGGAACGCACAGAGGTGAGTTCATGGGGGAACAGAGTCGTACTCACCAGGAAAAGGATCTGCCCTCCATCCAGATTCCACAAGCGCCTCGGTGGCCTGGAGCCCACGGTCCTTGCAGGCAGCTGCAGGCAAGGTGGGGCCCACCCATGCTGAGGAGGGGCCTAGAGAATTAGCATCAGAGGATTCGGGTTTAAGGTACTGTTAGTACAGGAGCTGTGGGTCTTGTGGTGTGGGCTGTGGCAGTTAGAGTCAGGCCAGTGTCTAGGGTTGGGGCAACAGTGGGGCAGATGAAGCTATGCACCTCTGCACCACTGAGCACCCACCCCGAAGGGGCAGAGAGGAACACAGCTTTCCCGTGGCCCCTGACTATGTGATGCTGCTGTGGCTCAGGACTGCGGTCAGCCTGAAGCAAAGGCAGGAAAAGAGGAGGAGAAAACTCTGCAAACTGCCTGTAAACCGATTCGATTGCTGGCGAAGTCGTGACTGTCTTAGGAGATGTTTTCACAGATGTTATTATCGAGGCTTTGCTGCTCATAGCATGCTGATGCACAGTTATTTTTGGTTTGGGTGTGTTTTCAGGGAGAATCCAGAACGGAGAAAGGAGAAAATCTGAGACACAACCCAGGATGTCAGGGCAGAGCAGGGAAGGAGCTGGGACTTGAGGGCCGGGGCCACACCGGGAAGTGGAAGGGCTAGTGCCTCCTCTTCACTAGCTCTTATTTAGGTTTTCATGGTCCAGTGTTTTCAGGGTTAAAGTACTTGAACAGTATTGAGAACTTGATGTGGTAAAACCTGAGCATGACTCAAGTTTAAATATGGCATTTCTGTCTGGTAGAAAAGGTGGGTGGATTCAGCTCAGTGGTAGAGCGGCGTCCAGCATGTTAGGACGTGGGCTTGATCCCGGTCACAGCACGAAGACCCAGAACACACAGAACATAAACAGACTGGGAATTCTGCAGTATAAATGAATGCTTTTGTAAATAAGTAGACCACAAGAAAAGGGAGGAGGAGTTAAACTGTACCCACCAAATGCAATGGGTGTTCCCAGTAGAAGCCTGACTTGAAATGATTGGAGAATTCTGCATGTTGCCTGGATGTTGTATATTCAGGAATTATTCTGGCTTATTTTCAATGTGATAATGGGATTGTGGATATATTTAATAGTTCTTTCCACTATTTGAATATATTTTTAAGGAAGAGAACAGCTGCTGGGGCTGGCTTGTCAGTGCTCACAGTGTGGCGGGCGTCTGGAGAGTCCCAGGACATGTGGTGACTGCTGCACGGCAGTCGATTCCATCCGTCTGGACATCTGGGAGTTACCTTAATTCATTGCTCGTTTTCCAGTCTATAGTATTTGTTGCTCAATTCTCTGTTGCTTAAGACATTGGGAGTTCTTTCCATTATCTCTTGTTATTCTTTAACATTTTTGTTATTTTTAATCCAAAAGTTCTTTCTTTCTGATTTGTGAAGATAACCCTGACTTATACATCTGCTCTATCAGTTCTTGTATCAGGCATATCTTCAAAGAGCCCTGACTCCTCTAATTACAGAGTGATAGAAAAATCTCTTATCTGACAACTGAATATGCCCATTGCATCTTTACCCTCAAACTGACAATGCAAAAATGTTTATAAACGTGTTCTCATCCACACCGTCACCCAGTTGTAACTACATTTATGTGGAACCATCTGTTCATGAGTTTATACTGATCTGCATTCAGTGGATTCTGATCCATTAGGACATAGATCAGTCTGACTTCACCCCTTGCTGATCTCTAACATCTCTGTCAACAGTGAGAAACCTGGAAGATAGCTTCTGCCATGCAATTAATTCATCATTCCATTATGAACTATTGATTCATTATTGCTCCAGAATACATGTGTTGGTATAATAAAAAAAAAAAAAACACTTATTTCGACTCTGCTCCCAGTTCCTGGTGCAGAGTTCTCCAAATCCTCACATTTCCTGAGTGATATGGGTGGTAGGAACATCTTTACTGTTAACATTTATTCTTGACCTTGGTTTCTTGCATGGGCTCCTAAATCTTGCAGAATATTTGGAATGATAGTAGGGTGTTTTGCTATAGTGGGTGTTAGGTCGGAAATTAGGCGACTATAGGGGGCAAAGCTGAGCAGCTGGAACAAAGACCAGCCCGCCAAAGGTGACCAGAAAGTTCGCAGCAAGGTGGATGGAAAGTCCCACTGACCCTTCACACCCACCTGTCACTCAACAGGACCCTCCCATCCTAGTCTATAAAAACCCTAGGTAGTCAGGGCCACATGCGATTTTCTCCAGGTCCTTATACCCCCGGGGGTCTGGGAATTTCGCCCAAGAGCCAAATTCCAATAAAGCTTGCTTTGGCCACTTTCTGTCCCATTTTATTTGGCTGCTAACTGTGCCCGCCAAGCCCGCCGAGTTTACATTTGGTCCCGCCATTGAGCCCCCCAAGCCTGTCTGAGCTTACAGTGGGGACTCTTGATGTGTCTCTAGGGCAGCTTCAGGATTGAGGATGGTCTTATGCAAGACCAAACACTGACTAAAATCTTACAACTCTCAGTTCCACCTGCTCTAGGGAAAAAAATCTGGAGACTGAATCAATAACCTATTAGACCAACATGATTAAATCACCAAAGTTTCTGTCTGAGATGTGGTCCAGAGAGTTTCTCATTTGCTGAACCCAACCTTGCACAGGGAGGTTGGTGCACCCCAACTCCATGTGGACAGACTCTTGCATGGGGTGCCCCCTGGGCCTCACCCTGTGCACCTCCTCATCTGACTGTACTTTTGTCTTCCTAGAATGTCGTCAGAGTTGGACCACACGGCGTGCCACCTCTTCAGTCTGCTTTTTGCACTTAGCAGCACAAGAGGTAGGATTCGTCTGTCTCTGTGTAGGTTTGTGGTTCATTCCTTTCCATTCTGTTGGTTGTGTATTCCACAATGGAAAGACAGTGTCCTTTTTAAAAATCGAATCAGCATCAGTAGATCTACTGTAACGTAGATCTATTTGCAACGTAGTTTTGGTTAGACATGGTTTTTCAGAGCACTTGTCAAAATGCAGATAAATATTAGACACACTGTCGGGCCACAGATCAGACGTGTTCTGTCTTGGAAAGGACTGGCGTGCTGTCTTCCAAAGTGCCTGAGCCATGTGTCCTTCCAGCTGAGAGTGCTGGTGTCCCGCGTCCTGCAGCTCTGGTGCCTGCCCCTTCTCAGAGCTCAGCAGTTCAAATAGCAGTGCCAAGATACCTCACTACTGTTTCAATTTGTGATCCCCTAATCTTACGTGATACTGAGCATCATTTTGTTTCTTTTTATTTTCTTTGTTCAGGTGTCCGTTCAGATATTTACTTTTTCAGCACTGGAAATTGAACCAAGGGGTGAGTAATGCCTGGGCCACAACCCAGTTTCCTTTTTACATTTTGTTTTATTTTATTTTTTTGAGTCAGCATCTCACTAAGGCTGACCTTAATTCTGCAAAACTTCTGCCTCAGAGTTTTGAGCACTTGGGATCAAAGACATGCAACCCTGCACTTGGCAAAAAGTTATTTTAATAAATCCATATGATCAATATTTTATTCTGTCAGTTCACTTTGGGTGGTGAGTGTTAAAACTCATCACCAAGGGCTGGGGAAGTGGCAGAGTCTCAGAGGTTGTCCACCTTGTGTGTGGTTCAGGGTTCGATCTCCAGGGCCAGAACACACACACCCCATCACTGTCAAGATTACATAGGCTTTTTCTGTTTACTCCTAGATTTTTTTTCCTTTCACTAATTTTAGTTGCAAAGTATTATGAGTTAATTTTTGTAGGGATTTCAGTTTGTACATTCATTTCACTCCCCAAGTAAAATGAATGCAAACACTTGTTACACACACCCTTTTTTTCAGAAAATTATGGATAATTGGTTACATTTCAATTTGAATTTCCAAAATTATAGCCTTGAATAATGTAAGATGCATTACTCATTGTGTCCTTTCAATTTGTGTCCATGCCAGCAGGGGGCGTGTGTGCACTACATTATGCATTGAGTTCCCTGTGGCCACCAGAGGGTGGCAAGCCTTCCTGGGGGTGTCATAATATAGATATGGCAGTGTTAACAATGGCAGTGTTTTCCGTATGCAGCCTCCGTTGCTAATGAGTTATTGAGAGTAATAAAATAAGTGCTCTGTGGTGTTTAACACTAATGATATCTATTGTGTCACCTCTAAAACTAGTATCATAGGTTCCCTGTGACCTTTAATAGTTACGTGTTATCCACACGTTTGCATTTATATGTCCTGTGTCCACTAATATTAACATATTATCCAAAAAGTTTTCACCCAAGTCTAATAGACTAGATTCCCTGCGTCCTTTAACATTCACATAAGACGAAACATGTGGCCTCTGAAACTAATCTTAAGATGGTGAAGCAGTCTTTCGATACTGAGGGCGGGTCCACACTGTAGCATCAAGGGCTGCGTCATAACTGCCCCAGCCCAGGAACACTAAGGTGTTACCATACCATAACACCTAGACCTAACGTGACAGCTTCCTTCTCGGGCATTCAATAGGGATATGAGAAACACGTCATGCTCTTTAAAACTAACAGCCGCTTTGCGGTCTTTAGTTCTAAATTGATATTCTTAATATACCACTTAGCACAGAACACCTCTCCTTGCTCGTCCGCTCGTCCTGTCCCCCGTCCAACAGGCTGAGTGCATGACTCCCTCCTCTCCTCCTCAGCCATCCGGGGAGCCGCCACCTCACTTAGAAGACCCATCCCAGGTTCCAGCTGTCGCCTGTCGGGACTTTGCAGGAGAGGAGGGGCAACGCGCCAGGCGGAGTGTGATGCGTCCCAGTTCAACGATCCCCTGAGCCACGCTGCCCTGCAGGCTCCCCTGCCCTGAGCTCTCACCACCGTCACTCCGTGTGGCTGCTGGGGTCCGAGGCTGGTTTCCCGATAGGAAAACCCCGGGTGTGCCCAGTCCTGGAGGAGCGGTTCGGAGGGCAGTGCCGCTGGGGCCGGTGCTAAGCCTGGTGACCCACCTGCCCTCAAGCGCAGCTCCTTCCCAGCTGGTCCCCTGGACCTGGCGGGGGCTGCCTGCCTGCAGCAGGAGCCGGGCGAGCGGGCTGCCAGGGTGCCCGGTATGGCCATCGAGCTCAGCGCCACCTAGCGGGCCTGGGCGGAGGTGCGAGCGCTCAGGCTTCAGCGGGGTCCCTGGTCCTGCTTGGACCTGGAGCGGCCATCAAGCTCAGCGCCACCTAGCGGGTCTGGGAGGAGGTGCGAGCGCTCAGGCTTCAGCGGGGTCCCCTGGTCCTGCCTGGACCTGGACCTGGATGGATCCACCGCCCCCGGGCTACACTCTGCACACAGCCTGGCTCCTCTTCTCCTGGGCGATGAGGTTAGGATCACAAGTCTTGAAAACCGCAGGCCCCTGGCCGTGCTCCCTCCGTCTGTCCTCTTAGCATCACAGCTGAGCCGGCCTCCTCTTGAGTCTGAAGGGCCAGGAGCGGAAGCGTCTCTGGTTGCCATGGGAACTTGTGAGGCCATGGTGCCGTCATGTGGCCCCTCTGTGACCTCAGGCGGTATCTGCAGTGCAGGCACCACGTCAGGGGAGCCACTCCTCAAAGTTCATGTTGCCCAAGGCTCGGAAACAGGCTCTGGGGAGAGCAACCCAGTGCGTCTCCTAGTGCAGTCTGCAACCCTGTGCCATGCACATCAAGCTGCCTGACGCCTGCCCTTCCACTTGACTAGAGGAGCGCTCCCATCTTTGCTTGCAGGCCCAGGAGCCCTGGTCACCAAGTGAGGCCATTTTCTGAGTGGAATTGGAAGCAACGGAATGACTGAATTCCAGGGACATGAATTTCAGCTACTTTTCTCACTGTAATGAATCTGGAGAGTAATCGCTGAGAACATAAGAGTGGAAGATTCACATTGGAGGAGGAATGCTCTCTTTCTGCCAGCAAATATCGGTCCTGGGACCCCAGACCCCGAGAGCCATCACCGCTTGCCTTTGCCGGTGGATATCTCCTGACAGCGTCTGGCTAAGCAGCTGAGGCGTCCCTTCGTTGAGGCAGACGGCCCTGCCCAGGAGGAAGCCCTTCCTCCACCTCACCCATACTGAGATGATGGGCAGGGTCCAGCACCTCCACTGGCTTGTGCATTTTGTGCAGCTCTCTGCTGGTTAGAATTTTGCAAAGGAAAATGCCAAAAGGACAAAAAAAAAAAAAAAAGGATCGGGGAAGGCGTCAGTAGATCGTGATTGTAATGGCTAGGGATGCACCTGCAGATGACCCCAATTCTCCTTTCAAACTCCTAGGGATGCACCTGCAGATGACCCCAATTCTCCTTTCAAACTCCTAGGGATGCACCTGCAGATGACCCCAATTCTCCTTTCAAACTCCTAGGGATGCACCTGCAGATGACCCCAATTCTCCTTTCAAACTCCTAGGGATGCACCTGTGGATGACCCCGATTCTCCTTTCATACTCACGACACAAGCATATTCTTTTTCCCCACATAGGCCCACCTCTCCTAGTGCCCCCGGCCTCCATGGATCGCTGATATAATTCTCTGCTCAGTGATCAGCTACAACGCTTTTCCTCCTTAAGTAAAGAAGGGATAAATCTTTCCCTCAGGACACACCCCTAGACTGTGGGTTTGACATGGAAAAAGTTCCTTGCAGGATTGTTGTGAAAAGGAGATTTAAGAATTCCTTGACATTGTTTGGCTTTGTCTAGGGTTGCTTCTCTGCATAGAATTTCACAATCAGACCCGTAGAGGATCAAGTCACGTACCTTAGAGAGCTGTTCCTGTGTTGGTGATATAGCCCAACTCGTGGAGTGCTTGCCTAGTATGTGTGTGCCCTGGGTTCGAATCCCCAGCACCTCAGCTGGGAGAAGAAAGAAAACTCTTCTGAGCATGCCAACCTTCTCTCCTCTCAACCTTTATTTTCTCTCCTCTCTTCATCAACTGAATCAACACTGTTGAAGAAGTTCCAGTTTTACATGCAAGCAATTTCCAGTGACACCTTTCAGCAGGGAGCCACGGTCAGAGGTAGCATTGCTTCCCACGTCACCTGCATTTCTTAAGAGTACGTGCTCCTGGACATCATTCAGCTCTCATTATTGACAGGTTACATCACTCTTTTGAATATGCTCCTGCGGATATTTCTTCAGCAGCTTCTTCAAGTAGGCAGTGTGCACCAGGTCCCAGTGGCAGGAAATTCAAAATTATGACCCCACTGGTCCTGGCAATTTCGAGGTGTCTTGGATACACTCCCTGACTCTCTCCCAATGGAAGGGACTTCCACACCTGAGCACTTTGCATGTAAACCTCAATGTCAACTGGAAAACCAAGCGGTGAAGACGAAAGACAGCCACCCTTGGCCCTGGAGCTTCTCAGTCTCTTTTGCTTTGCACTGGCTTGCACATGACTTGATGAAATGGTAGGATTTGGGGCTGAATTCATGTTGGCTTCTGCTGATAGCATTCAGGAGGAACAGAGGGGATTTACAACCTAGTCTCCCAGTATCATTGGAGGTCCAGTGTCAAGAGGAATGGAGCACTGAGATTTCATCTCACTACAGTTTGTATGGCAATGATCAAGAGTACAAATAACAAGAGTCACTGGCAAAGTTGTGGAGAGAAAAGCACGCTCGTGCCTTGTTGGTGGGACTGTAAAGCAGTAGGATTACTTTGGAAAGCAGCATGGAGATTCCTCAAAAGACCAGGAATAGAACTGCCCTATAACCCAGCTCTACCTGTCCTTAGTACTTATCCAAAACATATAAAATCAATATTCTACAGTGATACATACTTACCAAATTATATCAGTGCCATTCACAATAGCCAAGTAATGGAACCAGCCTACTTGACCCTCAACAGCCAAGTGGTGAAAGAAATATGGTGTATATACACAACGAAGAAGAGAAATTATGAAATTATATCATTTTCTGGTAAATGGATGAAGCTAGAGACCATCATGGTAAGTAAAATAAGCCAGGGTTTGAAAGTTGAAGGTCAAATACATTCTTCATAATGCAGGAACTATAGAGAAAAAATAAATTTTAGCAGGGGAATCTCATGTAAATAGAAGGGAGAACAGAAGAGTACAGGAAGGAAATTGAGTAGGAGAAAGGATGGGTGGGAAAGGGAAGGAGCTACGGAATTAAATTGAGCAATTTGTGATATGCTCATGTATAAATGTATTACAATGAATTCCACTTTTGTTTCTAAGTATAACAGAACAATTTAAAGCAATAAATAAATAGAAGGAAGACTAGTAGAATAGAGGCAGGAAAGTGGGAGAGGGAGGAGGAGAGAAAAAGCCAAAGTACTGAGGACTGAAATGGAACAAATTGTGTTATATGCATTCATGAGTATGTCAGCATGAACCCAGGTATGAAGTTTGACTACAATTCATGAATAAAACATTTCTTAAAAAACGTATGGAATGACTTCAGCAAAATTCCACCTCTCAAGAAGCATTACTGCAAAGGGGCACAGGGGAATTTTTTGGCATTTTGGAACTGTTATATATCTTGGTTATGGGGATGGTTACACAATTGTAGGTCCTTTTCAAGACTCAGAACTTCATAGTAAAAGAGTGAATTTTACTTTAAATATTAGCTTAGTGAAAATAATTTAAAAAGCATGCATCATGTTATGTGAAGAATCTAATGAGTATATCAGTGCTATTCTGTGATTTCAATTTGGCATCTTAAAAATAATAAACTGCTGGGCACAGTAATTTCTGTGCATGCCTGTAATTCCAGCAACTTGTGCATCTGAGGTAGGAGGATTGTAAGTTCAAAGCTGGCCTCAGCAATTTAGCAAGATTCTGTCTCAAAAAAAAAAAAAAGGGCTGGGAGTTGGGGATGTTGCTCAGTGGTTAAGTACCCCTGGGTCCAATTCCTGGTATAATAATAATGAGAATAAGAATAAGAATAAGAATAAGAATGCCAATATAGCTATGCATGCATGTGCACTTCCACATTCATAGAAAAGCTGTACACCAAGTACAGACCAAAAACTCAAGTATGAACCAGATGTTAGCAGTGGACATCTCTACGGAACAGAATGGAGGAATGTTGGTCAGGAAGAGTTTTGATTTTGTCCAGCTGTGGGGCATTTAAAGACACATATATTTAGATATTTAAAACCATTTCAAAAAAGCATGTGTGGAAGATATTTTCATGAGTAGTGGGCACTGAGGACGTCTTTGCCATCTTTGTGATCTGGCTCTCAGGAGCCAGGAGAAGGAGGCAAATGCAGTCAAGTAATTGAGGAGTTTCAGGAGGCAGAGATGAAATACCTGTGGACAAATTTGACAAATGCTCTGAAACAAGGGATCTTCAAATTAACCTTTTCTTTCAACTTTTAGTCAACGAACGCATCATTAAAAATGCAGATACAAGCCAACCTTCGACACATGTACAGTCGACGTGGTGGACTTTGCTCACAGACGCCATGCTGTACTATGAGAGTAAAGTCTCTGACTTCACCACAGGTTGACAGCTGAAAACAGACTGGAGGGCCAGGGGTCTCCTTTCTGAGTGGGCCTCAGGGCGACCAGCGCTTTCCATTCTCGTGGAAATCACAGCCCACATGCCCTAAGCCGACCTGGCTTTTTCTTACTTTCCCTCCCTGATAACTGGCCCCACAGCCTTAGGAATGCAAATTTCTCTTTCTGACAAAGGTAGAGGCCCGAGGCTCAGAGTGGCTCCAGAATCTCAAAACAACTTAAAGGAGGAATAACACAAGTACCTGTTTTATCTAGCCTACCGGGTTGGTGAAATGGACATTTTGTCCGACTTTCCACACCTCCTCCTTGACCACCGCCCTACCTCTTTCCTATGCCCACCCACAGCCCCGTCTGCTCGAGACTTTGTGGAAGATAGATGTTGATATTTCTTCCTTAGCTCTGTGAATTTACATGTTCATACTCTGGGTTTAATTTGTTGTGGATTTTTCTTACTTCCTGAAATGAAGAGTTGCTTCCTTTATCTCCTCAGGCTTCTTTTTGGAACTCTGGGGCTCTGATGCTTTCACCTTATCACGGTTTTATCTACTTCCTTCAAAAAAAATTTTGTTTTCATTATCATTCAGCCATTCAACATTCAGTTCAAAATTCTGTCCGCCTTAAAAAAAAAGTCTAGTTTTCATCATGATTTTCCTTTGACCCATGTTATTTTATTTTATTATGTTTGGGGGTGGATGTACACAAAGGGCACTTGATGACCCAGCTACATCCACAGACTTTTTTTTAAAGGGTGGGTTACCCAGGTTACCGAGGTTACCCAGGCTGGCCTTGAACTTGGGACCCTCTGGGCCTCAGCCTCTGGAGAGACTGGGAAGACAGGTGTGTGCCACCATGCTCTGCTCATGCGTTAGTTTGAAATGTGCTTCGTCTCCAAACGTTTGACAATACTGATAGTGTTTTAATTATTGATTTGTACCTTGCTTTCTTTCTGTTTTCTTTTTCAGTGCCAGGGCTGGAACCCAGTGCTGCTGAACCACCCAGTTCCATCCCTAGCCCTGTTTATTTGATTTTATACTCTTATAATTATTATTATTAATTTTGAGACAGTGTCCTGTTCAGTTACCCAGGGTCTCACTGAATTGCTGAAGCTGGCATTGAACTTGGGATCCTCCCAAGACAGGCAGAGGCCACCGTGCCTGACCTGTAGCTTACTTTCATGGTGTTCGGAGAAGAGATGTGGCATGATTTCCTATTTTAGAAGTTGTTGAGGTTTGCTTTATGTTCCCTTTTATGGTTAAGTTTGATAAACATTTCATATTTGCTCACAAAGAATGTACTTCTTTTTCTTTTTTTTTTTCTTTTTCAGAAGGTGCTGGCGATTGGACCCAGGGCCTTGTGCTTGACAGGCAAGCGCTTTATGAACTGAGCTATATCCCCAGACCACCCTAGAATGCATGTTCTGTAATCGTGGTGTGCAGTGCTGTGAGGATGTCCATTAGGTGAAGGTTGTTCGCCATGTAGCTCCACTGCCCTTTGTTTTTGCTGATTTTTTTTTCCTATTTCATGAGCTGTTAAGGAAAGAGTGTTATATCTCCTTACCATAATTGATTCCTCCATTTTTTTTTGATTTTTTAAAAACATTCTTCCTGAAAAGAAGAGTTGCTTCCTTTATCTCCTCAGGCTTTGGAACTCTGGGGTTCTGATGCTTCCAACTTATCACGGTTTTAACTACTTCCTAAAACCTGCAGATGGACCTAAAGCCTTTATTTTGATTATTTACTTTTATGTGGTACTGGGGAAGGAATCCAATGCCGCACATGCACATGCGCTAGGCAAGTCCCCTACCACTGAGTCACAAACCCAGCCCAGG
Organism: Sciurus carolinensis; assembly: GCF_902686445.1. Lineage (NCBI taxonomy): Eukaryota > Metazoa > Chordata > Mammalia > Rodentia > Sciuridae > Sciurus > Sciurus carolinensis. The sequence goes on along the minus strand of NC_062221.1, from coordinate 44,138 downwards.
ACATCATTAAGTCATCTTGGTCACGCTGTGATTGTCCCCTCAGCTTTGTGCCTGTGTCTGGGAGATAGCTCCAGAGAAGTCTTCAGGACTCCATGGGGACAGTCTCCATTTGCTGCTTAGGATGTGTGTCTGTCTCCATTTTCCTCTCTGTCCCTCTGTCTGTCTGTCTGTCTCTCCCTCCCTCCCTCCCTGTTTCTCTCACTTGTGACCCTGGAAGCCCAGGATGACTAGATTACCACAGGGGCTTTAAACAGGATGCCTCAGTGTTCAAGGGGGAGGAGAGAGGTTGGGTACATTTAGGGCTGACAAACCTCACGTTGCTGGCTTTTGCATGAACACTGACTACGATGTGCAGAACTGAGCAGGGTCACAAAGGTTCGAGTTATACAGAGACAGATACAAATGAAGGCAGAGGTGGTGAGCTTTCTCCTGATTTCAGTAACCCAGAGTGCGTGGTGCTTTGCTCTAGGTAAACAGTCACTTTTTGTTTCTGTTTTTTTAAGCAAAGGCAGCCTCTCTTAGGTCCTGTTACAGTTTCTTATTACCAAGGACCTAAGTGTATTTGTGTCCATTACCAGATGAAAAATGACTAGACTTGTGGTTCAAGAAAATGCTTATTTCTTAGGAAAAAAATAAACAACAAATGACAAAAGTAGATAAAACCTGCCACACAGACACAATAGAACTAGATGGGGAAGGATTCCAAGGGACTGTTCATCTACAAAATTTTGTCTAAAAAAGGGAAACCCAAACGCCAAACACAGGCAAATCCAACTCCAAAGCAAATTCAACTGATTTTTACATGTTTCTCTCCAGAGCCAAAGGAATTTACTGCAGGAAATGGAGCTGGATTCCAAGGAAGGGTGTTTCAAAGTAGAGGCCTCTGAAGATCCCTAAGCTCTTCTCATTGAAAGTGTTTTTAAATGACCTCCAATCAGATATCTGCCTTTTAAATGGGGTAAAGGGGTCAATTATTTAATAGAAATCAGAGAGAGGGAGAGAGCTGTGGAAGATGGAGGGGGGTGCTGTGAACAGATTCAAACCCCCAAAAGTAGAAATGATTGTAATTCAAATGCTGGAGAACTGGGGATGGGGGCTGTAGTGATTCGGTGGCAGAATGACCTAAAATCTGTGACCAAATGTAAAGCAAGAGTGGTTGGAAACAGTAAGGAAGAAAAGACAAACGATGGAGGGAGGGAAGGGTGATGGAGAGATCCAGTGAGAACCAGTGCAGGAAGGGAGCTCAGTATAGTCTGGAGCTACGTGATTCTTTTCATTCTCTCTCTCTCTCTCTCTCTCTCTCTCTCTCTCTCTCTCTCTCTCTCTCTTTCTCTCTCTCTCTCTCTCCTCTCCTCTTTCTCTGCCATCAATCTAATATTTTTTTCATTAATTTAAATCATCATGGAGCATCACACAGATAGATTCTGCATTTCCTTCGTCTGTAAAGCTGCTTCAGAATTTGGCCTGACTACCTGAGTAGTCTCTGTGTTCTGTGTAATCTGTATGATCTGAGTGGACTTAGCAACCTGTGTGTCCTCTGTGATGCTAATAGTCTAAATGACCTTATGAGTGCTATGACCTCAGTAGCCTCTGAGACCTGTGTGGCCTGTGTTCCCTTCAACCTCTGTGATGTACAGACTCTATGACCTTCAATGTTCATGATTTGAGTGACAAATGACATGTGTGCCATCATTGGCCTCCATGTCCTGAATGATCATGGCATCCCCTATTACCTGCATACCTCTAAGATGATCCTCTGGCCTCAATGGCCTTAGGCTCTATGACCTGTGCAACCTTTATAATGTACAAAGTCCTCCGTGGCCTTAGTATTTCATATAGCTGGGTAAGATGTGTGGCTTTAGTAACCCATAATGCCAGCATTTCTTTGATCCAAGTCACCTCAATAAACTGAGCAGTTCCTATGAACAGTGTACCCACCACAATATGTACAACCTCAATGGTCTGCACAGACTATGACAATTATAGAGACTTTATGGCCTGAGAAGTCTAAATGGTAGGAGTAGACTTTATCTACACAGTATCCGCTATGACCTCGTTGTATTAATACCTGAGTAACTCTATTTGTCATCTCTATTACCTTCATAACTTCTGTAGTCTGAGTGACCTCTAAGATCTACATAGATTCTGAGGCTTGACTAGCCTCTGTATTGCACACCTTCTGTAGTATCAAAAGCCTCTATGAACTGTGGAGACTCTATGACCTCTGGTGTCTCTGTGACACATCTTTAGACTTTACTGCCTCAGTAGGCTGTATGTTCTGAGTAAAGGTTTGTCTTTCAAAGCCTCTATGATTGTGTAGTCTCTGTCCTCTGAGTACGTCTGCGACATGCATAGTCTCCTACATTCAACTGTCTATGTCCTTCATAGCCCTTGACTTTCATAGTCTTTAAGGCCTGAGTAGCCTAAGTGACCTATGTGGCCTTTATAGCAAGAGTTACTACATCATGTACAACCAGAGAAATGAAAAGTATTTCATTTGTGTAAAATAAATCAAAATGTATTCTTCTGTCATGTATAACTAAATAGAAAAAAACAATAAAATGGTAGCTAAATGAACTTTGTAGCTGCTATACTCAGGGTAGTCTCTCTGACTTACATAGCCTCTATGACCTGTGTAGCCTCTGTGGTATTTACAGTCTGTATGACCTGCATAGCCTCTGGCTATTATCCTGAAAAGTCTGAGTGAACTTATTAGCATTATGATACAGTTTGTCATGATTACCTTTGCCCTATGAGTCTCAAATTTATGAGCAAACAATCTGTGTACTCTGTAGACTTGCATAAACTCTACGACCTGAATTACCACTAATACTACATGGCTTCTGTGATCTCAGTTGCCTCTCTGACCTATGTAGTCTCCACAGCTTTCATGGCCTCTGTGATCTACAGAGCCTGGATGACCTCAATAGACACGTCTTGAGCAGCCTTTCTGGTCTGAATAGACTCCATGACCTGCGTATTCTCTTGGAGTTGAAGCACCCCTGTGGCCTGCCTATTTTCTAGGTCCTGAATGGATTCTATTGCCTGCTTACCTGGTACGACCTTAGTAGCCTCTATTATGTCTGCAACATCTGTACCCTAAAATATCTGCTATGACTGCACAGACTCTCTGTCAGAATAGACACTATGATCCTCCTAGGCTCTATGGACTGAGTGGCATCTGTGACCTATGTAGTCTATGACCTGAAAAGTCTCTATTATATGTATATGTTGGATGTTTTCTGTGCTGTCTTTGTGTTCTGAGTATCCTAAACGATCTTAGTAGCCTCTATGACATGCATAACCAGGATGGCATGAGCAGTCTCTATTTCCTGAGTAAACTGTTTGACTTTATAGCCTCTAGCATGAATAGCACCTATGACTTGCATCACATCTATGGCTTGAATAGCCTCTTTGGCCTTTTAACTCTGTGATCTGCATGGTTTTTATGACATGAGTATCCTAAATGACTTTAGTATCCTTTTTTGACCTCAGTAGACTCTATGACCCTTGAAGCCTTTATGCCTTGAGTAGCCACTATGAACTGCACAGTCGCTATGGCCTTTGTAGGCTCTATGCTTGTCACGCACTATGACGTACATATCCTGTATTATCTGTATAACCTGTATAGTCAGAATATCCTCTGTGTCTGTGTACCTTCTATGATATAAATAGACTCTATGACTAGCCTAGCTTCTATGGCTTTATAGCTTCTATGACATGAAGAGCTTCTAAAAATGAGTAACCTCTATGATCTTATAGCCTAATGTCTTGAATATGTGCTAGAGGATGAATATCCTCTATTCCATGAGTAGTCTAAATGACCTTAACAGCCCCCGACCTGCATAGCCTCTATGACTTTAGTAGCCTTTTTGATCTTCATGGACTTATAACCTGAATATTCCCTGTAAGCTAAGTTGCATGTATATTGTGCATAGCTTCTATGGCCTCAGTAGCCTCTGTAAACTGTATATCTTTTATGGCCTCAGTAGCCTCTGTAAACTGTGTTTCCTCTGCTATCTATGTAACTTTATTATCCTGCATAGCTTCTATGATCTGGGAATCCTCTATGGTCAGCCTAGCTTCTACGGTGTAAGTAGTCTCTATCATTGATATATTCCTGTAAGCTCTGGGTAGCTTCTATGTCCTGATTATCTTCTAAGAAATGTATCACCTCTGTGACCTGTGTAACCCCTATGACATACATCACCTCACAGACCTGCATAGTGCCAATGTCCTTGGTTTCTTCAATGGTCTTTCTAACCTCTGTGTCCTGAGTGACAAATTTAATCTACAAAACCTGCATGACCTGCCTATCCTGTATATGTGCCAGAGACTCTTTATCCAGCATAGTCTATGTCCTGTTTAGCCCTTTTGGCTTGAGCATCATAAATGAGCTTAGTAAATACTGCAGCCTTAGTAGCCTAAATTCACTTGAAATCCCCTATGACCTGTGTGGACTCTGTGTTCACTTTATATATATGACCTTCTATAAATCTCTGTAGCCTTTTTGACCTCATTAGACTCTATGACCATACCATCCATGACCTGCATATATTTTTGACACTTTTAGCCATTAGAGCCTATGTATCATTTTTGTCTGTGTAGCCAATATGGCCTGCCTAGCATGGATGGAATATCATCTATTGCCTGTATTTTTTTTTTTTTTTTGGGTGCTGGGGATCAAACCCAGGGCCTTGTGCTTGCCAGGCAAGCACTCTACCGACTGAGCTATCTCGCCAGACCCTATTGCCTTTATATATACTGTGACCAAGAACCTTGTATTAACGGAGTAGCAGGGTCAGTATTGTAAACTCTGTGTCTGTTGTATCTTCTACTTTAAAAAAGCAATTTTTTTTTCAATTTTTTATTTGTGCATACATTTGTCCATAATTATAGGATTTTTTACATATTCAAAAATGTACACAATATAACACTATAATTTGGCCAGTATTATTCTCCCACCTGCATTCCTTAAATTACTAATTTCAGTTTTCATGAGATTCACACAGATACATACCTTTTTTTTCCCCTTTACTCTCTAGCTTCCACATATGAGAAAAAAACAATGGTCCTTGACCTTCTGAGTGTGGCTTATTGTACATAACACAATGTTCTCAATTTCCTGCCATTTACATACAAATGATATAATTTTATTTTTCTTTATGGATAAATAAAATTTTATTTCATATATATATATATATACCATATTTTCTTTTCCATTCAGATACCTTGACTGGTTCTGTAGTTTGGTTACTGAGAACTGTGCTGTTATAAATCTGGGGCACACAGATATTGCTAAATTATGATGAATAATTCTTTACAATGCACACTGAGGAGGGGTACAGCTTGGTTCTATGGCAGTTCTCTTCCTAGTCTTAGAAATCCCCACACTGATTTCCATAGCTGTGTACTAATTTGCCATCCACTAAAACTGTGAAGAGTGTTTCTTTTTTCCACATATTCTCCAGCATTTATTTTTGTTTGCATTCTGGATGATGTCCCTTCTGACTAGAATGAGATGAAATTTCAGTGTAATTTTACTTTGCATTACTTAATTAGTAATGATTTTGAGCATTTTTAATGTATTCCTTGGCCATATTTTTTCCTTTTGAGATGTGACTGTATAGGTCATTTGACCATTTATTAATTGGGTTATTTGTGGGTTTTTCATGTTAAGTAAGTTATTGTTATATTCTGCATATTAATCTTCTTTAAGAAAAGTTACTAGCAATGATTTTCTCTCATTCTGTTGATTCTCACCATTCTAAATTTCTTCTTTTGCAGTTCAGAGGTTTAAATTGATTCCATCATACTTATTAATATGTAATATTAATTCTTCAGTCTTAGGAGTACACCTGAGAACATTGTTACATGTGCCTATAGGTTGGAGTGTTGATCCCAAGTTTTCTTCTAAGAGTTACATAGTTTCTGGTCTCATTTCAAAGTTTTTATTCCATTTTGAATTGACTTTCTGCACAGATAATTGTCTCATTAAAATACATATGAATAACCATTTTTTCCAAGCACAATTTGTTAAAAAGACTGCTTTGTCAAAGGTATGTTTTTGTCCCCTTTATAATCTCTTAACATCCATGATCTACACAGCCTCTGTGGTTTTTGGTCACATCTATAATCTTCATAACATCTATTACCTATGTATTTCCATGACGTGTAGCCTCCATGGCTTGTGCAGCCTCTATGAAATGTGTTTCATTTTTGCTCTGAATAACTTAAATAAACTTTATAGTGTATATGCCCTTAGTAGACCTTATACCATCTGAAGCATCTATGGCCTGAGTAGACCCTGTGTTTTGTGAAGAGACTGTGACATGTTAAACTTTTAGGACCTCAGTAACTTAAAGAACGTAGTAGCTGCTATCTACTGTGTACTCGTGGTATGCATAGGTTGTTAAACTTGCGTAACCTCGATAGCCTGAATAGTCAGATCCTCTATTATCTGAGTAGACTGAAAATTCTTACCACCTCTTCAGTCTCACTTTCCAATGCATATCCTATAATCTGAGTGTCATCTAAGAGTTACATAATGTCAGAGGCCTGCTTCATCTCTATCTCAGTTGCAGTTTCTGTGGTCTCTTTGGTCTGTGTATCATCTCTAAACTGTGCATCTTTATTGACCCATGTATCCTCAAGGACTGAGTGTTATCTGTGATGTAGTCAAACCTCTACGAGGTGCTTAGACTTAATGGCATGATAAGCCTAAGTGAACTCAGCAGCCCTATGACCAGTGAAGCCTCTATGATCTGTGGAGTTTATGTGATATAATGACTCTGGGTCCTTAGTGGACACTGTATCCTGCATACTGTCTATAACCTGAGAAATTAAAATTAACTTAGTAACTCCTACGATCTGTCTACACTTCATGGCCTAATTAGCACCAGGACCCACGATGAATTTATGACCTTATTATTCTCTAGCATAATCATATCCTTTGTGACCTGTTTATCCTGTCCTAAATATACTGAGTGACATTAGTAACCTCGAAGACCTGAGGAGACTTGATGGACTGTATAATCTCTATGGTATGCAAAATCTTTATGTCATCAATATTCTAAATGGAATGAATAGCTTCTGTTACTTAATACCTTATGAAATTGTAACATCTATGATCAAGACCTTTGACCTGAATAGGCTTTATAACCAAAGAAGCATAAATTACTTCAGTAGCCTCTATGACCTGGTTGACTCCTAATGACTGAGTAGTCTGAGACATGGTTTACCACTGTAACCTGAGTACCCTTATTGACTTGAGTAACCTCAATGTCCTTAGTAGTGACTATGATTTGTGAAGTTTCTATGGACACCAAAGCCTGGGTAGACTCTCTAACCTGCAGAGCCTTTCTGGCCTTTGTAGCCTGTATAACCTGTACAACATCTAACCCTATGTATCTTTCAGGACATGAGAATATCCTATGCCCTGTTTATCCATAGGGTCTGAGTAGACTGTATGTCATTTTCAGGTCCATAGTCCTTTGTAGCCTCAGAATTCTAAATACCCATAATATACATTGTGACTTTTGTAGACTTTGAGCCTGAGTAGCCAAAATGATATTAGAAGTCTCTAATGACCTGAAAAATCTCTGTGATATGCAAAACATGTATTATATGCTTAACGTTTGTTTCCTTATCACCTCTATGATTTATGCAGCCTTTATGATCTCAGTAGCTTATATAAACTTAGTAAATACTTTGGCCTAGGTATTTCTATGGCTTCTTCAATATCTAAGACCCCAGCCTGTGTGGTCTGAGTAGACAAATGACCTGAGTAGCCTTGATGTCCTGTTCAACCTTTACAGACTGAGTGTCTTAAAAAACCTCACTAATATCTATGGACTTAGTGGACACTATGACCTTCTTAGCCTCTTTGTCCTGAGTAGCCTAATGTTCTTAATTGCCCTATAATCTCAGTAGTCTCTATGACCAATATAGTTTCTCTGACCTGTGCTTCTTCTATGGACCAAGTATCCTCTTTTACATGAAGAGCCCTGACAACCTGTGTAGAAATCATGGCATGATCAGATGATATGTCTTGTACTGCATTTATGACCCATGTAGCCTTTATGACCTTCATTGGCTCTATGACCTGTGTAGGCTTCGAGGTTTGAGTAGTCTCTACAACCTGCCTTATATCTATGGTCTGTGTAATTCCATGACCTATGCTGCACATAAACAATGTGGTATAAATCACCTTCATGGCCTGAGTAGTGTAAATAACTTCTGTAATATCGATGCCCCAGGAAACCATTATTATCTGGTTGCCTCTGTGATCTGTGCTGACTCAACAAACTGCACAGTCACTGTGTCTTCAATGGCCCTTGAAAACTTGCTTAGCTTCTAATTTCCATGAAGCATAACCAGAGTGTCCTGTATGACCTGTGTACTGTCTTTGACCTGAGCTGTCATTATGACATTAATAACCTCTATAGTTTGTATACCATATATGACTTTCAAAGTGTTTTGAACTAAGTATCCCAAATGACCTTAGTATTCCCTGTGACCCACATTGGCTTCGTGGCCTCAGCAGCTTCTATGAACTAACTACCCCATAAGAACTGAGTTTCCTTTATTATCCCCATAACACTTGTGACCTGTGTATCTGCAATGACCTGCATATGTTCTATGATTTCATAGAATCCGTGGCATGAGAAATGTGTATGACTCGTGTAACATTTATGGACTGAATAGCCTGAATAACTGAGTCCCTCTAACACCCAGTAGCCAGTAGGAGCTGTGTAGCTTCAATGTCTGAGAATCCTCTATGCAAGTGCATATGTATAGCTTCTGTAAACTGAGGAGTTTTACAATCTGCATGATCTGGTCTATATGACCTCTATAGCCTGAGAAGTCTATGGCTTGAAAACTATGATATTTGTAGCCATTATGAATTGCATAGTCTGTATGACCATGTATACTCTGTGACCTGTCTACACTCCATGGCCATTGCAGACTTTATGGCCTGGGTACCCTAAATGAATTTAATAACCACAATGACTGTAACCTCTGTGATCTGTGTGATCTATATGAATATTGTTATGGTTTAAATATAAGGTTTCTGCAAGAAATCCTCATGAACAAAAAGATGAAAAAAAGTATAAAATTTATGAGAGCCTTAACTCAATCTGTGAATTAATTCCCTGATAATGATTAATTGAGTGTAACCATAGGGTATGGTTGGAGGAGGGTATGGTTGGAGGAGGTGGGTCATTGTGGGTATATGTTTGGTGAGCTGAGCGTAGTTTCTGCTTCTGGATGTGCTTTCTTGAAACATTTCCCTCTATCACACACTCAATCCCTGAGGAATGGAGCCTGGTGCCTGTGTATTGTGACCTCTGAAACCAAAGGACCCTAGAAAAGCTTTTACTCCTTGCATTGTGCTTTTCAGTTCTTTTAGTCACAGCATTGAAAAAAATTGTCTAAAACAACTGTGTAGCCTATGCATCATGATTAACCTCTGAAACTTGCAAATCTTTATGACCTAGTAGTCTAAATGACCTTCATCCCCATGGTCTGAATAATCTATATAACTTGGGTAGCTTTTGTTATCACCCTAGTGTTTCTGACTTGAATAGTTTCTAGTTCCTGTGTCCCCTCTATGACATGAGTAGCTTCTAGGACCTGAGAAACCAAAACTTGCAGTGTATACTGAATGACCTGTGTAACCTCTATGACCTGAGCCGCCTCTATGACCTGTGCAATCTTTGCACCTTGTGTAGTTGCTAGTGCTTAGTACTCATTTTGACCTGAGTATAACCTATTAGACTGTGTAAAATGAGTAGCCACTATTTCCTGTGTAGGACTTAACAGTTGTATAGCTTCTATTGTCCACATATCTTCTGTTACCTTAATAAAATACGTTAACAGTGTAGCCTATATGATTAGTGAAAGCTTTAACTTTGAAGCCTCAAAACCTGAGTACACTCTATGGCCTGATGTGCCTCTATTGACTATGTAGCTTCTATGTCCTACATAGACTTTATGGGCTCTTAAACTCTGTAGCCACTATAGCAAGTATCTCTTTTATATTCTGAATGATCTAAATAACCTAAGGAACCTCTGTGACCTGCCTAGCTTTAAAGGCCTGAGAAGACTAAATGACCTCAATATTTTCTCTGACCTCAGTAGCCACTACAATTTTCATATTCCCCAAGGCCTGAATAGCCTGTATACACTTCATTGTCTCTAAACTTGGGTATTCCACATCATCTGAGTAGCACCATCACCTTCATAACCTTTATTCTCCGAGTAGGTGAAATGTTCTACCAGGTCTGCATGGCGTTAGTACACTAAATGACCTTAGTAGCCCCTGTGATCTGCCTGGTCTCCATGACACTCATATCCTGTACGATGTGAGTAGGTTATATGAACCAGTATCATTTTAGTCAGTTTTTGCTGCTGCACTTTAAATATCTTGACCTGAACAATTTTCGAGGTACAATTGTTTATTAGGTGTCTTTATGACTGGAGTTGCCTTGTTGACCTGAATAAAGTCTATTACCTGAGTATCTCTGTGACCCAGTAGGCTTGATGACCTGTGTGGCCTTTAGAGTTGAGTAACCTGAGTGACCTAAGTAGGCCCTATGAAAATCGAAGACTTTGTGACCAGCACAGATTCTGTTCCCCACATTGCCTCTAGTAACACTAAGAACTAACACGTCTACTAAGTGTCCTACTAACACTTCTACTAGCTTCTAAGGCCTGAGTAGCCTAAATAACCTTAGTTAACTTGATGTCCTGCATAGACTCGATGGCATTACCTGTGTGTTATAAAAACCCTCTATGACCTGCATAGTATCTGAGCACTGAACAACTTCAATCATCTGCACAAGTCTCTACACTTGCATAGCCTTAATGAACTGAGTAGTCTACATGACTTCAGTTCTTCTATGCCCTTGGCAGCAACCATAACCTTTGTGGTTATTCTGGTCTGAGTAATTATGCCCTGTGTAGTTTCTATGATTTTTGTAACCAATATTACCTGAGTAACCACCATGACCTGCATGGCCTTTATAACTAGAGTAGCCTAAATGATCTCTCTAGCCTCTATAGTTTGTTAATCTAAATTAACTTAGTAGACTCATAATCATAGCTTTGATGACCTGTGTAACTTCAATGGTCTGGTTGTTTCTATGGCCTCTTCACCTTCTATGACTTAGGTAAATTCTATTCTGTGTAGCTTCTCTGAATTACAGAGTTTCTATTTCTTGAGTATCTTGCAAAATATGCACAGCCTTTATGGTCAGCATGACCTCTCTCACCTGGTAGCCTCTATTTACTACAATGGTTTTATGTATGTGTAAACTCTTTTTTTTAAAATTTATTTATTTTTAATTATTATATACAAATGGGATACATGTTGTTTCTCTGTTTGTACATAGAGTCAAGGCATACCATTTGTGTAATCATAAGTTTACATAGGGCAATGATGTTTGATTATTTTTTTTCCTTCCCCCCCACCCCTCCCACCCCTCTTTTCCCTCTATACAGTCCTTCTTTCCTTCATTCTTACCGCTCTCCTTATCCCTAACCCTAAACCTAACCCTAAACCTAATGCTAACCCCTCCCACCCCCCAATATATGTCCTCATCCGCTTATCAGCGAGATCATTTGTCCTTTAGTTTTTTGAGATTGGCTTATCTCACTTAGCATGATATTCTCCAATTTCATCCATTTGCCTGCAAATGCCATAATTTTATCATTCTTCATTGCGGAGTAATATTCCATTGTATATATATATGCCACAGTTTCTTTATCCATTCATCAACTGAAGGGCATCTAGGTTGGTTCCACAATCTGGCTATGGTTAATTGAGCAGCAATGAACATTGATGTGGCTGTATCTCTGTAGTATGCTGATTTGAAGTCCTTTGGGTATAGGCCAAGGAGTGGGATAGCTGGGTCAAATGGTGGGTCCATTCCAAGCTTTCTGAGGAATCTTCACACTGCTTTCCAGAGTGGCTGCACTAATTTGCAACCCCACCAGCAATGTATGAGTGTACCTTTTTCCCCACATCCTCGCCAACACCTATTGTTGCTTGTGTTCTTGATAATCGCCATTCTAATTGGGGTGAGATGAAATCTTAGGGTAGTTTTGATTTGCATTTCCCTTATTACTAGAGATGTTGAACATTTTTTCATATATCTGTTGATTACTTGTACATCTTCTTCTGTGAAGTGTCTGTTCATTTCCTTAGCCCATTTGTTGATTGGATTATTTGTATTCTTGGTGTAGAGTTTTTTGAGTTCTTTATAGATTCTGGAAATTAGCACTCTATCTGAAGTATGGTTGGCAAAGATATTCTCCCACTCTGTAGGCTCTCTCTTCACATTGCTGATAGTTTCCTTTGCTGAGATAAAGCTTTTTAGTTTGAATCTATCCCAGTTGTTGATTCTTGCTTTTATTTCTTGTGCTATGGGAGTCCTGTTAAGGAAGTCTGATCCTAAACCAACAAGTTGAAGATTTGGACCTACTTTTTCTTCTATAAGATGCAGGGTCTTTGGTCTGATTCCGAGGTCCTTGATCCATTTTGAGTTGAGTTTTGTGTAGGGTGAGAGATAGGGGTTTAATTTCATTCTGTTGCATATGGTTTTCCAGTTTTCCCAGCACCATTTGTTGAAGAGGCTATCTTTTCTCCATTGCATATTTTTGGCACCTTTGTCTAGTATGAGAAAATTGTATTTATTTGGGTTTGTGTCCATGTCCTCTATTCTGTACCATTGATCTACCTTTCTATTTTGGTACCAATACCATGCCGTTTTTGTTACTATTGCTTTGTAGTAGAGTTGAAGATCTGGTATTGCAATACCCCCTGTTTCGCTCTTGCTACTGAGGATTGCTTTAGCTATTCTAGGTTTTTTATTCTTCCAGATGAATTTCATGATTGCTTGCTCTATTTCTGTAAGGTACATCATTGGGATTTTAATTGGAATTGCATTGAATCTGTATAGCACTTTTGGTAGTATGGCCATTTTGACAATATTAATTCTGCCTATCCAAGAACATGGGAGATCTTTCCATCTTCTCAGGTTTTCTTTAATTTCTTTCTTTAGTGTTCTGTAGTTCTCATTGTAGAGGTCTTTCACCTCTTTTGTGAGATTGATTCCCAAGTATTTTATTTTTTTCGACGCTATTGTGAATGGGGTAGTTTTCCTAACTTCTCTTTCTGAAGATTCATCACTTATGTATAAAAATGCATTAGATTTATGAGCATTGATCTTATATCCTGCTACTTTACTGAATTCACTTATGAGTTCTAAAAGTTTTCTGGTGGAATTTCCAGGTTCCTCTAAGTACATAATCATATCATCAACAAATAGGGATAGTTTGAGTTCTTCTTTTCCTATTCGTATCCCTTTAATTTCTTTGGTTTGTCTAATTGCTCTGGCTAGAGTCTCAAGGACGATGTTGAATAGAAGTGGTGAAAGAGGGCATCCCTGCCTTGTTCCAGTTTTTAGGGGGAACGCTTTCAGTTTTTCACCATTGAGAATGATATTAGCCATGGGCTTAGCGTAGATGGCCTTTACAATGTTAAGGAATGTTCCCACTATCCCTATTTTTTCTAGTGTTTTGAGCATGAAGGGATGCTGTATTTTATCGAATGCTTTTTCTGCATCTATTGAAATAATCATGTGATTCTTAACTTTAAGTCTGTTGATATGGTGAATGACATTTATTGATTTCCGAATGTTGAACCAACCTTGCATCCCTCGGATAAAACCCACTTGATCATGGTGCACTATCTTTTTAATATGTTTTTGTATGCAATTTGCTAAAATTTTGTTGAGAATTTTTGCATCAATGTTCATTAAGGATATTGGTCTGAAATTTTCTTTCCTCGATGTGTCTCTGTCTGGTTTAGGTATCAGGGTAATATTGGCTTCATAGAACGAGTTTGGGAGGGTTCCCTCCTCTTCTATTTCATGGAATAGTTTGAGGAGTATTGGAATGAGCTCTTCTTTAAAGGTTTTGTAGGACTCGGCTGAGAACCCATCTGGTCCTGGACTTTTATTTGTTGGTAGACTTTTGATGACCTCTTCTATTTCATTGCTTGAAATTGGTTTATTTAAGTTGTGTATGTCCTCCTTGTTCAGTTTAGGTAATTCATATGTCTCTAGAAATTTGTTGATGTCTTCGAGTTTTTCTGTTTTGTTGGAGTATAGATTTTCGAAATATCTTCTAATTATGTTTTGTATTTCAATCGTGTCTGTTGTGATGTTTCCTTGTTCATTCCGAATTTTAGTAATTTGGGTTTTCTCTCGTCTTCTCTTTGTTAGTGTGGCTAAGGGTTTATCAATTTTATTTATTTTTTCAAAGAACCAACTATTTATTTTGTTAATTTTTCCAATTGTTTCTTTTGTTTCGATTTCATTGATTTCGGCTCTGATTTTAACTATTTCCTGTCTTCTACTACTTTTGGTATTGGTCTGCTCTTCTTTTTCTAGTGCTTTGAGCTGTAGTGTTAAGTCGTTTATTTGTTGATTTCTACTCCTTTTTTTGAATTTGCCCCATGAAATAAATCTTCCTCTAAGTACTGCTTTCATAGTGTCCCAGAGATTTTGATATGATGTGTCTTTGTTCTCGTTTACCTCTAAGAATTTTTTTATTTCCCTCCTGATATCTTCTGTTATCCATTCATCATATAACATTATCAGCAAAATATTCCATGAGGAAGAGATGAAAAACAACGATGCAAATCAGCAACAGGAGGTGCTAGCCTAAAGGAATAGCCAAATAAAGGAGAAACCAAATCATGTCAAAAACAAATATGAGTCAATTGACTGGGAATACAAACCATATCACAATAATAACCCTGAATGTTAATGGCCTGAACTCATCAATCAAAAGACATTGACTGGCAGATTGGATTAAAAAGAAAAATCCAACAATATGCTGCCTGCAAGAGACTCATCTCATAGAAAGAGATACCCATAGACTAAAGGTGAAAGGATGGGGAAAAACATACCATGCACACGGACACAGCAAAAAAGCTGGAGTATCCATCCTCATTTCAGATAATGTGGACTTCAAACCAAAACTAGTCAGAAGGGATAAAGAAGGACATTACATGCTGCTTAAGGGAAGCATAAATCAGCAAGACATAACAATCATAAATATCTATGCCCTGAACATTGGCTCATCCACGTATGTCAAACAAATCCTTCTCAATTCCAGAAATCAAATAGACCACAACACAATAATACTAGGCGATTTTAACACACCTCTCTCACCACTGGATAGATCGTCCAAACAAAAATTGAATAAAGAAACTATAGATCTCAACAACACAATCAACAATTTAGACTTAACGGACATATATAGAATATACCATCCAACAAAGAACGAATACACTTTCTTCTCAGCAGCACATGGATCCTTCTCTAAAATAGACCATATTTTATGCCACAAAGCTACTGTTAGCAAATACAAGAAGATACAGACACTACCTTGTATTCTATCAGATCATAATGGATTGAAATTAGAAATAAATGACAGAATAAAAAACAGAAACTTCTCCAATACCTGGAGATTAATAATACACTATTATATGTGTAAACTCTTTGGAATGAATACCCTATTCCCCTGTGGTCCCTTAGGACTGGAGACGGATTTTAACCAGGGTATTTCCTAGGACCCGTGTAGCCTCTGTGACCTTTGAAGCTTCTGTGGTATATGTGAATTCTACAGATTGTGTAGCCTCTATTTAAAAAGCAGAGGTTTTTTGCCTACCCTGTATGACCTTACTAGGGTAGCGGCCACACCTTCCCTGACTTGAGTACCCTTGTGGAACTCAGTTTCACTAGAACTACCATAGCTTCTGTGACTAGCATAGCTGATATGGCCTGTGCACCCTCTGTGATGTGAGCAGCCTTTACGTCTAATTAGCCTACATGACCAGAGTGTGCTGCTCAATGTCCTGCGTACCTTCTGTAGCCTGAGCAATCTCTGGGAGCTATGAAGATTCGTGGTCCTGTGTAGCATCTGTGACAGGAAGACCTCTGGACCTTCATAGCCTCTGTTACCTGTGTAGCTGCAGAGGTGTGCTTAACTTCTTTGCCTGACAATCCTGTATGACCTGTACAACTACATAGCCTGGGTATCCTGAATGACCTGAGTATCCTGTATGATCAGAGTAGCTACTATGGGATGAATAGTTTAGATGGCCTCATTAGGCTCTAATAACCACAGAGACTGCTTGACCTGTGTAACCTATATAACCTGAGTAGCCTAAAAGATCTTAATAGATCTATGGCTTACTTATACTCTATGACCAGTAAAAACTCCATGGCATGAGTATCTTCTATGAAGCACATGTCCTGCGTCATGTCCTGTCATCTTGTAACTTGTATGATCCTTTAAAAATATGACCTGAGTATTCTCTATAGCCTGACCATCTTCCATCACCAGAGTAATCTATTTTCTGTGCACCCCTGTAAATTCAGTGACCAAGTCTTCTCTAAAATATCCATAGTCTCTTTGACTTCAGTAGCCTCTACAATATGTGTAGCCTCTCATCTGAGTAGATTCTATGATCTGCCTAGAACCTATGGCATGAGTAACCTCAATTGCCTTGATACTTTCTATAATGTGAGGAGTATTAAGAAATGTAGCCCTTTTGAACACCATAGCCTCTATTGCCTGTGTAGCTTTTTATGGCCTATGTGGTCTCTATGGCCTGAGTAGTCTCTTTGACCTATATTGTATCTAGGACCTGAGATACTTTAATGTTCTCTATAGCACCTGTGAACAGAATAGCTTTTATGGCCTGCAGTCTATGACATGAGTAAGCTTTACCTTCTAAGTAGCCTTCAGGACTTGCATGGTCACTATGACCTGTGGAACTTCTATGACTTGGATAGTCTGAATGACCAGTGCAGCTCCTATTGCCTGCTTAGAGTCTATGGTCTGAGAAGCCCCCATAAGGTGCACTTTTCTATGACCTGAATATCTTCCACATCCTTACTACCCTATGTGTTCTGCAAAGCTACTATTGCCTAAACATCCTCCTTATTTATATTACACTCCATGCTCTGTGAATCCCCTGTGTCCTGCATAGACACTAAGGTTGGTTTTGACCCTATGGGCTGCAGAGTCTCAGTGGCCTGAATGTTATGCATTCACATGTGTCCTTCATACAATCTGTGACCCATGTCTCCTCTGTGTCCTGTGTAGTCTCTATGTCCACGCAGCCTAAATTGCCCAATTAACCTCCATGCTTTCAGTACCATTATGATGTGTTTAGCCTCCACATTCTGTGCAGCCTCTATGACCCAGGCAGCCTCTCAGGCCTGTGTAAATTTTAAGACCTACTTGACTTCTATAACCTGAGCATCATATACAAACTGCATAGCTGCTATAATCTGGCTAGCTTCTAGAACCCGGTGCCCTTCATGAAGAGAGTCCCCTCTGTGGCCTGTGTCATTTCTATGGCCTAAGTTGCCTCCTTTACTTGAGAAACTTCTATCAGTTAGCTAGTGTACAAAAGTGTACAGACTCCATGATGTTCTTAGCTTCTGTGGCCTGAGCATCATCTGAGAATTTCAGAGCCTATATGATATGCATACTCTCAGTGACTTGAGTAGCCTCTATGTACTCAGTAGACAGCACCACTAGCATAACCCATATTATCTCTGTAACCCCAATGTGTTTCATACCCTCTTTGTCCTTTGTGGCCTCTATGTCCTGTGTTGCCAGTATTGCCTAAGTTGTCTCTTAAATTTCCTTACATATGGTACCTATGCATATTTGATGTTTGGGTCCATGGAGAATTTATGTCCTGACTCGCCAAAATTCTGTGAGAATCCTCCAGGCCTGGATTAGCCTCTATGATGTGCATGGACTTTGCAACCTGCCCAACACCTCTGACTTTTGTTGCTTCTATAGTATGAATATTATTGGTGTCCTGAGTAGTCTCTATGAACTGTATCCACTCTACAATCTAAGTAGCATTTATGGCCTTAGAAACCAAAAGGAACCAAGTACTTCTGTGACCTGCTTAACCTCTATAATCTGTGTAGCCTTGGTGGCCTGAGTAGTTTTCATGGTCAAAATACCCTCTATGCCACATCTGCAGAGTCCCTTGTAACTTGAGCAACTTTCTTGTGTGCACAGTTTCTGTGGCCTGAATATCCTCTATGAACTTGGTAGCCTGTATGTCCTGCATAATCTATATGTTCTAAGTTGCCTGATTAACGTCCTTAGTCTCTATGGCCTGTGTATACTATTTGAACTACATTGCCTTTGTGGCTGAGGAGTACCTATAACCTGAGAAACATTCTTTTCCTACATACCATCCAGTCCTTGTGTGGCTTCTATTAACTGCACAGCATATGACATTTGAAGCTTGATTGACTTATTTTTTTCTATATCCTCATTACAAACTTCTAAGTCTCTGTGACCTACGTAGCTTCTATTATCTGTCTTCTCTATATGGTGTTAATAGACTGAAGGCCTGAGTGGCCTCTCTGACTGGTTACATCTCTATGATTTCTTCATAGTCCTTATGTCCTGAGTATCCCAAGCTACCTGAGAAGGCCTCTATAAATTGAACTATTTTGATGACCTGCATAGAAACATGACTGGTGTAGTTTCCGTGCCTAAGTATTCATTATTACTTTCATAGCAGGAGGTCCTGTGTAGTTATCATAGCTTGAATGTGCTCTATGATATGAGGAGCCTCACTTACCTTAGTGTCTCCTCTCTGCATTGTACTTATTGGACCTATTGTATGAGAACCCTCTGTGCCCCTAATAGCCTTTATGAACTGATAGTGTCCATGAGCAGTGTAAGTTCTACAGCCTGGGGATCCATTATGATGTACATAGCCTCTGTAGCCCTGAAGACTTCTATAACTGGCAATGTATCTATAACCTACATAGCCTTTAAGTTCCAAGTATCATAAATGACTTTAAAAATCCAATAACTTTATTAGCCTCTATGACCTGTTAGACTCCATGTCCTCAGTAAACTGTATGAACTATATGGCCTGAATCACCTGAATGGCTCCTATGGACTGAGCAGCACCTATGACCTGAGTAGCCTCTATGAATTGTGCAGCCTCTATGACATGTGTAACCTTTGATCTGAGTAAACTAAAGGACCTGAGTATTTATTTATTTTTATTGTAAACAAATGGAATACATGTTGTTTCTCTGTTTGTACATGGAGTCAAGGCATACCATTTGTGTAATCATACATTTTCATAGGGTAATGTTGTTTGATTCATTCTGTTATTTTTCCCTTCCCCCCACCCTCCCCACACTTCTTTTTCCTCTATACAGTCCTTCCTTCCTCCATTCTTGCCACCCTCCTTAATCCTAACCCTAAATCTAACCCTACCCCTAATGCTAAACCCTCCCACCCCCCAATATATGTCCTCATCCGCTTATCAGTAAGATCATTCGTCCTTTGGTTTTTTGAGATTGGCTTATCTCACTTAGCATGATATTCTCCAATTCCATCCATTTGCCTGCAAATGCCATAATTTTATCATTCTTTATGGCTGAGTAATATTCCATTGTATATATATGCCACAGTTTCTTTATCCATTCATCAATTGAAGGACATCTAGGTTGGTTCCACAATCTGGCTATGGTGAATTGAGCAGCAATGAACATTGATGTGGCTGTATCTCTGTAGTATGCTGATTTGAAGTCCTTTGGGTATAGGCCAAGGAGTGGGATAGCTGGGTCAAATGGTGGGTCCATTCCAAGTTTTCTAAGGAGTCTCCACACTGCTTTTTAGAGTGGCTGCACTAATTTGCAGCCCCACCAGCAATGTATGAGTGTACTTTCTCCCCACATCCTCACCAACACCTGTTGTTGCTTGTATTCTTGATAATCGCCATTCTAATTGGGGTGAGATGGAATCTTAGGGTGATTTTGATTTGCATTTCTCTTATTACTAGAGATGTTGAACATTTTTCCATATGATTGTTGTTTGCTTGTAGATCTTCTTCTGTGAACTGTCCTTAGCCCATTTGTCGATTGGGTTATTTGTATTCTTGGTGTAGAGTTTTTTGAGTTCTTTATAGATTCTGGAAATTAGTGCTCTATCTGAAGTATGATTGGCAAAGATTTTCTCCCACTCTGTAGGCTCTTTGTTCGCATTGCTGAGAGTTTCCTTTGCTGAGAGAAAGCTTTTTAGTTTGAATCTATCCCAGTTATTGATTCTTGCTTTTATTTCTTGTGCTATGGGAGTCCTGTTGAGGAAGTCTGATCCGAAGTCGACATGTTGAAGATCTGGACCTACTTTTTCTTCTATAAGACGCTGGGTCTCTGGTCTGATTCTGAGGTCCTTAATCCATTTTGAGTTTAGTTTTGTGCATGGTGAGAGATATGGGTTTATTTTCATTCTGTTGCATATGGATTTCCAATTATCCCAGCACCATTTGTTGAAGAGGCTATCTTTTCTCCATTGCATATTTTTGGCCCCTTTGTATAGTATGAGAAAATTGTATTTATTTGGGTTTGTGTCCGTGTCCTCTATTCTGTACCATTGATCTACCTGTCTATTTTGGTACCACTACCATGATGTTTTTGTTACTATTGCTTTGTAGTAGAGTTGAAGATCTTCTATTGCGATACCCCCAGCTTCATTTTTCCTATGAAGGATTGCTTTAGCTATTCTGGGTTTCTTATTCTTCCAGATGAATTTCATGATGGCTTGTTCTATTTCTGTAAGGTACGTCATTGGGATTATAATTGGAATTGCATTGAATCTGTATAGCACTTTTGGTAGTATGGCCATTTTGACAATATTAATTCTGCCTATCCAGGAACATGGGAGATCTTTCCATCTTCTAAGGTTTTCTTTACTTTCTTTCTTTAGTGTTGTGTAGTTCTCACTGTAGAGGTCTTTCACCTCTTTTATGAGATTGATTCCCAAGTATTTTATTTTTTTTAGGCTATTGTGAATGGAGTAATTTTCCTAACTTCTCTTTCTGAAGACTCATCACTTATGTATAAAAATGCATTAGATTTATGAGCATTGATCTTATATCCCGCTATTTTACTGAATTCACTTATGAGTTCTAAAAGTTTTCTGGTGGAATTTCCTGGTTCCTCTAAGCATATAATTATATCATCAGCAAATAGGGATAGTTTGAGTTCTTCTTTTCCTATTCGTATCCCTTTAATTTCTTTGGTCTGTCTAATTGCTCTGGCTAGAGTTTCAAGGACGATATTGAATAGAAGTGGTGAAAGAGGGCATCCCTGACTTGTTCCAGTTTTTAGGGAGAATGCTTTCAGTTTTTCACCATTTAGAATGATATTAGCCATGGGCTTAGTGTAGATGGCCTTTACAATGTTAAGGAATGTTCCCACTATCCCTATTTTTTCTAGTGTTTTGAGCATGAAGGGGTGCTGTATTTTATCAAATGCTTTTTCTGCATCTATGATTATTCATGTGATTCTTGACTTTAAGTCTGTTGATATGGTGAATTACATTTATTGATTTCCTGATGTTGAACCAACCTTGCATCCCTGGGATAAAACCCACTTGATCATGGTGCACTATCTTTTTAATATGTTTTTGTATGCGATTTGCTAAGATTTTGTTGAGAATTTTTGCATCAATGTTCATTAAGGATATTGGTCTGAAATTTTCTTTCCTCGATGTGTCTCTGTCTGGTTTAGGTATCAGGGTGATATTGGCTTCATAGAATGAGTTTGGGAGGGTTCCCTCCTCTTCTATTTCATGGAATACTTTGAAAAGTATTGGAATGAGCTCTTCTTTAAAGGTTTTGTAGAACTCGGCTGAGAACCCATCTGGTCCTGGACTTTTCTTTGTTGGTAGGCTTTTGATGACTTCTTCTATTTCATTACTTGAAATTGGTCTATTTAAATTGTGTATCTCCTCCTCGTTCAGTTTAGGTAATTCATATGTCTCTAGAAACCTGTTGATGTCTTCGAGGTTTTCTGTTTTGTTGGAGTATATATTTTCAAAATAGCTTCTAATTATGTTTTGTATTTCAATCGTGTCTGGTGTGATATTTCCTTGTTCATTCCGAATTTTAGTGATTTGGGTTTTCTCTCGTCTTCTCTTTGTTAGTGTGGCTAAAGGTTTATCAATTTTGTTTATTTTATAAGAACCAACTATTTATTTTGTCAATTTTTTGGTATAGTTTCTTTTGTTTCAATTTCGTTGATTTCAGCTCTGAGTTTAACTATTTCCTGTCTTCTACTACTTTTGCTGTTGGTGTGTTCTTCTTTTTCTAGGGCTTTGAGCTGTAGTGTTAGGTCGTTTATTTGTTGAGTTTTACTTCTTTTATTAAATGCGTTCCATGAAATAAATTTTCCTCTAAGTACTGCTTTCATAGTGTCCCAGAGATTTTGATATGATGTTTCTTTGTTCTC
The DNA here is from genome assembly GCF_902686445.1 of Sciurus carolinensis. Classification (NCBI taxonomy): domain Eukaryota; kingdom Metazoa; phylum Chordata; class Mammalia; order Rodentia; family Sciuridae; genus Sciurus; species Sciurus carolinensis. The sequence goes on along the minus strand of NC_062221.1, from coordinate 21,768 downwards.
ATTTACCTCTAAGAATTTTTTAATTTCCTTCCTAATATCTTCTGTTATCCATTCATCATATAATAGCATATTGTTTAATCTCCAGGTGTTGGAGTAATTTCTGTTTTTTACTCTTTCATTTATTTCTAATATCAATCCATTATGATCTGATAGAATACAAGGTAGTGTCTCTATCTTCTTGTATTTGCTAACAGTAGCTTTGTGGCATAATAAATGGTGTATTTTAGAGACGTATCCTTGTGCTGCTGAGAAGAAAGTGTATCCGTTCTTTGTTGGATGGTATATTCTATATATGTACGTTAAATCTAAATTGTTGATTGTGTTATTGAGATCTATGGTTTCTTTATTCAATTTTTGTTTGGAAGATCTGTCCAGTGGTGAGAGAGGCGTGTTAAAATCGCCTAGTATTATTGTGTTGTCGTCTATTTGGTTTCTGAGATTGAGAAGGATTTGTTTGACATACATGGATGAGTCACTGTTTGGGGCATAGATATTTATGATTGTTATGTTTTGCTGATTTATGCTTCCCTTAAGCAGTATGAAATGTCCTTCTTTATCCCTTCTGACTAACATTGGCTTGAAGTCCACATTATCTGAAATGAGGATCGATACCCCAGCTTTTTTGCTGAATCCATGTGCATGGTATGTTTTTCCCCATCCTTTCACCTTTAGTCTATGGGTATTTCTTTCTATGAGGTGAGTCTCTTGCAGGCAACATATTGTTGGATCTTTCTTTTTAATCCAATCTGCCAGTCTATGTTTTTTGATTGATGAATTCAGGCCATTAACATTCAGGGTTATTATTGAGATATGATTTGTATTCCCGGTCATTTGACTCATTTTATTTATTTATTTATTTATTTATTTTTGACACAACTTGGTTCCTCCTTTATTTGACAGTTCCTTTAGGATAGCTCCTCCCTTTGCTGATTTGCTTCTTTGTTTTTCATCTCTTCCTCATGGAATATTTTGCTGAGAATGTTCTGTAATGCTGGGTTTCTTTTTGTAAATTCTTTTAGCTTTTATTTATCCTGGAAGGATTTTATTTCGTCGTCAAATCTGAAGGTAAGTTTTGTGGGTATAAGATTCTTGGTTGGCATCCATTTTCTTTTAGGGCTTGAAAAATGTTGTTCCAGGCCCTTCTACCTTTTAGGGTCTGGATTGAAAAATCTGCTGATATCCGTATTGGTTTCCCTCTGAATGTAATTTGTTTCTTTTCTCTCACAGCCTTTAAAATTCTGTCTTTATTTTGTATGTTAGGTATTTTCATTATAATGTGCCTTGATGTGGGTCTGTTGTAATTTTGTGTATTTGGAGTCCTATAAGCCTCTTGAACTTGATTTTCCATTTCATTCTTCAGATTTGGGAAGTTTTCTGAAATTATTTCATTGATTAGATTGTTCATTCCTTTGGTTTGTTTCTCTAAGCCTTCCTCAATCCCAATAATTCTCAAATTTGGCCTTTTCATGATATCCCATAGTTCTTGGAGATTCTGTTCATTATTTCTTACCATCTTCTCTGTTTGTTCAACTTTGTTTTCAAGGTTAAATATTTTGTCTATAATATCTGATGTTCTGTCTTCCAGGTGTTCTGTCCTATTGGTTGTGCTTTCTATGGAGTTCTTAATTTGGTTTATTGTTTCCTTCATTTCAAGGATTTCTGTTTGTTTTTTTTCAATATCTCTAACTCTTTATTGAAATGATCTTTTGGTTCCTGAATTTGCTCTGTTAACTGTCGATTGGTGCGATCATTCAATGCCTGCATTTGCTCTTTCATCTCATCATTTGCTTCTCTGATCATTTTAATTATGTACATTCTGAACTCCCTTTCTGTTTTCTTCTGCCATGCTGTCATTGGATTTTATTGATGTAACATCTAGATTTGTTTGAGGCATTTTCTTCCCTTGTTTTCTCATGTCGTTCAGGTATCAGTGGACTTCTGAGATATTGCCGATTCCCTCTATTGACTTCTAATGTCCCTGAAGATTTCTACTGTATCCCCTCTTATCCTTCAGTAGCCTGAAGTCTTAGAGGAAGTTGATAATGCGGTGCTCCCCAAGGAAGCTGCCTCTCTAGGGGTGGTGACCCTGAGGTGGGGTATATTCCTTCTAGTGGGCAGAGGTGCCTCCACTTGTTGACCAATGGTCATCCAAAGGGGAACTAGGCTGCAGGCTGAGGCAAGGCCTGTTTGTGCCTGTGTCTCTGGTTTTACTGTCCTTGTGGGAAAACCTCGCCAGGCGGGAAAGATTCACCTGGTGGGGAAGTCTTGCTGGTCAGTTCCTCTCCTGGAGGTTCCCCTCAATCCACAACTACCGCCTGGGCAAGGCAGCCTTCCTAGGCAATGTTCCCAGGGTCCCAGACCTACCTCCTGGGCCTGGGGGCCCTGCCCTTCGCAGATGAGTCTCCTTAGACTGCCCTTCCTCAGAGAAGTTGCCCGCAGTCCTGGAACCTTCGCTCCGCCCCTCAGCTTGTCTCTGTGCAGCTCCTCCACCAAAAGCGCCTAGGTCCCCGGACCGTGCTTTGCACCTAATCGCCTGGCTATGCGACCCCTCCTCTGAGCAGCCACCTGGAGCCTCGTACAGATTCTCTGAGCCCCTGCGACCCGCCGCATGCCTTTTCCTCCAGGCAGCCACCCGGTGTTCTGTGTGGTCGTTTGGAGACCAAGCAACTCACTGCACACCTCCACCTCCTCAGGACAGCCCCCCCTGTTGTTCAGGAGGTTGTTGAATCCAAATAGCTCGCCGCCCAGCTCTTCCTCTGTCAGCCGCCGGAGCCCTGGTGGGTTGCTCTGAAACCAAGCGTTGTGCTGAGCGGCCTCCTCTGCAAAGTTCCCAGCTGTCCGTGTTCACTGCTCCAACGGAGGGAGGGGTATCTTGCCGCCTGTGCAGGGCAGCCTTCCCAGGCAAAGTTCCCAGGGGCCCAGACCTACCTCCTGGGCCTGGAAGCCTCACCCTTCACAGGCGAGTCTCCTTAGGCTGCCTCTCCTTCCTCAGAGTATCTGCCCGCAGTCCTGGAACCTTCGCTCCACCCCTCAGCTTGTCTCTGCAACTCTTCCACCGAAAAGCCGCCTAGGTCCTGGGACCCTGCTCTGCACCTAATCACCTGCCTATGCGGCCCCTTCTCTGGGCAGCTGCCAAAGTCCGGCAGGTTACTCTGAAATCAAGTGCTGTGCTGAGCAGCTTCCTCTGCAAAGTTCCCCGCTGTCCGTGTTCACTGCTCCAGCGGGGGAAGGGGCGTCTCGCTGAGCAACTCCACTTCACAAAGTTCCCTGCGTTCCAGGCCTACTGCCCCATCCGGGACGCCTCCCCAACGGGAGAGACTCACCTGGTGGCTTTGAGTTGGTCCCAAGTCTCTCACTATCTCCTCTTTTGAATCCTGAGTCCTGGAGCAACATGAAATGCAGCCACCCTCTAGTCTGCCATCTTGAAACCCCCCTAAAGTGGACTTTTTGATCATTTTATCCTCTTGGACTTATGTGATCCAAATGGTCTGAGTAATGTAAATGATGTTAGTAGCCCATATAACCAAAGAGGGTTCTATGACCTGTGAAGACTCTATGACTGATATAGCCTTTATATCCTGAGTTGCCAAAGTCATATGAAAAGACTATGACCTGAGGTCATATAATACCCGCAGGGTCTCTATGACCTATGTAGTGTCTATGACATGTGTAGCACCTATGACCTGCCTAGCCTCTATTGGAAGAATAGCCTCTATGGACTGCATTGCCTTCAGTGCCTGAGTGATCTGTGTGACCTGCATAGACTCTATGGTCTGCACATGCTCTATTTTCTTAGACCTTATGGCCTGAGGCAATTTTATGACCCGAGTCTCCTGTTAGCTGCATATACTCTATGCCGTGTATTGCCTTGTATCCCAGGTAGATTAGTGACTTGAGTAGCGTGTATGGTCTGAGCAGCTTCTTTGGCCTGCATATCCTCTTTTTGCTGAGTGATTCTTGATCTGAGTAGCATCTTTGGTGTAGTTTATTTTTCTATACTGGACTTGAATAGCCACCATGATCTGAATAGCCTCTATGAACTGAGTGAGTAACTCTGATGACCTGCACAGCATCTGTGGCCTGCAAAATATGTCTTTCCTCTGTACTCTCTATGATCTGAGAGGCCTCTTTGAACTGAATAGCCTATATGACCAGCAAAACCCTTGATCTCTCCAAACTCCATGATATCTGGGACCTGTGTAGAAGGAATGACCTCAGCAACAGCTCTGACCTGCATTGACCCTAAAACCTATATAGCTTCTATGGCTTGAGCATCTTCTAATATCTGAGTAACCCTTCAAATGGCATAGATTGTGTTGCCTGACTAGTCTCTATTTTCTGTGTACTATTTATGCATTGGGTGTCCTCTATGTACTGAGTAGCCTCTGTGACCATGGTAGCCTCTATGATCTATGCAACTTTACAACCTGCTTAAACTTTGTGACCTACATAGACTTCAAGAACTGAGTAGACTCTATGTCCTTTATAGCCTTTATGACCATACAAATTTTCATTACCTATAAGTCCTGCTTAGCCTCTAAGTCTGTACACATGTCATCCCAAGAAACCTGTATCATCTGAGTGGACTCTATCACATGTATAGGTAATATAACTGCATACCTCTTTGATCCCAGGAACTTCTATGACTTCCTCCCTCTCTGCGATTGAGTAGGTTGTATCACCTGAGTAGCCTCTAGGATATGTGTTGTCTCTGTACGAAACATTGCCTCTGTCATCCACATGCTCTCTATGCCTGAGTAGTCCAGATGAACTTAGTTGCCCCTTTGACCTGCATAATCTCCATGACCTAAGTAACCTTTGGGACCTATGTAGCTTATATGATCTGAGTTGATCCATTGAAATTCATAGACTCTACATTTTGTTAACCCTTTATGAACCGAGTAATCTCTATAAACTCAGTAACCTCAATAACCTGTGTAATATTTCTGAACTCTTTCAGCTTTTATGAATATCTCTATGATCTTCAAAACATCTATAGACAGTAGCCTTTATGACCATAGCTACCTTTATGACCTGAGTAATCTAAATGATTTCAGTATCCTATTTTACCTCAGTAGCCACTATAAATTTACTAACATTGATGACCAAGTAGACTTTATGACCAGTATACCCTCTGTGGCCTGAGTATGCTCTATGGACAATTTGTTCTTCCTAATCTGCATAACCTTTATGGCCCTACTACCTAAATGACTTGAGTAACACCTTTGGTCTTAGTAGCCTCTGTGACCTGTGAAGAATGTATTACATAAGTAGCCACCATCACTTGAGGAAGCTTTTTGACTTTCACAGATTATCCTTCATAAGCATACTACCTTCTATGATCTTTGTAGCTTCTATAATCCCAGTACACTCTAAGACCTCCACAGCCTGTATGGCTGTTATACTACTACAACTGGCATAGCCTCTAAGTTTTGTGTTGCCTCTGTGAACTGAATATCTTCCATAACCTGGGGCCTCTATAACCTGCCTAGTATCTATGGCCTTAGTAGACTTTGTTTCCTGTGAACCTTCAATGACCTGACTTTCCTCTATGAACTGTTTACCCCTTATGACCAGCATGACTTCTGTGACTTGCATAGACTTTATGTCCTGTGTATTCTCATATCCGCATATATTCTCATATATTCTATGGCCTACATAGCTTCTATGGAATGAGTCACTTCTATGACATACACAGCAGCTCTCATGTATGTTTCTTCCATGTTAGTGTAGCAATGATGATATGTATAGACTACATACCCTGCACCATGTCAATGACCTTCCTAGAATTTATGACTTGAGTATTCTTTTTCATTTCATTAGGCACTATGGTGTTCATAGGCTCTCTTACTTTGTACTGTCTATGAACTTCACAGTGCATCCCCTATGACATCTAGATTGTATATGCCCTCTTTATTGTTATGGCCTTTGTAGCCTCGATGACCTGCGTGACTACAATTACCTTTGATGCATTACTCTCCCTTGCATCTTATGTGATCTGAGTCTCTCTACAATCAGCATAACCTCTATTATATAGGTACATTTTCTGCACTGAATAGCCTGGATGACCTGAAGAGCCACATGGCATTAGTAGTCTCAATTACAAGAATATAACCTATGGTCTGCTTAGCTTGCCTGTCATACATAGTCTTTATGGCCTGAGAAGCCAAAATGAACCTAGTAGGCCTAAGCCCTGCATAGCCCCAATGTCCTGCATAGTCTGCACAGCCTAAGTATACTCTAAGATTTTCATAAATTCTGTTATAATTATCCTCTGTTACCTGGAAAGTTTACATAAATAATATACGCTTACTACCTGGGTATCCTCTCAATTTCCATACTCTATATAGCCTGAGGATCCTGAAAGATCCTGAATGATCCTGAATAGATTGTGTTTCCTAAATGAACTGAGTACTATCTAAGATATTTGTAGCCTAAATGATCAGAGTGTCATTTATGACTGTGTATTCTCTATGATCTTGGTAGCCTCTATAAATTTGGTAGTCTCTAATGCCTAAGAATCCTCTGTGAAATTTGCAGCCTCTATAACCTGATTACTGTATGGCATGAGTGACCTAAATGACTTTCAAAACCCCTATCCTGAATAGATTCTATGGTCTGATTAGCTTCTATGTTAGCCTCTATGAACCAAGTAGCCTCTAAAGATTTCAAAAACTCTATGACCTGCATGTCATCAATTTTATGATCTGCATATCTTGTCTTTGCAACATGTAGAGCTTCAAAGACCTCCATGCCTCTCTGGACTGAGAAGCCTCTATTGCCTGCATTCTCTCCAGCAGCTGAGTACCCTCTATGAACTGAGTATTTTCTATTACCTTACTAGAAATCATGGTCATATAGTCTCTATAACTAAACAGCTTCTGTAAACTGCTTGGCATCTATGATATGAGTGGTCTCTATGGCATAAGTAGCCTAGATTAACTTCCTCAACCAATGAAGTTTTTATCCTGTGTAAACTGAGTAGTTTCTATGACCTAGTAGCTTCTATGCAATGTGTAAAACCTATGACCAGCATAGATTTTAAGAACTGTGTAGCCTCTATGACTTATGTATCCTCTCTGATCTGCATAAGCATTTATGGATTTGTTAGTCTAAAGATCTTATTAATCCCTTGGACCTGCACAGTCTATATAACTTGAGTAACCTCTATGTCCTAGGAACCTCTATGACCTGAAGCTTCTATAAACTGAGTAGCTCTATGGAATGAATTGTCTATGTTTCTGGTTAACCCTCTATGACCAGAATGACTTCTATATTACTTAGTAGCATCTGTGTCCAGCATAAACTCTATGACCTGTGTAGCCTGTATGTCCTCAGTATCTTCTTGGATTTAAGCAGCATATATACAAATGTGTAGAATGTATGAGAGCCTCTATAACCAGCAAAATCTTTATGTTCTTCACAGTCCTTATGGCCTCCTATGTAACCTCTATCAGCTTCATATCATGAAGTCTGAGTATCTTAAATGACTTCAGTAGCCTGCATGTCTTCATTACTCTGCATAGACCCTGTTACCTTCACAGTCTGTAGGGTCTGAGTAACCTCTGGGGTCTTTGCAATACATTATCCATTTTCTATTCAAGAACATTTTAGCCTAAATAACCTGTGTATACCCTATGACCTCAGTATCCACTTTATCTTTGAAGCATCTGTGACCTCAGTAGTCAGTATGATCTAGTAGCCTGTAAGACCACCCTAGCTTCTATACCATGGGTAACTTTATGACATGAAAATCCTTAGTGCCTACTATACCATTAGGCTCTGTATACTCTCAATGCCCTTAGCAGACTAAATAAACTTGGTAAGTTCTATGGTCTAAGTAGATTATATGGCCTTAGTAACTTATATAACTCTATGATTGAGTACTTCTATGACCTGAAAATCTTCATGGCTTAATTTTCTACATGTTCTGAGAAGCCCCTCTGACCTGTTTAACTTCTTTGGCATGAGAAATCTAAATTTCATTAGTACCCCATATTACACATGTAGCCTCTATAAAGAGAATATCCTCTGTGACATATGGAGACTCTATGATATGTGCTTCATATACACGGGTTTAGCAGTCTGTATGACCTGAATAGCCTGTATGAGCTGCATAGACTCAATCACCTGAGTAGCTCCTATAAGCAGCCTTCTAACTATGGACTTACTAGCTTCCATTGCTTGTGTACCTCTATGACAAGAGTAATCTTTATGAATGAGCAAACCTTTTAACCACAAGATTTTTATATCCTAAGAAGCCTCTCTGATCTTTGTAGCCTCTGTGACCTGCAAAGCCGCAAAGCCTTCAATAGATTTTATGATCTGCAGAGTATCTATGAATTGTATGGTTTATGACTTGCATCACTTCTATACCTGAGTATCCTGTATGGTCTAATTAGTCTCTATACCTTCTGCAGATAGGGAGACCTGCAAGCCTTTATTGTATTAGTAGAATTTATTACATGAGTAGTTTTCCAGATTTCAGGCATCATTATATGCTGAGTGATCTCAAAGACCTTAGAAAACTCTGAATATGTAGCTTTTATGATGTTCATAATCTTTATGATCTGAGTATATAAACATCTGAGTTGCCTCTCTGAACTGAGTAGCCTAAGTATCCTTAGTAACCCCTAATATCTGAATGGATTTCTTTTACCACCTTATAATCAATGGCCAGAAAGTAAATAAGATCTAAGCTCTAGTCAATGAAATTGAAAGAAAGAACTAATTCTAAGAATCAACAAAACACAAACCTGCTTTTTTGAATAAATAAACCCTTAGTCAAGCTAATAAAGAGAAAGAGACAATTGAAAGTTCTAACATTTCAGATAATAAAGGAATATCACCAAGGTCACCACTGAAATACAGATGATAATCAAACTATTTTGAAAATTTATACTGTAAAAAATAGAAAATTGTGAAGACATTGACAATATTCATCTACCCAAATTGAACCAGGAAGACATAGAAAATTCAACATATCAATTTCAAGCAAAGAAATTCAAGACATTATCAAAAGACTATCAACAAAGAAAAACTGAGGACCACACTAAATCTCAGCTGAATTTCACCAAAAAATAACTAACACTAACCCTTCTTAAATTTTCCCATGAAATAAAAAGGAAGAAACTCTTCCCAACTCATTCTATGAAGCTAGTTTTACACTGATACCAAAACCAGACAAATACCCATAAAGGACAGAAAATTTCAGATCAAAATTGCTGATGAACATAGATGGAAAAATTCTTAATAAAATACTGACAATATTTGCATAAATAATATATTAAAGAGATAATGCACCATGATCAAGTGAGTTCATCCCAGGGATGCAACGTTGTTTCAATCTATGGAAATCAATAAATATAATTCGCCACATGAATAAAATTTTAAAAATTGAATCTTATGCTTCTTTCAACAAATTGAAGTTTCTAAGATACCCCATGTTCTTTGCATAGGCAAAAATAATAATATCAAATTGTCCATAGTACCAAAAGTTATAAAGCAATTCACATGAAAGCTCCAATGACATTTTCCATATAAATGGAAAAAGCACTCATGAAATTCATGTGGAAAAATAAGAAACCCAGAGTAACCAAAGAAATATTTATTGAGAAAAGTGAAGCAAGATGCATCACAATACCAAACTTTAAATTATACTACAGACCTATAGTAACAAAAAAGCATAATATTGTTACCAAAATAGACATGAAGACCTATGGTACTGAATAGAAGACACAGAGACAAATCTGTGAACATGTTTATTTCATAACAGACAAAGGTGTCATAAACATATCTTGGAGAAAAATAGCCTCTTCAATAAATGGTGCTGACAGAATTGGAAATCCATATATAATAAAATGAAAAGTGACCCCTATATCTCACCCTGAACAAAACCCCAACTCAAAGTGGGTCAAGGATGTAGGCATTAGAACAGAGACCCTTGAACTACTAGAATAAAAAATAGGCCAACATCTTCATCGTGTTGCTTTAGGAAGTGAATTCCTCAACAAAATGCTTAAAATTCAAGAACTAACATCAGATATCAATAAATGTGATACTATCAAACTAATTAGTTTCTTTTCAACAACAAAAAAACAATCAAGAACATGTACAGAGTACCTAGAGAATGGGAGAAAACCATTACCTTCTTCATGTCAGATAAAGCATTAATATCAGGATATAAAAAGAACTAAAAACTCTTAACAAAAAAACAACTAATAACCCAATAAGTAAATGGGCAAAGGAACTCAAAATGTACTTCACAGAAATATGAATGTAAAAAATATATTAAAACCTCTTCAAAATGTCTAGCAATTAGAGAATTGAAAACTAATAATACACTGAGATTCCAAGTCACTTTAGTCAGAATGGCAATCATAGAGAATACCCATAACAATAAATTTTGTCAAGGATGTTGGGAAAAGATGCACCAATACATTCCTTCTGGGACTGCAAACTTGTACAAGCACTCTTCGGTATGGTGATTCCTCAGGAAAGAGAATGGAACCTATGTTTGGCCAAGATATTCCACTCCGCAGCATATACCCAAAGGACTTAGATCAGCATACAATAGTGACCTGGCCATCAAAGTTTACAAAGCTATAGAACCAACATAGGTGGCCTTCAGCAGATAAATGAATAAAGAGAATTATATATACATATGTATACATATATACATACACAATGACAATTACTCACTTATGAAGGAGAATAAAATTAAGGAGAGAGGGAGGAGTGGAATTTCCACAGATTAGACAGGAGGTAATGAAAGGCAGGGAAAAGGGATGAGATTGGGAAACAGTAGAATAAATCAGAAATAATTTAATTCTGTTCATATATGAATACATTGCCAGTGTAACTCCATATCACAAACAACTACAAAAAAGGGGACATTATAATCCACATATGCATGATATGTCAAAATACATTTTACTGCATGTATAACTGAAATAAATAAATACAAAAATTTAAACAGAATCTATGGTGAGCATCCTCAATGGCCTGCTTAGCCTCTATTTTCTTAATAGTCTGAATGACAAGCATAGCCTCTATGAGTGTCAAAGACCTGCATAGTCTTATGGTCTTGTAGAGTAAATGATGTTAATTCCCTGTAACCTGTGTAGATTCCATGGCATGAGTAGAAACTATGATCTCAGTATTCTTCATGACCTTATTCCCTCTATGCCTTGAGTAGCCCCTATGACTTTTGTAGTATTTGTATCCTGAATCCTCTACTATCTGCATACCTTCAATGATCTGTGTAGCCTCTATAAAATGTGTACCCTCTACAACCTGGTACTTCTATGACCTGCTGGAGTCAGTGGCCTTAGTAGCCTTATAACCTGTGGAACACAAGTGGAAAAGTAGCCTCTATTGTCCATGTATTCTCTGTGTCCTGAATAGCATTGATGAACTGAGCATTCTTTATGCCCTGCGTAACCTTTATGACCTCCATATCCTCTATGGTTTGAGAAAACTCTGATATATGTAGAATTTATGGACTGAATAGTCTCTTTAACTTTCATATCTTCAACTTCTTTATAACTTCCATAATCTGAATATTCTCTATGATTTGCAGAGCTTATATTCCTTGCATGATTTTTCTGACCTGAATAGTCTCTATGACCTGAGTAGTCTAAAGGATTTTTGTAAAACATTTGAACTGCTTAGCCTCTAAGGTTTCATTGACTATATTAACTCTGGAGTGTCCATGACCGTAGTAGCCCCTGTTATCTACGTAATACCTATATCAGTCTCCTCTATTGCCTTTATATGCTCGGTGACCTGTATGACCTCTATTGTCTGTGTGGTCACTCTGACATTAATAGCATCAATTACCTGTGTATTTTCAATGACTTGCACAGCTTCTGTGACTGAGTATTCTCTGTGACCTGCTTTATCACTGTGACTATCATAGTTTTTTTGGACTGAGTAGCTTTACTGTCCTATTTGGCACCAGGGGCAGTGAAGCCTCCATGACCTATGTAACCCTTATCAACTGTGTGACCTCCGTGACCTGCACACATGGACAATCTAGCCTCAGTGACCTGTGCTTCTCTATTAACTGCATGGCATTATTGACTGAGTAGTCTTAATTTCCTGAGTACTTCCTATTAATTCTATAGACACTATGTACTGCATAGTCTTTAGGAGAAATCATTTTCTATTAACTATGTAGCCTCTATGATGTTTATTTTCTTCAAATCTCCAGTGACCCACTCTCTCCAGCCACACCTTGGTTTCCTACAGTTAACAAAGAGTTATTCCATCAAGGCATGTCTCCACTCCTCAGATTACAACTATCATAATCTAATCATTTTACCTCAGATCATTGTAACATCCTCACACATGTGAGATTTTGGGGCACCTCATAGCTAAACCATAACTTTCCACTCTTGACCCCCAACAAACTTATAACCTTCTCACAATGCAAAGTATTTCTAGTTCATTTCTTGGAGTCTGCATATTCTTACAAATTCCAGTATTCCAAGTCCAAAGTTTCCTGAGTATCAAGGTGTACGGTCAGCATGCATTGCAGTAAAAACCAAGCCATTTACATATATCGAGTATATAATGACACAGAATAAACAATTACATTCAACAAGGGAGATACAGCAATATATAAAGAAAGCATGAGACCAAAACAAAACTAAGGAAAGGACAGGACCAAAACAAGACTAAAAGCTGGGCACAGTGGTCCATGCCTATAATCCCAGAGTCTTGTGGCACTGAGGCAGGAGGATTGTGAGTTCAAAACCAGCCTCAGCAATGGTGAGGCACTAAGCATCTCAGAAAGACCCTGTCTCTAAAGAAAATACAAAATAGTTCTGGGGATGTTGCTTGGTGGCCAAGTTCCCCTGAGTTCAACCCCTGGTACCCACCCAAAAAAAGACTAAAATCCAGCTTGAGAATAAAGACCATATTCCTCATCCAGAATCTGGACACATGATGTTGTGGTGTTCTTTCCAAGGAACTGGGCGACTTCTACACTATAGCCTTCCTGGTTCAAACACACAAGGCTTCTCTCTTGCCACGGTTCTTGTTCAATTTTTAGAGCTTTCCTAAATAGATGTTTCATGTTATGAGCATTTTTAAATCTTGAGAGTCCTCACCTAAGTTTCTGTTTTCTTTTCACATCTTCATGCATCACCCTCTGAGAAGCACCCAGCAGAGTGCTTGGCCCTGCATCTTTGCCTGGTCTTCCAGGTCTTCCTTTGAGATCTCAGTGGAAGCCTCCATGATCCTCTAACTCCACCATATTACATTCATGCAGAATCAGAACAATGTTGATGTCGAATTCTGCAGCATCTCAGGCGTAGCAAACCCTCCTGTACCAACTTATGAATGTTGTGAATGACTGAGCATGGTGAAAAAACACCCGCGGTCCCCTCGGAAGCAGGGTCTCCATGGTGTCCTCCCAAAGGAATTTTACCTTAGTGCTCTTGAGTCTGAGATAAGTGATCTTGTCAACTCCTGAGATACTCTCATGCCATGTTTTTGACATGGACTGAGTATCCTCTATGGCATGCACACGGTGACCTTTTTCACCTTTATGGTTAAGGTAGCCTAAACGACTAGTGTTTTCTTTATGGTTTGAATAAACCAGACAACCTTTGAACCTCTATAATCTCTCTGGCCTCTATGACCATCAAAGTCTCTATTTACTGCAAAGTCTCTATGATCTGTGTAGCCTCTGTGGCCAGAATAGCCTAATTACCTTAGTAGCTTAAATGATTTTCATATATGCTGGAATATGCGTGGCCTCTATGACCTATGTAGCATTTAAATTCTGAGTACACTCTGTGACATTTAGCCTTGATGACTTGCACAGCTTTCATACATATGAAGTCTCTATGTCCTGGGTCGCCCTATGACATATGTAGCGTCTCTGTCTGCAGAGGCCTGTATTACCTCCACATACTCCATGACCTAAATATCCTCTGGGAACTCAGTATCATCTATAAAGACATAATCTCCGTGACTTGCTTAGTCTCCATGAACAGAATAGCCTTTCTGACCAGCATAATATATATAACCTGTGTAGACTCTATGAGCTGTATAGTCCTTGGTGCCTGAGTAGCTTCAGTAACCTGATTATCTTCTTCATCTGAGTGGTATGTAGAACTGGGATAGCATCTTAAACTTCTATGACCTGTTCAGCACTTGTTCCTTCATAAGCTTCATAGCATGGGTAATATTCTATGATTTAAAAGCCCTAAGGCCTGAGTATCATCTGTGTCCCATGTAGCCTCTATGACATGAGAATCCTGTATATTTTTTCAAGCATGTAAGGCCTGAGTAGCATCTATGACCAGATTAGATCTTTGACCTGCATCGTCTCTATGACTTTTGTATCTTGTTCAGTCTTAGTGGCTTCTAGGTCTTGTGAGTAGGGCACATTACCTGTGTATCCTCTGTGACGTGAGTAGCACCGTGGAACTCGGTATCCTCTGAGATCAGAATTCCTCTAAGACCTGCATTGCCTCCATGAGCAGCAGAACCTCTGTGACAATCCTAACCATTATAATCCGTGCAGCCTCTGAAATCTGAGTAGCCTTTAAGGCTCAAGTTTCCTAGAGAGCCTTAATAATCTCTATGGCCTGTGTAAATTTCATGTAATGAGGAACAGATAGGTTGTGCACAACCTGAATGTGATGTGTACAGGTGTGCCCTGCAACACTTCAGTGATGTGCACAACTTCTGTGCCTCAGTGGCCTCATGGCTCAAGCAGCACCTATGACCTGTGTAGCGTGTATGACTGGAGTTGTCTAAAAGACCCAAGTTGCCTGTATGTATCCAGTATCCACTAGGTTATTTGTGTCCTCCAAGGACTGAGTTGACTCTGAACTAGATATCTTCTATTACCTGTGCAAAAGTATGATTTTGTAGCATGTTTGACATGCACAGCAACTAGTCTTGTGTATGTTCTATGGCCTGAGTATATATAAGCACCTGAAAACTTTATTCCTCCACAGCCTCTATGACCTCAGCATAGCCCCTATGTCATGAGTATCCTCTAGTTCCTATGCAGACACTAGGATCTGTGTGGCATTTATGGCTTGAATAGCCTAAATGACGTGAGTGACATTTATTACCTAGCATTTACTATGATCTGAGTAGCCTCTATGATCTGAATGTGTATATGACCTGAATAACCCTAATTGTTTGAGTTGTCTCAATAGCCTGATGAGTTTATATGACCTGCTTATTGTGTATGACCTGTACAATGACTGTGGCGTGTGTACAAAAACCTCTATGTGTAGAAAAACCTCTAAAACCTCCAAAGTCTCGATGACTTGAATAGTCTCTATGACCTTTGTAGCACTGAAAGCCGGAGTTGCATTGGTGATCTAGGTAGCCTCTTTGACACACACATCATCTAAGGCCTGATGGCCATACGATTCCTGAACAGTCTCAATGACCTGTGTACATTTTCTGGAATGAGGAGACAAAATGATCTCATTGTCCCCTAATGAACTTCATAGCTTCTATGACCAGATTTGTTCTAAGACTCATGTAGCCTTTAAACTCTGGCAAGTCTAAATGACACACATATGTTACTGGGATTTATTAGTCTAAATAAACTTAGTGGACACATGTAAGACTGAAGTTGAATCTATGGCCAATCAAGCCCCTATGACCAGCATAATTTATTTTGCATGCACATCCTGTATTACATGTATGTCCTGAGTAGAACAAATGACCTGTGTAACCTCTATGGTCTCTGTAACCACTGTGATTTGCAGATCCCCCATGATTTAAATTTTCTCTTTGAACTATATAGTCTCTATAAGCTTTATCACTTGAGCTTCTTTTCTGACAAGCTTAACCTTTATGAACTGCATGTCCTTTATTGCCTGAGTAGCCCGTATGATTTCCATAGGTTTTGTAATGTTGCCTCTATGACCTGGTAATCTGTATGTCCCTAGTATCCTCTGAGGCCTGCATAGCCTCTGTGTCTTGATTATGCTCTATGACCTTTTAAACCTCTATGATCTGCATAGCCATTTGACCTATGAAATCTGAGTACAGCTAAGTGTGTGTAGCATTGGCTCACATGTGTAGACTCTATCCCGTGTGCACGCTCTATGTTCTGAATAGCCTTTGAACCTGCATACCTTCTATGTTTTTGAAGAATGTATGGTTGGAGTAACCTCTTTGATTGATTTACCCTCTGTTAAGGTTTAGATATTAGGGGGTCACCAAAAGATCATGTATGACAAAATGCCAGAGTGAAATTACTGGGTTTTGGCAGCTTTAATATACTCAGTACATTAATCACCAAGTAAGAATTAATAGATGGTAATTATAGGCAGGTAGGATGTGGATAGAGAAGATGGTCATTTGGGGTCTTACTTTTTGGTATATATTTGTCCCAGACAAAATTCATTCTCTCTCTCTCTTTCTCTCTCTCTCTCTCTCGATCTCCCTCCTCCACCTGCCTCCCTCATTCCTGGTGTAATGGTCCCAGCTGGATTTTCTTTCCTTTGCCACACACTTCTTTTTTAATTTTTAAAGGTTATAAGCATTGGTGAGAATGAATATTGACCATATTTCGCTGTACATATTTTCAGGTACATCAGGTGCTACAAATTGTATATTTGGATTAGTGAAATCTAGATTTTTTCTTATGATTTATTTCTCTAAATTTTATTTTGATTCATCGTACACAATGGGGTAAAACTTTTGTTTCTCTGGTTGTGCATGAGGTAGAGTCACACTGTATGATCTTACATGTACATAGTGTAATGATGTATGTCTCATTCTATTATCTTTCCTTCCTCCTACCTCCTCCTCACCCCTCACTATCCTCTATACAATCCATACTTCCTCCTTTCTTGCCTCCTACCCCATTATGTGTCGTCATCTACTTATCAGAGAAATCATTCCACCTTTGGATTTATAGGATGCACTTATTTCATCCTTCATCTACTGAAGGGCATCCAAATTGGTTCCACAATTTTGCTACTGTGAATTGAGCTGTTATAAACATTGATGTGGCTGCATCTCTGTAGTATGCTGATTTTAAGTCCTTTGGGTATAAACCAAGGAGTGCGATAGCTGGGTCAAGTGGTAGTTCCATTTCAAGTTTTCTAAGGAATCTCCACACTGCTTTTCAGAGTGGCTGCACCAATTTGCAACCCCACCACGAATGTATCAGTGTGCCTTTTCCCTCACATCCTTGCCAAAACCTATTCTTGCTTGTATTCTTGAAAATAGACATTCTAATTTGGGTAAGGTTGTTTTGATTTGCATTTCTCTTATTACTAGAAATGTAGAACATTTTTTCATACCTCTGTTGATTACTTGTAGATCTTCTTCTGTGAAATGACTGCTCATTTCCTTAAGCAAATTATTGATTGGTTTATTTGTATTTGTTGTGTAAATTTTTGAGTGTTTTATAAATTCTGGAGATTACTGCTCCATCTAAAGTGCAGGTAGGAAAGATTTTTCCAAACACTGTTGGCTCTCCATGTTTTTGAATTTTTCCTTTGCTGAGCGAATGTTTTTTAGTTTGAATCTATCCCACTTATTGATTCCTGCTTTTATTTCTCGTGCTGTGGGAGTTTTGTTAAGAAAGTATGGTTCTAAGCTGACATGTGGAGATTTGGGTCTACTCTTTCTTCTATTTGGTGCAGGATGTCTGGTCTGATTCCTAGGGTCTTGATCCACTTTGAGTTGACTTTTGTGTAGGGTGAGAGATAGGGTTTAATTTCATTTTGCTGCCTACAGATTCCAAATTTTCCCAGCACCATTTGTTGAAGAGGCTATTTTTCCTTTATTGAATGTTTTTGGTCCCTTTGTCTAGTATGAGGTAACTGTATTTACGTGGGTTTATCTCTGTGTCCTCTATTCTGTACCATTGGTCTACCTGTCTATTTTGGCGCCAATACCATGCAGTTTTTGTTTCTGTTCCTCTGTAGTACAGTTGAAGTTCTGGTTTCATGATGCCACCTGCTTTGTGCTTCCTGCTAAGGATTTATTTGGCCTTCGTGCATCTATTATTCTTCCAAATGAATTTCATGATTGCTTTCTCTATTTCCATGAGGTACGTCATTGGGATTTTAATTGGAATTGCATTGAATCTGTATAGCACTTTTGGTAGTATGGCCATTTTGACAATATTAATTCTGCCTATCTAAGAACAGGGGAAATCTTTCCATCATTCAAGGTTTTCTTTAATTTCTTTCTTTAGAATTCTGTAGTTCTCATTGTAGAGGTCTTTCACCTCTTTTGTTAGATTGATTCCTAAGTATTTTATTTTATTTTTTCAGGCTTTTGAGAATGGGGTAGATTTTGTAATTTCTCTTTCAGAGAAGTTATCACTTTTGAGTAAAAATATATTAGATTTATGCGTGTTGATTTTATATTCTGCTACTTTGCTGAATTCATTTATGAGTTCTAGAAATTTTCTGGTGGAATATTTTGGATCCTCTAAATATAGAATCATGTCATGGGCAATAGTGAGAGTTTGAGTTATTCTTTTCCTATTCATATCCCTTTAAATTATTTGGTTTGTCTAATTGTTCTGGCTAAATTGTCAAGGAGGATGTTGAATAGAAGTGGTGAAAGAGGGCATGCCTGCCTTGCTCCAGATTTTAGAAGAAACGCTTTCAGTTTTTCTGCATTTAAAATGATGTTGGCTGTGGGATTAGCATAGATAATGTATATAATTTTGAGGTATGATCCTACTATCTCTATTTTTTTATTGTAAACAAATGGGATACATGTTGATTTTCTGTACATGGAGTCAAGGCATACCATTTGTGTAATCATAAATTTACATAGGGTAATGTTGTTTGATTCATTCTGTTATTTTTTCCCTTCCCCCCACCCCTCCACCACTACCACCCCTCTTTTCCCTCTATACAGTCCTTCCTTCCTCCATTCTTGCCCCCCTTCCTAACCCTAACTCTAACCCTAAAACTAGCCCCTCCCACCCCCCATTATGTGTCATCATCCACTTATCAGCAAGATCATTCTTCCTTTGGTTTTTTGAGATTGGCTTATCTCACTTAGCATGATATTCTCCAATTTCATCCATTTACCTGCAAATGCCATAACTTTATCATTCTTTATGACTGAGTAATATTCCATTTTATATATATACCACATTTTCTTTATCCATTCATCAATTGAAGGGCATCTAGGTTGGTTCCACACTCTGGCTATTGTGAACTGAGCAGCTATGAACATTGATGTGGCTGTATCTCTGTAGTATGCTGATTTTAAGTCCTTTGGGTATAGACCAAGGAGTGGGATAGCTGGGTCAAATGTTGGTTCCATTCCAAGTTTTCTAAGGAGTCTCCACACTGCTTTTTAGAGTGGCTGCACTAATTTGCAGCCCCACCAGCAATGTATGAGTGTACTTTCTCCCCACATCCTCGCCAACACCTGTTGTTGCTTGTATTCTTGATAATCGCCATTCTAATTGGGGTGAGATGGAATCTTAGGGTGGTTTTGATTTGCATTTCTCTTATTACTAGAGATGTTGAACATCTTTCCATATGTTTGTTGATTGCTTGTACATCTTCTTCTGTGAAGTGTCTATTCATTTCCTTAGCCCATTTGTCAATTGGATTATTTGCATTCTTGGTGTAGAGTTTTTTGAGTTATTTATAGATTCTGGAGATTAGTGCTCTATCTGAAGTATGATTGGCAAAGATTTTCTCCCACTCTGTAGGCTCTTTCTTTGCATTTCTGATAGTTTCCTTTGCTGAGAGAAAGCTTTTTAGTTTGAATCTATCCCAGTTATTAATTCTTGCTTTTATTTCTTGTGCTATGGGAGTCCTGTTGAGGAAGTCTGGTCCTAAGCCGACATGTTGAAGCTCTGGACCTACTTTTTCTTCTATAAGATGCAAGGTCTCTGGTCTGATTCCAAGATCCTTAATCCATTTTGAGTTTAGTTTCGTGCATGGTGAGAGATATGGGTTCAGTATCATTCTGTTGAATATGGATTTCCAATTCTCCCAGCACCATTTGTTGAAGAGGCTATCTTTTCTCCATTGCATATTTTTGGCCCCTTTGTCTAGTATGAGAAAATTGTATTTATTTGGGTTTGTGTACGTGTCCTCTATTCTGTATCATTGATCCACCTTTCTATTTTGGTACCAATACCATGCCGTTTTTGTTACTGTTGCTTTGTAGTAGAGTTGAAGTTCTGGTATTGTGATACCCCCTGCTTCACTCTTTCTGCCAAGGATTGCTTTAGCTATTCTAGGTTTTTTATTCTTCCAGATGAATTTCATGATTGCTTGTTCTATTTCTGTAAGGTCCATCATTGGGATTTTAATTGGAATTGCATTGAATCTGTATAGAACTTTTGGTAGTATGGCCATTTTGACAATATTAATTCTGCCTATCCAAGAACATGGGAGATCTTTCCATCTTCTCAGGTTTTCTTTAATTTCTTTCTTTAGTGTTCTGTAGTTCTCATTGTAGAGGTATTTCACCTCTTTTGTGAGATTGATTCCCAAGTATTTTATTTTTTTCGACGCTGTTGTGAATGGGGTAGTTTTCCTAATTTCTCTTTGTGAAGATTCATCGCTTATGTATAAAAATGCCTTAGATTTATGTGCATTGATCTTATATCCCGCTACTTTACTGAATTCACTTATGAGATCCAATAGTTTTCTGGTGGAATTTCCTGGTTCCTCTAAGTATACAATCATATCATTGGCAAATAGGGATAGTTTGAGTTCTTCTTTTCCTATTCGTATCCCTTTAATTTCTTTGGTCTGTCTAATTGCTCTGGCTAGAGTTTCAAGGACGATATTGAAAAGAAGTGGTGAAGAGGGCATCCCTGACTTTTCCAGTTTTTAGGGGGAATGCTTTCAGTTTTTCACCATTTAGAATGATATTAGCCATGGGCTTAGCATAGATGGCCTTTACAATGTTAAGGAATGTTCCCACTATCCCTATTTTTTCTAGTGTTTTGAGCATGAAGGGGTGCTGTATTTTATCAAATGCTTTCTCTGCATCTATTGAAATAATCATGTGATTCTTGACTTTAAGTCTATGGATATGGTGAATTACATTTATTGATTTCCTGATGTTGAACCAACCTTGCATCCCTGGGATGAAACCCACTTGATCATGGTGCACTATCTTTTTAATATGTTTTTGTAGGCGATTTGCTAAAATTTTGTTGAGAATTTTTGCGTCGATGTTCATTAAGGATATTGGTCTGAAATTTTCTTTCCTCGATGTGTCTCTGTCTGGTTTACGTATCAGGGTGATATTGGCTTCATAGAATGAGTTTGGGAGGGTTCCCTCCTCTTCTATTTTATGGAATACTTTGAGAAGTATTGGAATGAGCTCTTCTGTAAAGGTTTTGTAGAACTCGGCTGAGAACCCAGCTGATCCTGGACTTTTCTTTGTTGGTAGGCTTTTGATGACTTCTTCTATTTCATTACTTGAAATTGGTCTATTTAAATTGTGTATGTCCTCCTCGTTCAGTTTAGGCAATTCATATGTCTCTAGAAACCTGTTGATGTCTTCGAAATTTTCTATTTTGTTGGAGTATAGATTTTCAAAATAGCTTCTAATTATGTTTTGTCCAAATTTTAGTGATTTGGGTTTTCTCTCATCTTCTCTTTGTTAGTGTGGCTAAAGGTTTATCAATTTTGTTTATTTTTTCAAAGAACCAACTATTTATTTTGTCAATTTTTTGTATTGTTTCTTTTGTTTCAATTTCGTTGATTTCAGCTCTGAGTTTAACTATTTCCTGTCTTCTACTACTTTTTGTGTTGGTCTGTTCTTCTT